>NC_139516.1:148924442-149296942 GCF_947247035.1 Vipera ursinii | reverse complement strand
CTAATAATAAACTGAGACTGTAATTTCCAGAAAGAACATCACCCCTACTACTATCTTGGAAACTAAGTGGTTGTTATATTTCTTCAAGTTAATAGCTTGAATGCTCTTGTGTTTGTATAATAGGTGAAACAGTTTGAAATAAATTTGAAATCAAGGAGATTACATTTCTCTGGGCTTACCTCATCATATGAAAAAAAAAGTAGATAGATAATGGAGTAATGGCTGTCTCCCTGACGGATAGTGGAGATCTATGATCCTGAAGAGGTCCAATAAATCCTTGTGGGGGACATGTCTTTTCTTATGTGTCAGACAAGACTTAAAACTGAGGTGGAGAGAGAGAAAGAACGAGGTGTTTTTTATATATTTTCACCCAAATAATCGGCAACTGTGCTTACAATTTTGTAATTACGGTCCACAATATCAAAGCTTTCCAGTGCTCTGAATAAACTATTGTGTTGGATTATTTTCCCACCATAAAATGTTATGAAGATTTGCTTCTTTTAATCTTCATATATTCTATCAAAGTCGTTCACTAATTTCATCTTCCACGTAAGTATTCAATTATTTCTCGTGAACCATTTGAGTACCCAAGAGGAATCCACACTGTGGGATAATACATCAGAGATTTATTTCCAGGTCACGGGCAACTCATGAAAACAGCCGTTACAGAGAATTTGATTTACACATTGCAACTAGTACAGGAAAGCCTCTTTTGTGAGATGAAAGGTCCCCCTCTAGGGACTATAGCCTAACCTGTGAAAAAACATCGAACCTCCTGATTCTTCCAGTGCCAATTAGACCAAAGCCTCTTATCATATAATGTAGGCCTGTTGTAATGATACTAGCTAGAGTAATTATATGAGCAAATTTCCAAACTGAGGAAGTTATTGATATGGCACGACTAATGCTTTCTTTCATCAGTAAAAGACAGAAGAAGAGGGAGACAGGGAGGATCAGCCTTAACAGCAATTTTATTCAACAGAGCCCTGTGATACCTAGTAGGGTTTTTTTCCCCCTCCCCCCTAGGGAAATAGGATAAAAATAAATCCTTGGTGTTTTAAATCATATTATGATTGCAAGCAAGCAAATAGTTTCATAATATAGGGTGCAGCTCAATAAAGTATCGTACATTTTAATAGATCTCGGATATAATGTTTGCACACTTGGGCAAACTATTTTACGAGACAAACTTACTAATTATTTTTATTTTATTTATTTTAATTCCATTTATATCCCGCCCTTCTCCGAAGACTCAGGGCGGCTTACAAGCTTAGCAGTAGCCTTCATTCTATGTATATGCCTGCTTATTAGGGCTTTCGCCCCCCCCCCAAGCGGCATTATTACAAAGTCAGCTTATTGCCCCCAACAATCTGTGTCCTCATTTTACCTACCTCGGAAGGATGGAAGGCTAAGTCAACCTTGAGCCTGGTGGGATGCGAACCTGCACTAATTGCAGGCAGCTGGTGTTACTTAAGGAGGCATTAGCCCACTGCTCCACCAAGGCTCTTAATTAACATACAGAATGGCTATTTTCAGCAAAGGATGTAGAGTATAAATATATATTTCTATAGAGACCGAGCCAAACTACAACTGCCAGCAGACCAAATGGCCAATGATGAAAAATGCTGAAAGCTGTAGATCAGTACCATTTGGAACTGGGGTAGGGAACTATGGCTCTTTTATGACTTGTGGATTTCAACTCCCAGAATTCCTGAGCCAGCTGGTTCAGGAATTCTGGGAGTTGAAGTCAACAAGTCATAAAAAGGCCACAATTCCCCACCCCTGATTTAGAAGATCACAAATTTCTTACTAAAAATAGAAGGGTAAAGACTCTTATCAGGAATCTTTCATCTGGGTTTTCATAGCTTTCTGTTTGGTGTTTGTCATCATTCTTAAATTCTCTACAACTCAATTGGCTAGAGTCCTCCAGAAATAGCAATCATATTAGTCAGTTGCATTAATGATGATTATGCGAGGTATTTTGGATGCTACTTTTTTCATATTTGGTGGACTTGTAGAAATATAAAAGCTTTTTGGATTAAATGTGCTAAGCACATTTGATTTGTGCTTAGATTGTAAGCCGCCCTGAGTCTTCGGAGAAGGGCGGGATATAAATGGGATTAAAATAATAATTAATAAAAATTATAAAATTTGGTGGAACATTCAAAAGATTTTCAAGAGAAAGATAAAGTTCACTCCACAATTATTCTTATTGGGTGTTATCACAGATTGGGATACTAAAGAAATCAATTTGATGTTGAACTTGATAACAGCTGCAAGGTTATTGGTAGGGCAATATTGGAAGAAGGATTGCTTGCCTACTATAGAGGAATGGACACTTAAAGTGTCAAATTTAGCAGAAATGGCTAAGATTTCTGCTTATTTGAAGGATCATTCACAGGAAAGATACATTTCGGTTTGGAGAAGATGGATAGATTATATTCAGAATAAATATGGGACTAAAAAGTTCCATTTAGCTTATGAGTAAATTTTAGGTTGCTAAAGTTTATGATAGTGGAAATTTTTCTTTTTTTATTATTAGCTCTAATTATATGGTATTATTATTATTATTTTTAGTATTAGTATTGTTTAATAACTTGGATACTTTTATCTTACTTGTATTTATGTTATAGGGGAGTTAAAGCACATTATGAATTTGGTTATTTATATAGTTGGTTAATGTTAGTTAGATTATAATTATTATATTTGTAACCCTGTATTCAGCTCTGGGAAGTGGGGGAGGGGGAGGGGGGGTTTAAGGGTGGGTTGGGGAGGGGATAACATTGTAATCTTTATAAAACTTTTTAATAAAAAATAATAATGATTATGCGCATAGAGAATGAGAAATGTTCTGGCATTATGGGCAGGGTGGAAACAACATGGAAATAAAACAATGGCAGCATAAGATAAAACTGGGGAAAATGATAAATATGACAAATAAATAAATCTTGAACCTCATGAGAGAAATAAAGGTTTTAACTTGGCAGGTAGTATTTTATATTGGATGGCCCTTTCTCTTGAATATTGTTTTACTCTATTTATTCTTCTTATGCAGACTGTCTTGGAAAGGTTTTGCCCCCATATGCAGCCTTGGTAATCTTAGAATAAATAAATATACAGTTGTTATGAAATCATCAATACCAGCTTTTGGGTGATTATATATTTTGTTTCTGAGTAGCTCACAATATAAAGAAGAGAAGAAGAAAAAGAATACAATCAAGTAAATACAAATGCAGTAAAATAAAGAAAATGGAAAATCTGGCTAACCTACTTTCAAACATATGCAGTGTATGTCGAACACATCTAAGGGGTCCTTTGAGGCCTGGGAGAATAGCCAGGTTATAAGGCCTCCCAGAATGCCATCAGGGTGGGAGACCCATGGACTTCAGGGGGAACCTCATCCCAGAGGGCAGCTGCTATGACAGAGAAGGCACAGTCCCAAGAGAATATACTGCTAAATTGAGGGAACCGGAGTCCCCCAATCTGTCACCTTGTACTGATCAGGCAGAAACCAAGCAGATAGATAATACCACAGATTATCACAATTTATGTCACTTTGGGCTTTACAGGTGATAAACAGCACCCTGAATCATGCCTGGATGCACACACCCCAACAACCTGAGATGCTCACAAAGCAGAGGAATTGTTGGACCACTTGAAGCCTCCAAGTGGTCTTCAAGGGCAGCCTCATGTAGAGTGCCTTGCAATAGCCAAACTGTGAGATAGTGAAGGCACGAGTGACTCTTTGGAGGGCCGCCTGATCCAGAATACGTGAGTGTATATGCTGATAGATGGATCTGGAGATGTGCAGGCTTCCCTTGGACAAAAAAGCCTACCTAATAAGATGGAAGAAGAAACTCTTGTTCAGAAACAAACAAATCCAAAGACAAGATACCACTGTTAAACAGACAAGGCAGCGTCGGTTGTGACGTCCGAGTTGTGCTATTGCCTGCTATTGTGAAATGATGGCTTCTATGTTGCATTTTGCCATATGAAAGGAAAGGGGGAGAAAGGCTGAACGAAATCCCAGTCTTTGTATAATAACAGCAAAGCCCCATTGGAAACTCTTCATTACTATACTTTTCAGAACGGGAAAGACAAACGGCTTCGGGGATGGCACGGCTCCAGTCTCTAACTAGAATCGATTGCTCTGCCAACACCGAACACAAAAAATGTTCATTGTTTGCAAACTGTGTTGCACGCAGAGCTACCTTTTCTCTGGAATGCTTGCAAAATGGTTGAGAGATGTGCATGCGCATGCACATACACACACACACACACACACACACACACACATATTCACCCATTCTCTCTCTCTCTCTCTCTCTCTCTCTCTCTCTCAAACACACACACACACACACACGCACGCACAGAGAGAGAGAGAGAGAAAGAGAGAGAGAGAGATACGTGCGAGCAAAGCTTTTCCTCCCTCCTGCTTTTCAAAATCTCCCACAGCGAATAAACTAGGCTGATCTGTGCTGCTTGTCCCAGAGGGCGGTAAAAGCTTTTCACTTCACAGTATGGTTTCCCCATAATAGCTGTGTGACAACCGCCTGCCAGTGTTTCTGAAAAGGCACTGGCCAAAATTATAATGAAATTACTTATGTTAAGAGCTTCACTAGGGAGGGTTTTACAAGAAAAATGACTTCCTTTATAGTCTCCCATAAAATTCTCCAGGGCATGTCCAGCAACTTACCCGAGCTTGAGAAGAAGGGCAGGGTGGGAAAGTCATGGTTAGTTACCAGGCTCACTGACTGAGGTTATCGGATTTGGTGTCACGAGGATTTGGACTTCACCCGCAGTCAGTGGGTGTTTTAACTTTGCAAAGTTGTGATTTTGTTGCCAGCTGTACTGACATGGGGCCCATTGAAAAGGACTCCAAATTACAGAGAGTTTCTCTCTGCTAAAGAGCCGGCTTTACGTGGTCTTTCGGAAACAATGCAAACAGCTGACATGAGACTATGAACGATCCAGCATTTCAGCATTAGTATGTATATACATGGATGCTCGAATTATAGCTCAGACAAGCATTAGGGCATGTTGGGCCTGCTTCTCGGCCTGCAGATTGCTTGCTTCCTTGAGAACTGGCTTTGGCTTCCACAGCTGTGCCCATTCTCCCAAATTTATTTTTAAGTTTTTGTTTTTTTCCCTTGCCATATTTCTGTCCAATAATAAAATATGCGGCTGATTGTTCACATTGCTGCATAGAATCCAGCCCTGCCTTCCTTCTCCCTCCTTCAACCTCTTTGCTGTCTCCCAGGGCCATAGCTGTCAAAAGTCACAAGCGTTATTTTACAGTACCTCTACTTCACTGGGGCCGCTTCTGTCCTTTTCAGAGTCGCCTTCTCTTTCATTAATTCTTCTCTTATGCTGCTTCTTTCTCACACTACTTTCTGCTGGTTACACCTTTCTTCAGCTGCTCTGTTATTGAAAAAGGGATTCACAGTTCAGTTTTTTTTTTAAAAAAAATCTCATTTATTTTGCTGCTCATGTTAATAGGTTAATATTCCAGTCTGCGAAGGGAGGAAATGTGTTATAGATGCATTTAAAATTATCAGCAAAAGATAATCTATTTTCGTTTCCACCTTTTTCTGTTGCCATAATTTAAGGATGAGAGCTTGTGACCTACCAGAAGCTGCTGAACAAAATGGCTAGCATCTAGAGAGGCACTGGCTCCCCCTCTGTGCCCCCCATGTGTGAGGTTTATAATGGAAAGTCACACAATATATCCTTTTTAAAATGTACATGCCTCTGATCCTGTTCTTTATGAATGCTAATTTCCTAGCTGTAAGCACATTTTTAACATGATTGCCCTTTTATGTGATTTTTTCGTTCACAATTCTAAAAATGGGGAGGCAGAGGAAAGCTGCATTATTGACCACGGAAAGTTATATTCTGTTTAGTGCTGTAAATACTATGCTGTAGTGGAGTTCATTCTGTCTCATGCCAACCTATCATAGAAGCCACTTAAATTTCTCCTTAGCCGTCCCATTTTGAACACTTTCAGTCTTCTCCACAGACAGGTGTGGAGACTGAATGATCTACAGTGATTGATTCATGATATGGGGATGGCATGGTCAAGGGTTGGATTTTGCTGAGCTCCTATTGGCCAGTTGAGGCTGCTGTGGACACGCCCCTCCCTCTGGTCACTGCGTCTTTCCATAGCCATTTTGTCTGGAGCAGCAGGATTACACAGGCACCTCATTTCCAGAAAGGCAGCTTCTCATATAACAGAATAACAGAATCACAGAATAAAAGAGTTGGAAAGGCTCTTGAAGGTCTTCTAGTGCAACCTCTTGCTCAAGCAGGAGACCTTATGCCATTTCAGACAAAAGACTGTCCAGTCTCTGACCCATGTTTCACAAAGCACCATTTAAGCTTTACAGAAGCTTCTTATATACTTGGGCATATCAGTCTTCTGGATGGCTACTAGACTAGTTGTAAAATATGTGTTCAATCATCTTTCAAAAAGTTTAAAGCTAACTTACTGGGAAAGAGATGTACTCTTGGTTCTGTTCCAAAGGAATACGTTAAAAGGTTTTGCAGCATTTACCAGTGAGGGATATTTGTGAGCTGGGCTGAAAATTGGTAAGAGATCCTGACAGTTTCTCTTTATCATTCTACCTGTGTTCTGGAAGATCTCTGGTTAAAAACAGCCTAATGCATAAATGGGCTGGATGAAGTAGGAAGGAGTTTTCTCAATAACCTGGGAAGCTCCTTCTAGTGTCCTCCTGCAGTGATCTCTCAGCAGCCTCATTTTATTTTATTTTTTTAAAAATTTTTTAAATATTTACAGACACATACACACTAAGTATATACATTTCAAATTAAGAAAGAAAAGAAAAGGGACAAGCAAGCACTTAACAAACATACATATAAACTAACTGGGGATTAAAGTCCCCTGTACAGTTATACATAATTACATCCCGGTAAATCTTAAATCTTATTTAACGTTGTCTATTTTGACTATTAAATATTGTCATAAAGATTACTATGAAGTGTCATATTAACTATTCTAGGTTTGTTCTATTTTTTAACCAATCATACCATCGTTCCCAATTGGTGTAATACATAGATTCTTGTTTCTGTTTTAACATATAAGTTAGTTTAGCCATTTCAACAGCTGCCTCATTTTAGAGATGGGTTTCTCTTAAACTTTCATTTTTTGCTACTCATACCATTGGCCTGTTCTGTCTGTGATCATTCATTCTCCCACGACACTTTAATAATTAACAGTGGTTCTGATTTTCCCCATTCCCATGAACGCTCTTCCTTTTCATGGTTATTGGGGGGAAATGTTCTCATTTCGAAACAGCTATTTTAATTTTGTGAACAAAATCTACGTTGTCACTCAATTGTCAGCATCTTTTCTTACTACATTTAGAATATCCGCTAACTCAATATGACATCAGAGTAACTTAACCAATGGCTAAGGCTTGTAACTTAAATGGTGATAAGGGGTATTTTTGATGTATTCCAATTTCGCCAGTTACTTTTCAGTTTGGTTGGTTGGTTGGTTTTGCTTTTATCACCAGCATTACAGTTCTAATTTCCCCTTTCTCAACAGCATTCCTGGAATAGTTTAAATTTTAATGAACTAGTTACTGTTGCGAACAGAATACTAGACTATGGGGACTTATCCTGACTCAAGAAAACATGTTCTTATATTAAACTTCAAGTGTGGATATCTTTTCAAGCCCTATTATCCTTAAAGTTCAGCTATAACTATCAAAAAAAATCAGTGAATATTATTTTTTTTATATAAAAAGGAAAAAGAAAACATCTTCAAGGATTTCAAAATATTGCATTGGCTCCAGTTTTTATAAGTCTCAAAAGGAAAGGAAATTCTGCAATTGTAGGGTAATATCCAGAATGCCTCTTTATGCCTTCTTGTGTACAAATAGAGTGCACAGATGGTATAATCAAGACGGCATTCTCAGTTGATCTTCAGAGTTGTAATGGGATCTAGGGGAGGAGGAAGGCTCTTAAGTATGTTGGGCCCAAGCTGTTGAGGACATTATAGGTCAATTTTTCTTACAAAAAATATCCAATAATAAAAATAACAATATACCAAAAATAATAAATTACTATCAATATTCACATTTTCCCTAGAGGATTGGGAGGAAAAAAGTGGTGGAAAGTAAACACAAAACTCTACATTAGTTGAGGTGCATAAAGGGACCTAAATCTGCCAAAAGGCTAAAACTAACATCATGAACCATCTGCTGGGTGGCAAGCAACACACAATAATACACAGACTGTGCACTGCTCCCTTCATATCTCTTTGGATCGGTGTCCTTGTAATTAAATTAATACACCAAGTAACACTTTAGAAAAATCTCTCTGATGACATTGGAAAACATATGAAAAAATTATGAAGCCTGTAGAACTGTATTTTGTACTTATTTAATAGCAGTGTGTCAACATTTCTAACTATTACTTTCTGCTGCTTACTGAATATAAAGGTCATCATCTTATTTGACTGAAGTGCAGTTATGTTTATTGCAGGAGAGCAAAAACAATAAGAAGTCTAAAGAGAGCATTTAACATGATTGAGACTATAGCTTCAATCAGAATAGAGCTGGAATGGACCTCGGAGGTCTTCTAGTCCAACCCCCTGCTCAAGCAGGGGACCCTATACCATTTCAGACAGGTGAATGTCCAGTCATTTCTTTAAAAACTCCAGTGATGAAGCACCTGCAACTTCTGAAGGCAAGCTGTTCCATCGGTTAACTGTCTGTCCTGTTAGGAGGTTTCTCCTTAATTCCAGGTTGCTTCTCTTCTTAAGTAGTTTCCACCCATTGTTTCCTATCTTGCCTTCTGGTGCTTTGGAAAATACGTTGACCCCCTATTCTTTGTGGCAGCCCCTCAAATAGTGGAATATTGCTATCATGTCAACCCTAGTCCTTCTTTTCTCTAGACTGTCCATATCCAATTCCTGCAACTGTTCTTTATACGTTTTTGTCTCCAGGTCTTTAATTGTCTTAGTTGCTCTTCTTTGCACTTTTTCCAAAGTCTCAACATCTTTTTCGTAATGTGGTGACCAAAAATGGATGCAGTATTCCAGGTGTGGGCTTATTAAGGATTTATAAAGCGGTACTAATACTTCGCATGATTTTGATTCTATGCCTCTGTTTATACAACCAAGGATTATATTAACTTTTTTGACTGGTGCCACACACTGCTGGCTCATGTTTAAGTGATTGTCCATAGGACTCCAAGGTCCCTCTTGCAGTTACTATTTTTGATCCAGGTTTTCACCTAATTTCTACTTGTAACCTCTGGTTTTTCTTGCCTAGGTGTAAAATCTTGCATTTTTCCACATTAAATTTCATGTTGTTGGATAAGGCCCATTGTTCAAGTCTGTCAAGATGTTTTGGAATCCTGAGCTAGTCTTCTGGGGATGGCTATTCCTGCCATTTTAATGTCATCTGCCAATTTGATGAGTTCCCCTTCTTTCCCTCATCTTTTATGAAGATATTGACAAGTACTGGGTCTAAGAAGGAACCTTGTGGTACCCGACTGTTTACTTTCCTCCATGTACTTTCCTCCATGTACCATTAATGACTACTCATTGAGTATGGTTTGTCAGCCAGTTACAAATCCATCTGGTGGTGGTGCTGTCTATCCCACTTTTTTTCTAGTTTACCAAGTAGTACGTTGTGGTCTACTTTGTTGAATGCCTTACTGAAGTCTAAGTTTACTATGTCCATAGCATTAGCTGGTCTACTAATTTAGTCACTTTGTCAAAGAATGAAATAAGATTGGTCTGGCATGATCTGTTTTTAACAAACCTGT
Organism: Vipera ursinii; assembly: GCF_947247035.1. NCBI lineage: Eukaryota > Metazoa > Chordata > Lepidosauria > Squamata > Viperidae > Vipera > Vipera ursinii. The sequence continues at coordinate 149,287,144 of NC_139516.1, read as the reverse complement.
ACTGGCTACTAGTTATAACCTAATTTGTTTCTAGATGTTCACAGTTCTGTTTGTTGTTATTTTTCCAGTATCTTCTCAGGTATTGATGTTAGGCTGACTGATCTGTAGTTTCCTGGATCTGTTTTTTTTCCTTCCTTTTTTGAAGATGGGAACCACACCAGCTTTTTTCTCTGGCAATTCCCCAATGCTCCAGGACACAAGTTAAACAAGTGTTCAACTCATTAGTTCAAGTTATTTCCACATGTCTAAAAACTTCTGAGAAGTATTAATCTGCGCAGTAAATGTAAGAAATTTAATGGGGTGTATTGACCTTTGAAAAGAAAGTGTTTTAAGTTATTACTGATTCTCCAAATTAAACCATTTTGGATTATGAACAATATACAGAATACTAGAAAATTAAAAAAATAACACATCTTAATTTTTGGACTTTCACAATGGCAAAATTAACAGTGTGGTCACCTCCAGATATATTTCTCAGAATTTTCAACCAACATGATCAAAGGAAGAGCTGGTTAGGAATTTTCTAATCCCAACATGTGGGCAGTTCGATAATCACAATATCTTGCACAGCATCCCTTCTTCCATAAATAAATCCTTTATTTTCACAGTATAAGGACATGAAATAAAATGTTGAGTTGCAATTATTGTGGGCAATAAGTCCCACAGTGTTTTCAAATCAACTTATTTTCTTAATTGTACTCAGAAATATGGAAAATCCAATTAACTTCTTAAGAAAGAAATTACAATAATTAAAGTGCCTAATAGTGATGATTAAGGAGGAAACTGTGATGAGAGGTAAGGAAGGAAAAGGCCAAGGAAGATATTTGAAGGCAAGAGGAGAAGGAATATAGAAGCAATAGCAACAGCAGCAGCAATGGCTGCCTCTTAAGAGAGAAAAAATGCAGAATATAGATCCATGGATGATTGCGACATGTGTTGTTTCTGAGTGCTTCTCCTGTAAGGGGTAGGAAACCCATGGATCTCCAAATCCCCTCTATTCCAGCCAGTAGAAATCTTGATTTTTTTTGTTTATTTCTTTAACAAAATAGTAATCCGGTTGCAATGATTCAACCTTCAGACAATTTCAGACAACTTTCAGACAACTCTACCTGGACGATTGAGAATCTTCATCAATGGGTGTTGAGTAAAGGAATTGTGTAACATCTAAGAGGGTGTTCTGTACCAGCCTGCTACTGGCCTTGCAGAAAAGGCAACCCCTTTATAAACGGCAAGAGGCTGGAATATGTCTGCCAAATTTATTACAAAAACAAACAAAACACATACCAAGATACAGGAGCTTTGAAACACTATCGGAGCAGTTGCTTTCAGCAAACCAGCCCTCCCCCAAACATTCCCTTTATAAAGAGTTCAGGGCGTGGCCTCTCTTTGCCTCCTTCTGAGAAGCCGCACAGCCTTCCTCTGCTTGCTCCTACTTGACTGCCTCCTGCGTCAGGCGTCCTTGAACAGGGCCAGCTGTGGGTCATCTTCATCCACACTGTCAGGCTCACACAGCTGGGTCTCCACCAGGTAGGAGGGGCCTGGCTGGGGGCTCTGCGGAGCCTCAAAGCCATCATCAGCAAGTTCTTCAACACCCCCCTCCTCCCCCTCATCTGGGTCATCCGACCCAACTGCCGAACCCACAGGCTGACCCTGAAGCACAACAGAGGGTGGAGGGATTATTAGAGAGACAGTTTGATGTAGTGGTTAAGGTGCTGGCCTAAAAAACCAGAGACTACAATTTCTAGTCCTGCCTTAGATATGAAAGTCAACTGGTGGCTCTTTCAGCCTAACTCACCTCACATGGTTGTTGATGTGGGGAAAAAGAGGGGGGATGAAAAATATAGATGGTTGCCACCTTAAGTTACTTGTACTAAAAGTGGGATAAAAAATCTAATAAATAAATGAAATAAAAAATAAGATTGTAAAATAAGGTTGGAAGTCATTATGCTTCATAATTTTAGTTCCTTTGCCTTTTTCCTTTTTGTTTAGATTTTTTTATTTTATGTAAATGCTTAACAAATAAATTTTAAAAAGAAAACAACATTGGGTGATGTTGTTTAGAAGGGGCAGATTCCTCTTAGGATAACAAAATAGCACTATTGCCAGTGGTGGGATTCAAATATGTGAACAACCAGTTCTCTGTGCGGATGCCACTTCCGGAAGTCCATTCTGGGTCTGGGCAACAAAAACCGGTTCTGCCAAATTGGTGTGACCTGGCTGAATCCCACCACTGACTATTGCTATAATATTTTTAAAACCAAATGACTCTTACATTTATTTCAGTGTCGAAAAATGGCCTATGCAGCCAAGCACTATATTGTGATCAGCTCTGAACTCTCTGAAGGAGTCGTCTAAAGTTTTGAAGACTTAATTCTTAATCTCTGTAAGGCTCAGGGAATGGATGTTCTACTGAAGTTTTATCCCTTGAAAAAGGAATACTTTACCTTCTCCAGAGATCTCCTCATCTGAATCTCCAAAAGTTGAGAATATGCTCTGGAAAAGACCTGTGTTTCAGCTGTGCAAGCAGCCAAATGAAATATTGAGTCAAAACGGTTGTTATAGCAGTAGAGATTTTGTCAAAACATTATGAAGAGGCATCTCATATGCTCTCACATTTATATTATGTGTACAGAAACATATACCTCTAGAAGATTCATTCTTTTTAGTCTCCAGTACCAAAGTGAGTGCATGCAAGCTTATATGGAAAGTGTTTCATATTAGCTAAGCAATTTCTAATTGCAGCTCTTTTCTTCTTTTCCTAGTGATGCTAAGAAAGTTGCCACAAATGCAGACAGAAAAAAGAGATGTTGGCAGTTCTAGTAAAGTACTTAAAGATGTACAGTTAAAACAGTGGCCCCCAACCTTTTGGGCAACAGGGACTGGTTCCATGGAGAAAGTTTTTTCTGTGGACCGGAAGAGGGCATGGTTTTGTGTGCTGCCTGCAGTTGGGGCTTCACTTGTTTGTGTGGTCCAGTCGCTGGCATGCCTCAAACCAGTGCCGGTCCAGAGACCAGAGGTTGGGGACACATGGTGTAAGAGAATCAGTGACAATAAGGACTTTTATGATAAGCTCCTTCCCATACCTAGCAGTGTGAAGCATAAATATTTATGTTTGATACCATTTTTACCAGTTGAAATTTATACTAAAATAAATGTTTGTCCCACCTGCTTGGTAGTCCTTCTTTCAAGATAAAAATGGAACTCCTTTGAGTGGCTTAACACATAGGACATTAGCAAGTAAATGGATATCCACATCTTTTACTGTATATTCTTTGTACTTCTGTACCTGAACTGTCAGTTATCTCTACTCTTTCACAAAAGGACAGGGGTAGCCATTGTAGAGGAAGAATGGTCCAAATAGGTGGAGTTTTGCCAGTTTTCCTTGAATGCTCATCCCTCTTTTGGAAGTTTTACAAGACTTTTCAAGAAATCTTTGCCAAAATCAGGCAGGTCCTTGAGGAGAGCAATGTGGTTTTTTCCTTAATATTTCAGAATTATTCAAAAAAGCACAATTTTTCACAATTTGTTTGTGAAAAAACTGTGTAGTAGCTGAAAATATAGTCAACATGTAGAAGCTGATTTATGAGTTCTAACTTGGCAGAAAAAATAATGGAAGAATGTGACTGTAGAGTTCTCTATACGGGAAACCACTTTGTATTGGTTTTATTTACTTATTTGTTTGCTTGTTTGTTTGTTTGCTATATACCTGCCATATTCAGGAGTTCAAGGTAATGCATATATGCTCTCTCCTCCCACTCCCCCACTTCCAGTAACACGCTATGAGATGTCTTAGGCTGAGATACAGTGACTGACCCAAAAACACACAATGAGCTTCCATGGCTGAAGGTGAACTACAAACTGGGTAGCTCAACAGCTAGTCAGTACTCCACCAGTTCTTTATCATGTAGCCTAACATTCTCAGAATAGACTGGAGTGTCTCTCTAAGATTCCATGCAGGAGGCAGTGCAATCTTCCTTTGAGATGTGGAAGACCGAACTGAATTCATTTGTGCACACATAACATTTCTGTATGTTTGGGGGACAACATGGCTACTGCTTGATAAACAGTGGAGGTTTTGCCCAGAGGTAAGGTCTAGGGAAATAAATCCTTCTTAGACACCTGATGGATAGGATTAGGAACCTAATGGATATCAAGAAAGAGGGAGAATCTCCATTCAGACATTGCTAAACCTTGGGAATTATATTAAAATTGCCCCATTTTATCTCCCTGTTCTTATAGCTCTTTCTAAGTATCCATGCTGATATTCTTAGCCGAGTCCACAAAATTGAAATATAGATGCTAGGAAACTACTTGGTGGCAAGTAGCTTGTCCTGAAAGCTTCTTTCAGTATATGCATTAATCATAATCAAAGAACAAACAACTATCTTAAATTCATATTTCAGGCTGGAAAAAAAATAGGAGGGATTGGGCTTTAACACTGCCAAGTGTTGTGATTCAGGGTCAGCCTGTGGGTTCGGCATTTGGGTCGGACGACTCAGAGGAGGAGGAGGGGGGTGTTGGAAAGGTTGCTGAGGGGGTTGGAGAGCTTGCTGATGAGAGCCCTCAGCCAGGCCCCTCCCACCTGGTCACGACGCAGGCCCAGCTGTGTGAGCCTGACAGCGTGGATGAAGATGACCTACAGCTGGCCATGTTCAAGGACGCCCAACACAGGAGGCAGTCAATCAGGAGTAAACAGAGGAAGGCAATGGGGCACCTCGGAAGGAGGCAGAGAGAAGCCACGCCCTAAACTGTATCAAAGGGGAATGCGTGGGAGGGCTGGTTTGCTGAAGGCAACCGCTTGAATAGCTCCTCTTTCATGGTTCGTGTCCTGTTCTGTTTGCTTTTGTATCCATAAATTTGGCAGGCTTAGTTCCAGCCTCTTGCCTTCTTGTAAAAGGGTTTGTCCCTGCCTTTTCTGCAGCGCCGGTAGCAGGCTGGTACAGAACACCAAGGTGTCCCAAAGGAATGGACAGAAAAGTGCTTTATGAAGATTACAGTTGAAGGAATCACTGAGCATTTGTTGTCTTTGTGGTCAGCAATTCAGTCATGTCCATCCCTTGGCTACTCTGTGGACCAGCACTGTCTGTGCTCCTTTGTCTTGCACCACCTCCTTCAGATCCTCCAGGGTCATCCCAGAGTCATCCTTTATAATGTCCAGCCAGTGGATACCAGGACGGCCCCTTCTCCTTTTGCCCACTGATCACTCCCAGCATGATTGACTTTTCCAGTGAGTCAGCTCTCAAACAGCCTCTGTTTGGCGATTTTGGCTTCAAGTGATGTTTTTGGTGAGGTTCAGTCTAGGACTTCTTTGGTATTTTTGCAGTCTGTGGGACACGTAATAGTTGCCTCCAGCAGCACAATTCAAAGGCATCCCCTCTTCCCCTATCTGCCTTTTTCAGAGTCCAGGTTTTACAGTCATAATTAACAAGGGGAGGAATTATTGCAGTAACTAATCTGCACTTGGTTGTGAGGCTGACGTATTCCTACTTCCAGATGTTATTCATGCTGGATAGTGCACATGTTTATTTTATTTTGCCATTTTAATAGCCAAAATAATGTTTCTTCTATATTTTTTTCCCAACAGGAACAGTCCTGTATCATGCATTTGGTGCTGAACAAAAACAAAAATCACCATTGCAACTTCAGCAGAAGGGTGCTGGGGCTTCAGATATGTCAGCAATGTAGCTGGGCCTCTAACAATTCGGCATAACCACCAGAGAAGTGAATGTTAGTCATGCAGTGTTCTAGATCAACAGCTCCTCCGACTGAGACATCTTAATCGAGCAATTAGATAGCTTTCTGTTGTCATCCTTTAGTGCTTCCCAGATTGGAGAAGGGAACAGATTTGCTGCTTTGCTCCAATGACTGCCAGCAGCAGTGTTTGTTGTTAACAAAGATATTTACACCTAACCAACAGTTGGCAGGTGTTAACACTTTGTTACTTGCTATTCCCACATGCTGAGAGTTGTGGGAAGGCTGCCAAGCCCTTCGTCTTGATCAACACTTGAGTTTTACAACAGGAACACAACAAGAAAAGCAATAATATTTTTTAATAATGAATAGAAGCAATGCCGATGCCACGTTTCAGGTTAGGGGCTTTCACCTGAAGGAAGTATTAAGCTTTGTGGAAATTGGCATTTCTTTCTTTTCGGTGAAGGCATGAAAGCAGCTGGCCTGGGAGGATGTCAGCCTTAACATGCACTGCAGTGCGTACATAATGTGCTCCCCAATCAGGCTTGACATTTGCATCAAGGAGAGAACATTAAGGTGTATTTTGTCAGCACGCTCTTCCATAATGCAGCTTTACCATGCGTGAAATTATCATTAAAAAACCAGACATTTTTATACAATTCTTCTCCAACCTGGCTGGAGATGATTTTCCATCTGTTTTGATCTTTAGGTGGTAACAATTTTTGCTGGCCATGAGAATTGAAATCCAACAAATTTGGGAAGCGGACGTTTCATACCTTTCTGGGGAATGGATTTGGGAATTGGGAAAGATGGGGTTTTTTTCACAAAGTATAAAGTCTATTGATTGTCCTGTACCAAAAGCTTGGAATCAAACCTTGTGAATATTTAAAATAGGGTAATAAGTATCCCGCAGATTAACAGTAATGTGTAAGCTCCTAGCTTCCTTGTTTGGGGACTCTTTCCTACATGGGGTGGAAGAATCAGGTGCAATTGGCTTCTCTCTCTAGTGTAGGGGTCTCCAAACTTGCCAATTTTAAGACGTGTAAACTTCATCTCCTAGAATTCTCCAGCCACCCATGCTTCATTTGTTTCTTCCACCCCATGTTGGAAAGAGTCCCCAAACAAGGAAGCCAGGGAATTCCTGTTACATGTCTGGCTAAGGAATTCTGGGAGTTGAGGTCCAAAAGTCTTAAAGTTGCCAAGTTTGGAGACCCTCTACTCTAGTAGCACAGCCAAAGTTAGTGCTGCCCAAGAGGCTCCACTATATTGGTTGATCTATAGCCACTTTGAATGGCTGCCTGGTCATGTGAGATGGACTACTTTAGCTGGGGGAGGCTTGCAAACATTTTTTAGGCCATGGAATTTTTATATATCTATATCTATATCTATATCATCTATATCTATATACACCATGGAATTTATATATATATATATATATATATATATATATATATATATATATATATATATATATATATATATATATATATATATATATATATATACAGTATATGACAAATGCTTGTTAACTATTAGATTACCTTGCTAGGCCCCAAACATGGGACAAATCTTTGTCTCCTGTGTCAGCCTATCCTGAAGGCCATCAACAGGCAGTAGTCCAAGGTGAAAACAACTGCCTAATGTGTAATCAGCCCAGGTTCGAATCTCGGAAGGGTATGGCTGACTGATGAAAACTAATAAGTTTGAAATGCATATCAGTCTCCCTTAATTCTTTATTAGCAATTTTAAAAAATTTACACAAATTTGAGCTGTCACCGGTGTGACTACTGCCTGTCGATGGCCTTCAGGATAGGCTGACACAGGAGATAAAGATACATATACATATACATACACATATACATATACACATATACATATACATATACATATACATATACATATACATATACATACACATACACATACACATACACATACACACACACACACACACACACACACACACACACACACACACACATATATATATATATATATATATATATATATATATATATATATATATATATATATATATATATATATGGATCTTTGGTTATTCGGGTTTTTCCCCGCGTAGAACTAAAGGTGTAGGGGCGACGTTTAGACGGAATCCCATCCGTCATCATCAGGCTGGTGGCTTCTGCTTCCTTCTTCTGGGAGAAGCATGTGGCTGTTTGTTCCTCTTTTTTAAACTGCCAGAGGGGGTGTGTTCTGTGGGTGGAGGTGTGCTCTGATTGGGTGGGGGAGTAAGTGTGTTCTGATTGGGTGGGAGTGTGTTTTGAATGGTGGGTGTGTTCTGATTGGGTGGGGGTGTGTTTTGAGTGGATGGGCTGGTCTCAGCTGCCAGCCTTAGACCTGAGTTGTGCTGCTTTTGTTCGGCTTCGTGTTTGTGGTGGTGCCATGTTTTTATAGTGGGTGTCAGTTTGCTTATTGTGTGGTTTGGAGGGGTTTAAAGTGGCTGATGTTGCAGCTGTAGTTAGGTTTCTGTTTTGTGGTTGTGCCTCGTTATCATTGTGGGTTCGGATTTGCTTTTTGAATGGTTGTGTGGTGGTGATGTCATGTGGTGTTATCATGACTTTGGGTCTATCATTCTTGGTGGTTGGGACTCGTCTGTCAATCAAGGCGGGTTTCCAAATGGTTGGTAGGCGAGAGGTATCATCTTGTTTGTTTATGCTGTGGGGGCGTTTTTCTATCTCAATGGCTTCTCTGATTATTCTGTTGTTAAAATGTTCAATTTTGGCGATAATTTTGGTTTTTTTAAAATCAATTTCATGTCCCGTGGCTTCAAAGTGTTGGACCAGGGATGAAGTTTGTTCTCCTTTTCTGAGTGAGATTTTGTGCTCTTCAATGCGTGCACTTATTCTTCTGTTGGTCTGTCTGATGTATGTGGTGGGGCAGGTGGTGCATGGGATTTCGTATACTCCTTGGTTTTCTAAGCCAATTATGTCCTTGGGGTTTCTTAGGATGGTGGATATTTTTCTGTCTGTGTAGAATGCTGTTTTGATGTTGTGTTTTTGGAGGACCTTGCTGATTCTGTCTGTGGTCCCTTTTAAGTATTGGGAGGAGGGCTTTGCCATTTTTTTGTTCTCTGTCTTGGGTTTTTGTGGGTGTCTCTCTTCGGATTAAGTTGGTAATCGTGTTTCTTTGGAATCCATTGGCTGTCAGTACATTAGTGAGAGTGTGTAGTTCGGTTTTTTGGTGTTGTTCGTCAGCTAGACGTTTTGTTCTGGAGATGAGTGTCTTGGCTACGGAGTTGATCTGTGCTGGGTGGTGGTGTGAGAGTGCGTTCAGATAGCGGTTTGTGTGTGTTTTTTATGGTAGATAGTGTGTCCTAGGGAGCCGTTGGATTTCTTGTAGACTAAGACATCAAGGAAGGGAAGTTGATTGTTAGCTTCTGTTTCCATGGTGAATTGTATTTTGGGGTGTAGGCTATTGAGGTGTGTGAGGAAGTCATCCAGTTTTTCTTTGCTGTGTGGCCAGATTACGAAGGTGACATCTACGTATCTGAGCCAGAGTTTGGGTTTGTGGTTGGATTTTTCTAGAGCGAGGGTTTCAAAGTGTTCCATGTAGAGGTTTGTGATGACAGGTGAAAGGGGTGATCCCATGGGTGCTCCTTCCATTTGTTTGTATCTTTGTCCATTGTAGATGAAGTATGTGTTAGATAGGCAGTGGTTGGTCAGATCTAGGATGTGTTTTGGGGGGTTGTATTTATTTAGGATAGCTGTCAAGGCTTCTTTGATTGGCACTTGGGTGAAGAGGGATACGACATCGAAGCTCACAAGTAGGTCACAGGGCTGTAAGTTTAGTTTACTTATGATCTCTATGAATTGGAATGAATCTTGTACATGTGAGGTGATGGAATTTGCGTAAGGCTGTAATTGTTTGGCAAGAAATTTGGCTAGATTTTGTAGAGGTGAGCCTAGGTTTGAAGTTTGATCAAAACTCCATGCAACTGCTTCGAAGCTTAATTCGGACAAATAATCCACAACACACTTTTTTAGCTCTGATATCACTCTTACCGTGAATGTGGTAACTACTTAGAATGCCTTCTGTAATGTTATTGGAGTGATAAAATCATGAAAAATGCCTGATTGTTAGGTAAAAGGTAAAGGTAAAGGTTCCCCTGCACATGCATGCTAGTCGTTTCCAACTCTAGGGGCCGGTGTTCATCTCCGTTTCAAAGCTGAAGAGCCAGCGCTTGTCCGAGGACGTCTCCCTGGTCATGTGGCCGGCATGACTAGACGCCAAAGGCGTACGGAACACTGTTACCTTCCCACCATAGTGGTCCCTATTTTTCTACTTGCATTTTTACGTGCTTTCGAACTGCTAGGTTGGCAGAAGCTGGGATGAGTAACAGGTGCTCACTCTGCTATGCAGCACTCGGGATTCGACCTGCCAAACTGCCGACCTTCTGATTGACAAGCTCAGCGTCCTAACCCACTGAGCCACCGCGTCCCTCATATGTATATGTATATGTATATGTATATGTATATGTATATGCATATGCATATGCATATGCATATGTATATGTATATGTATATGTATATGTATATAAATGTATATAAATGTATATATGTATATGTATATATATGCATTATGGCACCTTTTTTCGATGGAGTTTGTGAAACTAAAAAAAGTTCAGTCCAACTTTTCACAGAAAAAAAAATCTCACAAGCAGTTGGAAGGTCTGACTGAACTTTTTTTAGTCCCACAAACTCCGTTTCCTTGCAGCAGAAGAGAAATGCACCAGAGCTGGAAAGCAGGTTAGCAAAGAAATGCTTCAGGAAGGAGGAGCTGCACTGGGAGGAGAAGTGGCAGGAAATGGGGCTGCGGTTTCCAGAAGGGAAAAGGGAGACGCGGGGCAATGCAGGGCAGCAAGCAAGTGCTGTTCTCTGCTCTGCATCCCATGCAAGAGCCGCTGCATTCTCCGTTCTCTGTGAGACAGGTGACAAAGGACTAGTGGGGGAGGCTTGTGCCGCTTGGTCATGGCAAAAGCCACAGGAGAGTTGGCAGAGGGCGAGGAGGCAGCAGCTGTGCCCAGGCAGGTGTTCTGTGGGGCAAAGCTTAAAGAAAGTCCCTTCAGTGGTGCACAGTGGCCGTGGAGCTGTTCACTGTCACTTTCCCGAGGCTCTGAAATGGCAGAGGGGGACTGAGCCTACCCCGCCCATCCCATCCACCTTACCATGGTAGTCCGGCTCAGGAGGGGAATGAAAGGTCACTGATCAAGGAATGGCCGGGGGGGGCTGAGTTCCAGCACCTTTTTTCTTACAAAAAAAGCACTGTACACACACACACACACACACACACACACACACACACACACACACACCAATTTCCAGACCTCTGATCAAGAGGCAAAGCTATCATTATTGAAAACTGGCAATAAAGTGAATTATTAATTGCCCTGAATTGTTGCTGGTCCATAACAAAAGGGCTGATTAAAAATTCCTGCCTGGAGTAAAATTTCGATCCTGTCCACCCAAACCTCCTGTTTGCTTTGGTTGGGCAAAAGGTGAGGGAGGCAGGGTTGGAGCAGAATGTCTTTGAAGAAGGGAAGACCAGCATCCACAAAATGGTGGCCAAGAACTTCTTTTCACAGGAGAATGCTGCTCAGCTAAGGCATGTTCCTAGATTTTGATTATGGTCACCGATTCCCCCCTTTCTGCAATATCTTAGAATATTGCATAGAATTATCCCTGGTGCATTTGAGTTGTCTGTTTTTTGCTCTCAGTCTCTCCAGGTAGAGTTCTGTGGGACATAGTTGGAAATGGCTTGCTGTTAAAGACTGAAGGGTTTAAGTCTTTTTTATATATAAGAATAGGATGTTGTTTGTTCCCTTCTAGGAAATGTCCAGTGTCGGAGACATGTTGAAGAATAATGCACTTTAGTTAAGCTATAAAAATCCAATTATAGAAGGGCTGGAGGTAAGAATTACTTAGAATTAGTCAGCACTGATTATTTTTTAAAGTGATTCACAATTTCTCTTTTTGAATTTGGAAGAAACACTTTTAGTTACTTAAATCATATAAATGCATCATTCCTTGTCCTCTCTAAAGAAGAGTTCAAGAGAAACTGCTACCAGTTTGCCCCCTTCTCCTTACTACAGGCCTGAATTTCTATGTTTTCAGCACAACAAAGACAGCTTGATAATAGCAGATGCTAAAGAGAAAACTGTATGCAGAGAGTTCCTTTAGTCCAGGGGTCGGCAACCTCGGCTCTTTTATGACTCGTGGACTTCAACTCCCAGAATTCCTGAGCCAGCTATGCTGGCTCAGGAATTCTGGGAGTTGAAGTCCACGAGTCATAAAAGAGCCAAGGTTGCTGACCCCTGCTTTAGTCTGTTCTATCCTATCCTATAGGGAAAAGGGACTTTATCAGTCCTGGAAAAATCCAAAGCCAATGCAAGAAGAGCCTTGAGGGGATTCCCCATTCCCAGCATTGATTAAACAGATACAAGCATTCTGTTTCATTTCAGATTGATAAAAGCCATTGAGCAAGCTCACTTCAGATTTACATAATGAATTGACCTAATGCCCAAGCATTTTTTTAAAAAAAAAATATTTGAAGAGCCCCTCTTAAAGCTTTTATTTTATTCAGAAAACATCTCTGGAACAACTGTTTTACAAACAAACGTCCCTGCTGATGTAAACATGGTGTCAATGCTCCTAAGATTTTGAACCCAAGGGAAGAATTTTGACTTACCTTTAGCCACTGTGGCCTGTTTTTGCCAAGAACTGACTGCTGTATGGAAAACGTTGCATGGACACCACATCTCTCCCAAGTACCAACAGTGATGTGTGAAAGGATATGTTATGACAATGCCAATAACTGCAGGAGAGATTTTTAACACTGTAAGTAACAGGCTGTAAACCAAGAGTGAATAAAACACAGTAAGACCTTAGTAACATGACAGAACACTAAGAATGGATTTACCTTTGCTGGGACTTGAGCATGGCATGGCTTTATTTGTGAATGCAATGCAATGTTTCACCTATGAATAGACTACTTGCTTCAGCATCAAATACAGATAGTCCTCAATTTACAACAGTTCATTTAGTAAACATTCAAAGTTACAACGGCACTGAAGAAAGTGATTTATGACCATTTTTCACACTTATGACCATTGCAGCATGATCACATGATCAAAATTCAGATGCTTCCCTCTGCTGTTATTATTTTTACAAATAACTCAATGTGGAGAACATATCTAACATACTTTCCTCCTGTTTTCCCCATAATGACAACCCTGTGAGATGGGTTGGGCTGAGAGAGAGTGAGTGACCCAAAGTCACCCAGTTGGCTTTCATGGCTAAGGCAGGACTTGAACTCACAGTCTCCATAACTATTAGACTTAGCTGCCTATGACCTGATATGCTGAATACACCACAGTTGTTGCTTTCATCCAATCCAGTAAGCCATAAATCATAATTTACAACCCATAATGGATGGATTTGTAGAGACCTAATCAACACCTAGTTATTGCTGTGTTTGGTGTATGGATTGAGCCTAGAAATCAGGTGCATTATCTATTTTCTAAATGGCTTGTATATACAACTATATATTATCACACCAAATGAAATAGAGGAGAACCCCTCATCTTAAAAAAAAACAAAACAAAACACCATCCTTGGTATGTTAATTGTACATTCAATGTGGAAGTTTCTTATTAATCAATTGATTAATCTAAATCTTTCACTTTATTATTTTTAGACACACATTAGAAATTACAGTTTCGATGTACTAAAAATGATGTAATAAAAGAATGCCCCAACAAGTTACACATTTTCTTTGTCTTATGAAAGAGAAAAGATATATTTGCTGACAGAGTCATAGGACAAGTTAAAACGATAACATGTATTTGTGAAAAACTGTCAGCTGTCATTTTTCATAATGTTTATTCTTGTCTCTTTCTCAGATCTCTTTCTCTCTGTAACTTTTCCACAGTTATAATAAACAGCAAGACATAAGGATCAAACAAGTGCTTAGTGTGGATCTTCACTTAGTTTTATATTTCATGTCCTTAGCTCTGGTGTGTCTTTGGAACAATTGGATATCTGTCCAGAGATAAGGCATTGCTCCAATTTCTGAAATATAAAAGTTATACATCTTCTTTATTATCTGTTCCTTGTACTGGGCATTTCTTTTAAAAGAGTTGTCTATGATTCTTTTTTCCTTCAAGAAGCAATCGTGTGTCCAGTCTACTAGCATAGATACATGTAAGAAAGATGGTTATGCTTTACCTATGTTAAAGCTGATGATCACAGCTGTAACAGCTACATACTTGTATCTGAAAAATGAATTCATTATATGCTGCATCACATTTGCTACCGTTTCTCTACTAGCGCAAAGTATGGATAACCTAATGCATTTTATTTTGCAATTGCAATAGTTTTCTTACAAGGATTATCTAGGTACGTTATGATTCAGTCTCCCTATTCTATAAGAGAAAGCTCATATTTAAACTACCAGGTACTATTGCTGGAAATTCTGGGATTTTTTTTTTTTTTGCCAGTGAAAGCTTGATTGACAGTTGTGATATTAGTTTTATTTACTAACTTGGCATATAGACCACACCAGTCATTATTGACTGTGAGCAGTGTACAATACATCTAACCAGATTAAATTTATAAATGTATAAAATGAATAATGTACCGGTACCATGGACAATTCAGTGCTATTATTGCACAACTCTTATTCAGTGTCCTGGGGTCACACTGATCTCTGTGGTACATCTGGCACATACAATAAATACCAAAGTTCTCTGATTTAGATCCTGGCATCTCCAGACATGCCGACTGGGCACCGTCTACCCATCAGAGAAGGAAATTGTGTGTTTGTACATGAAACAGCTTTCAATGTATCCAACAAAAATGTTCATGTTTATACACATGTGCATACTATATGTGTACACAAGCTTTCTCTCACATAGGACACAGATTGGTAAGTTTATGAACAGGAATAAGGCTAGTCTTGCATTCTGCTGCTCTTTGGATATGTACAATTATTACAGACATTGTTAAGGCGAGGAAAATAAAACCCCTGGAGAAATATTGCCTGGGAAAAAAGGCCTCCCTTATAATTTGATGGCTCTTCTTATATACGTAGTAGAATCAAGACCTGTAATATGGGGTTTAAATATAGAGTAGTAAAGTAAAGTAGGGGTACAGGCATTCCTAATTACCCAAAATAATGGAAAAATGACATGCACATGGGGACTTCAGAATGCATCTAACCCTTACAAATTTGACATTGGATGCAAAGACCTAAACTGTGGAATTTGCGTGTCATATTATGACACGCTTCATCATTTGCCTTCCCTGCAAATGCCTAGGAAGAGAAGTACAAAATACTAAAAACTCAAGAACTATGCTTGATCTTTGAGTGTCATGCTGAAGCTTATATTCCAAAACTAGGCAAGATCAGGATAAAATTAAATTTAAATTGAGTTTAAATTGAATTAAATTTACAACTTCACTCAGAGAAGGGGGAGGGGGATACCAAGCCACTACAAGAAAGACATGAGTCTGGGAAAGTAGAAAGCATGAAAAGGAAATTCAAACCAACTTTGCCTTGATTATGTCAGATATCAGTGAAAGCAGAGATGGACTTTGAAAGGTTTTCAACGTTTTGTGCAATACCTTAATCACATTAAACAGTCTAAGACTCCTAACCAGGCCAACCTGAAAAGGCTGACAAACATAGAATTAGCATAATTATGTATTATGCATTTAATGATTTTTCCACTAAGTCTGGGCACAGAGTTTTGCTTCACTGTTGCTTTATTTTCAGTAGAAGTTTGTAATCAAATGAGAGATGTTTCCTGTGTTTATGTTCTACTTTTTCTAGAGGAGCTCAAGGACGTGAACACGGCAACACTTTCAGTTTTGCCTTTACAACAGTCTTGTGAAGTAATTTAAACCTAATAGGGAACTTGGATCTTTAATCTAAGGGTGTGCAATCTTAGCGAGATCTTGTACTGGGGTAATATCTCAGATTGCACATCCTTAGATTAAAGTATTGGACTTTGATTACAAACTTCTAGTGGAAATAAAGTAACAGCAAAATAAAGCTATATCCAAACAGTTCTGAAAGAAAAAGTTCTACTTAGCATATTTAAGTGGAAGCTTCCCCCAGTGCTTAGTGGTCTACAGAGACTGCCTAGCACACCTGCTCATTTTGTCCTCGCCTGTTCTACCAGCCAGCAACTTTTTAAATGAGGCAAATGCAGTGGAGTTAAGCAAGTCATCAGAATCCTGTGACATCCATTAGAACTGCCTTTTTGTGAACCCAGAATTATATTTAGGAATGGTTGCAACGGGAGGCCTCCATCTAATGCAGAATGATTGTCTCGTCTGCTCTCTAATCAGAAGAAGCCACGGAAAGGACATGTCCTCAACTTTCCTCTTATTACAGTTGGAAAATTTTCAGTGTTATTTGTGTAATACTATCTGAGAAGCCCTGCCTGGCATGGGATCTGGTTACCTTAGAGATCCTGTATCTCTAGACAGAGTTCTCCAGGAGAATACTGAGATCAGCTGGGCCAATCTTATTAATCGCCTAAAATTCTCTGTGGAGAACCTACATCTTGGTGATTTCTAGCCTGCTTTCAACATCTACAGAAATAATCACTCCTCAGACCAATAAAGGAGAATACTTGTAGCTCAGGGTTGAAATGAGAGGTTCTTGGTGCTTTCTGAGCTTGGATGTTTTCTTGCAGACATTTCATTACCCAAACTAGGTAATATCACGTTATCTAGTTTGGGTAATGAAACAGAATAAGACAAAATTTCCTCAAAGATGAGAGAGGGAGTAGAATCACTTTGAAGCAGTGTTCTGTAATGTCACTGAGTGTTTATTGCTCTACATAACCTGGGGCCTCTTTATTTAAAGTGTATTTCAAGTGAAGTTTTGGAAATGGCAACATTAGAGGAAGGTTGAGTCTGAGAAATTTAACCCAAAGCAGTCTGGAATAAATCCTTCTATTGCAAGGATCAATGTGTAATTTTGTTTAGAAGATTTATTAGGAGATATTATTTCTATTTTAAAAGTTAATCTTAACCTCGAGTTACTACAGATAATCAAAATATAGGCAAAATTCTGAAATAATTATTAAGCAGTTAGTCTGTGAACCTTTGAATGGAAAAAGTATTGCTTTGCAGGAGTCAGCACAGGTCTATTGAGAATAATAGCAATAGTCATAGCAATAGTAATAGGATTTATATAATGCCCCATAGCACTTTACAGAACTCTCTGAGCAATTTACATTGTCAGCATATTGCCCCCAACAATCTGGGTCCTCATGTTAATGACCTCGGAAAGAGGGAAATCTGAGTCAACTTCAAGCTGATCAGGATCGAACTCCTGGCTGTGGGCAGAGTTTGCCTGCAATCATGCATTCTAACTACTGCACCACCATGGCTCAATAGTGCCACCATGGCTCACTAGTGCATGCTAAACCATGCTAAACTAATCAACTTTTTTGATAGTGATAGTGGTCCCCAGGACTACAGTGTGCATCGTGACTTCAACAAAGTACTGAACAAAAGTATCTCCTGAAATTTTAGTGCAAAAAAGATTGCTTGGACTATGCTTGCATACAGAACTAGTTGAACAGTTATTCTAATGAGTGCATGTCAATGACTCCACATCAGCCCAGACAGAAGTATCTATTCTTTGCTTTGTTGTTGTTCAATGAATAATGTGGATGTAAGGTTAAAAATATAATCAACAGAAAGGACAGTAAATCTCTTAAAGTAGAGTATCAAGATTCCAAAACCCTTGAAATTGGAACATTAGATGAAAATTAAAATGAATTTCTACATGGATAAATGTCAATCCTTGAATTTGGGTAGGAAAAATAAAAAGCATAAGTAAATGATGGCAGGCTGGGGTGTACATGGAAGCTTTACTAGGCAAGAAAAGTTCTTGGTGAATAGCAAGAAAGTTCACTTGCCTTTTGGAAAAAGCACCTTTGGGACAACCATGAATTGGATGATTGAGAATCCCCATAGACATAAGCCAAGTGTGATACAGCTGCAAAAAAAACCAAAAAACCAACCCAATTAATCCTAGTCTGCATCAACAGAAATATAATGCCAAGATAATTGTTCTCTACTCTGAGTTGGTGCAATATCACCTAGATACGGGCAAAGAATTTTGAATGGCAATTGACAAACTGGAGCACGTCCAAAGGAAATCTACCAATATGATAACATATTGGAATGAAAAACAACACAAACGATTGGCATTGTTGAATAATGGGTTAGCCTGGAGAAGACTGTAGGAATACATAAAAATTGTCTTAAATATCTGGCAAGCTATCATATAGAAGAATATTGGAGTTGTTTTAGGAGAAAAGATTAGAAACAATGGGTTTAATATTTATTTATTATTTATTATTTAAATTTATATACCGCCCTATTCCCATAGGACTCAGGGCGGTTTACAGGGAAAAATTAAAATACATAACATACAAAATTAAAATCAGTTAAAACTAAGATTAAATTAAGTCCCTGAATTTGTACCGAAGTAGATTTCAGTTGCATGTCAGAAAACTGTTAATAACAGGAAAAGCTGCTCAACAATCAGACTGTTTTGGAAGGTGGTGAATTTTCCTTCAGTGAATCTTTTTGAACAGAGGTGGATGACCATCCATTATTTTTAGTAATGAATTACTGCACTGGGCAAGGGGGTGGACTAGATTATTTCTAGAGTCTCCTACATTCTGTGATTTTAATAATACCTGGATAGAGGGCTCAACATACACTAGAGCATTTCATTTCTATTAAAATTATAGTCATTATTTCTAACTTTGCACATCTACATATAAATCAGCAGATGCAAATGTTATGCAAATTACATTTTCCTTTGTCTTCTCTTTGGGGATGGGGGCATTTCAGTTCCTCTGTAGCTGCAGCAAGGTCACCTCACTTGCTATTGAGAGACTGCAGGATGAATTTTCAGGTGTCAATTCATTTGGTGCACAATACACAGTTATCCAAAAAGCATGTAAAACAAAACCCACCTTTGTTAGAAAGATATTTGGAAACTAATGTAGTACTGGCTGATTACGACCTTGCTTTAATTGGATGTGTTTGCATTGCAATTTTAGTGAAACGATTTGTAGTTTCACTTTTAATTGGATTTTATTATTGTATTTTATTAATTTTCCAAGCTGCCTCAACATGGGAGAAGCAGTGTAGCAATAAAAGAGAGCAGAATTAGACATTTCCATTTTATTATTTATAATTTATTTATAGACCGGTTTATGAATTGCCCATCCATCTACCAGATGCTCAAGTGGGTACACAACTGACTAAATAATAAATAAAATTCACATACTGTATTTCAGAAATAAATCCACACAGCAGCAAATATATTCAGTGTAACTAAAGAGCCATATTGAAACCATTCAAAAGTTCACTAAAACAAAATTCCAACTGCCTAAAGAGTAGGAAAGAGAATCAATTTCATCTCCTTAGAGAAGAAGTTTCATAATAAAGATGCCGGTGGAGATAACACCCTGTCTCAATGACCTACAGCACGGGTGTCAAACTTGATTGCGTCACGTGACGTATTGTGATGTTTTTTTGCCTTTGCAGAGTGGGCGTGGCCTGCTTGTGACACATCCAGCCTGCAGGCCACCAGATTGACACCTTTAATCTAGGTAATATCCTCAAATCTGACTGCCCCAGTGGTACTCAGAGGACTTCATCCCGACCCATATAAAGAAGATCTGAATAAATTGCCTTTATTTAAGGCACTAGTACCTGCACTTTAAATATGCAGATGGAATGTTACATAGCAACACGGAAATCTCTTTGATGCCACCTAGTAGTCTTCTCCATTTTTGCAGGCTATTTTTTTAAAAAACTGATCTTACATTAAAATATGTACAGAGCTGTTTCACAAATACACATGAGGCTCATCTACTGATTTAGTTAGTCCAGTCTATCCAGCTGACAAAGTAAGGGGAGGAGAAATTGTTTTAGAAGGTTTACGTTTCATTACTTTCTTTTCCCCCATCCTTTATGCCAAGAACACTTTGCAGATCCATTGGTGTGTATCTTTAGGAGACAGGAGAGAAAACCAAGGGAATCTATTAGAAATCGCTTCTGCTGGCTCATTAATCTTTTACAGCAAATAATATATGCATAACATAAGATAGGAGACGGTCTCAAAAGAATAACATTTTTGTAAGGTTATAAAACATATTGGAGAAATATATTAAATCACTGGAGCATTGGAGACATTTGAAAAATGTTGAAACTTCTTCTGTTTTACTATTGATCTAAAAATAAGCATGTGAATGTTTGTGTGTCTTGGGGGGGTTAGAGAAAGGGGGGAAGCATTCCACTGAAAATAATATTTATTCTAAATTATGCTGTTTTATTTTGCTTCTGTGTCGCATTTCATAACTGCCAGAATCTTTTGCCCTCCACAGTTGAAAGTTTGTAAAGAACCTGGGGAAGGAAATAAATCAAATCTACTGGTGAGTTTGTGAACGCCAAAAAGCTACTTGGCTATGATTCAGTTAACAAAAACTTGCAGACCTATGCATTGCTCAAACCCAATTCCAATTAATTCAACAGGATCTGAGTCCAGGTAAATGTATTATAGAATGGCAGCCCAACTCAATTAATCATATAAATTTTAATCAATGAAAATATCTGATCTACATAAATTTACATATCAGTAAATAATTGTTCTGAAGAAAAGTTGTTTCAGATGATTGATAGTTTGCTTTAAGGAAAGAACATTATCTTCCAAAAAGGTGCCTGTGCCTTGAATTTATAACTATTTACATTAAAAACAATTAGTTGCTTATAGTACTGCTGCCTAATTAAACTGAGGACAATTTGTTGGATTAAATTATGTTAATCAAGTAGGGTACGGTGGTCTTAGGCAGTAGAGTAAATCCTGCAATGAATGTAGATGCAATAAAAGGCCCAGGTCAGAACAGCTGGGAAAAACTGTTCTTGCAATTCAGATCAGAAAGAACTGGGTTAGTTGTACAAGTAGACAGACAAAGCATAAAGTAGCATTCCCTAGTCCTGAAATATAATAATCTGACTATCCATAATCCAGTTTCTTATTGTTGTTTTCAGAACTGTTGCTACCCATGTTTTCCCAAAAATAAGACTGGATATTATATTATTTTTTTGCTCCAAAAAGATGCATAAGGGCTTATTTTCTGATTAGGTCTTATTTTCAGGGAAATATGGTACTAAATGCATCAATCTGGCTGATGATCTTAACTGGGGGCTATTTTTGGGGGTTAGGACTTATATTATGAGCATCCTGAAAAATCATGCTAGGGCTTATTTTCCGGTTAGGTCACTTTTTCCAAGCCCATCATAACTTTGAACCATCATTAAACAAACAAGTCCAAGTCGAGGACTGCCCGTACTGATTACTATGACAATTCAAGCCCTTTCACACCTTCCAAGCTCCCTCTCCCAAGAATTTCCCAGTTCCATACATGAAGCTTAATTTGTGTCCAGCCCTCGTGGCTGCAGCTTTGTGTCCATTGTGATACATTGCAAAAGAACTGACACCTTGAAAATCTACTGCTGTGAAAAATCAGGACTAGAAATAAGAATCCAGTAACATTAAATCCCTTTTGGAGCTTTGTAGAGATCAGCAGCAATTTTTTGTGCCCTGGAAAATATACAAAAACTGAGATATACGTAGAAAGATACCATATAGAAATATGTTAATTATAAAACCCATCGTCTGATGAAAAGATCCCTAGTTGATTAATCACACGAGTTTTAATTGATTCATTACTTGATTGAGGTAATATAAATTTTTGGATCAGATCACAACAAAAAAAAGAAAAGAAAATTTTCCATAGATATCTGGATGCCCAGTGCAAAAGCTGAACTAGGAATCCCTTTAATGTCCTGTTTTATTTATTAGTTATCTGGGTAGATGATACAGAAGGTATGGTAATCAGCCTTCCCTTGTCTAACAGAGACCTTTGATTAAAACTACCACAATTTATGTAATAGAAAGTAAAACAGTTTTAAAAATGATAACATTATAGAGCACTTTTTAATAAGAAAAGTAGAAATACACAATGTTCACATGCTGCTTTCTATGTTTCTCTTTGATATTAAGATTACCATAACTGGTAACAGAAATCTGGATGACCAATAGATGGTAACAGAAATATGCAGAACATTTTAATGCTTTGCTGCCATCTAGTATCCCTCAGAATTTTGCAGCCTAGATCTGCAAAGATCAGCAGCCTGAAATGCCCTTGAATTGAAATTGTCTCTTGATTGTTACATATATCCAATCTGAAAGCCGGAGAGATACAGTAGATACTGAGTACCTATTAAGCTCACTCTTGATGTAAGGTTGAAAGGGCAGAGGTGAAGAGAGGTTGAAAGCAGAGTAGACTTTACAAAAGAGCCAGCCCAGCAGAGAAATAGAGTTGCTTACTTGGAAAAAGTATTTGGAATTGAAAATAACTTTTTTCACCAAAAAGTGAAATATTGGAGGTAATAAACTAATTGCCCAGGCACAGTTGAAATACCAATTGGACTATTTTAAGTAGGAAAAGAGGCAATAAAAGTGTTGACAGTTCTGTATCAACAAATATGGAAGAAGTCTGCACCACTTATAAGACCGGGAAATATTTTTTATGCATCCTGTACCAAAAAGAGAGAAGAAGAAGTTGCAAGAAAAAAAATGGCAAATTATTAAACCACTAATTTCTCAATTCAGCAAAATTTTACTTAAAAGTTTACAAAGAAAAAAGGCATAATTTGTGGAAAGGAAAAAGCCAAATGAATAGGAAGATTTCAGAAAAAGCAGGGATATAAGACTATATCATTAATATCAGACTGGATAAACAGAGAATTTAAAGTTTACTTTTTATTTTATTGACTAGATCAAGGCCTTTGATTATTATGATCGTGCCAGAATATGTAATATATTGTAGTGGGCCAGAACATCTGATTATTCTTTAGAGGAACATCTATAATGAATAAGAAGTTACTGTAAGAATTGAATTAAGAGAAACTGTGATTTACTCTTCTAACCCAGCTATTTTTCTAATAGATTAGATAACTAGTAGCATCTATCTAATAGGAAAAGGATAGATGCTACAGTTATCTAATATATTAGAAAAATAGCTGGACTGGAAGAGTTGACAACTGAAATAGAAGTTGGAAAACCAAATAGAGACAACATACAGAGACACAATTTGTTAGCTGAAAATAAAAGAGACTTAAAAGAGCTCATTTTAGGAAAATAAAAACAGATAAAGCTGATTTAATGTTAAATATTAAGAAGACATAGGCAATGACAACCACTAACATAGTCTGTGAAGATAGATGGTTTTATTTTCTCAGATAAAGACAGTGTAGGAAGAAAGGCAATGAAAATGTAGAAAAGAACATGAAGAAAAAGGATTTTTGTGCAAACAAATATCAGACTAAGACTAAATTCCCAGTCTGAACTATCAAAAGCTCCATTTAGATCCATTCATTCCATGAGAAAAAGATATTGCCAAAATACCAGGGAATAATCTTGCCCCTCTGCTGTAATTATTTATTTGCCTCAGTCTTGAATAATTAATAGAAATATGTATATGTGTATGTGTATATGTATGTGTGTGTGTATATATATACACACACATATACTCCCATCTTATGAGGATGGACAGATTTAAAGGACTGTGTTCTGCATAGAAGCAGATATTCTGTTAATAATAATAATAATAATAATAATAATAATAATAATAATAATAATAATAATAATAATAATAATAATAATAATTATTATTATTATTATTATTATTATTTGGAAGGGACCTTGGAGGTCATCTAGTCCAACCCCCTGCTCAGGCAGGAAACCCTATACCATTTCAGGCAAATGGCTGTCCAGTCTCTTCTTAAAAACCTCCAGTGTTGGAGCATTCACCACCTCTGGAGGCAGGTTGTTCCACTGGTTAATTGTTCTAACTGTCAGGAAGTTTCTCCTTGGTTCTAGGTTGCTTCTCTCCTTGACAATGTAGCCTGCCAGAGTCACAATGTACTGCCCTACATGATGATTTTGCCGGCTATATTGTCTCTTTGTATAAACAGAATATATGTTTCTGTGCAGAACACAATCCTTTAGACTTGTCCATCTTCATAAGAGACATATTTTTGATAAATCAATCACATGCAAAAATATGTGCATTTTTAATCGTGATTTCAGTCACCAGAAGCAATATTCATGCTTCTTTTTGAATTTAACTACATATCATCTTGCACAAGTCCCCCATTTGACTGCTGTTTACTGTAAGTAAATAATTGTTGGTGCATTCTCATCACTTCTGTATACTCTGAAGAGAAATCTCCATTCTTAGTTTCACCCGAAGCTTACCAAAAAATAGTACACTTCCCTGATGTAGAGAAATTAAATTCTGTCAAATGGAAATGGAGGTTAGGACAAAGTGACCTACCATATTTTTCCATGTATAAGACACTATTTTTTCCTGCAAACACCCTGTGCAAAAATCAGGTGCGTCTTATACAAGTACAGCGTCTTATACACAGAAAAATAATGGTAACCTCTGCAGTACAGGGCATGCCTGTGTGGGTTGCCATGCTGCCTGGTGCAGGTGTCAAGCCCCTGTGGGCTTGCCACTAATGGGAGGGGGGAGGGGCAGGATTGTTGGCCAGCCAAACTTTCGGATTTTCTGGCTCAGCTTTTAAGCGCTCCGCCAAACAGCTGATCGGCACAGAGAAACCTGCACGCCAGAGCGTCTTATACAAGGGTGCGTCTTATAGATGGAAAAATACGGTACTTGCATTCAAACAAACAATCTTTGGAAAAGTCAAGTACTTCTATCTCCATTTGACTTAATTTCCTGGATTTGTACAAATGGGAGTAAAACCCTGCTCCCTACATGTGATCATTGATGTAAGGAACAACTGGAAAGAGAACAACAAATCAAGAAATGTCTACTCAGATTTCACAAGTGACTACAGTATATAGCCTTAGGCTAGTGGTGGGATTCAAATATGTGAACAACCAGTTTTCTGTGTGGATGTCACTTCCGGAAGTCCATTCTGGGCCTGGACAACAAAAAATTAGCTACCGGTTCTGCTGAACTGGTGCAAACTGGGTGAATGCCACCACTGCCTTAGGCTCTCCTTTGTCTCAGTGCCCTCATCTGCATTGTAAGATGGACTAAGTAGGACTTACTTTACAAAGACATCCCAAGACAGGAATAGTAAGCTTTTTTTTTTTTTGCCCCATAGACCATATTTCCACGCAAAAAGTCTCAGTGGACTGGACACGAGTAGACGAGGTTTTTCCTTTATCCTCCTCCTTCCCAACTCCTGCGTTTGAAACTTTCAGAGTGAGCAATTTGCAGTGGAGAAACGGATAGATCCTTCCATGGTGTCTTTTGTGTATCTGTCGTGACATCATTTGCATCTACAAAATGGGCAGAGCTTTCACAATGGCACGAGGCTGCTTTCGCCATTTGAATTTAAAATGGTGGATTGTGCGAGCGTGTAAGATGGCTGGGTCTCCCAAGGCATGGTTCAAGGGACAGTATTTTTCTCTGTGCACTGAGAAGCAAATAACCATCTGACTGTAAGGATGGAGGTTTCAGGGAGGGAAGAGCAGGTGGGACGGCCTCACGAACACTGATCTTTTTTAAGGACAGTAATCAGTTAATGGGGACGTGGTGGCTCAGTGGGTTAGGACGCTGAGCTTGTCAATCAGAAGGTCGGCAGTTTGGTGGGTCAAATCCCGAGTGCCGCATAACAGAGTGAGCTCCTGTTACTCGTCCCAGCTTCTGCCAACCTAGCGGTTCGAAAGCACGTAAAATGCAAGTAGAAAAATAGGGACCACTACGGTGGGAAGGTAACAGCGTTCCGTGCGCCTTTGGCGTCTAGTCATGACCACAGAGACGTCCTCGGACAATCGCTGGCTCTTTGTCTTTGAAACGGAGATGAGCACCGGCCCCTAGAGTTGGAAACGACTAGCACGCATGTGCAGGGGAACCTTTACCTTTACCTTTACCTTTTAATCAGTTAATGCTAAATGAAGTGCTTTGAATGTCTGAAAACTCTGTATAAGTGTAAATCAGTGTCATTATATAATGCAATATATGGCATCCTAACATAGCTAAAAGCAAGGTAAGTATATTTAGATTATAGAGCCCTAGATGTACTTCCAACATTTTCATTTACAGGCAGTCCTCAACTTACAGCCATCCATTTAGATTTAGATTTTTAGATTTATTGAGATTTTTATACCGCCCTTCTCCCAAAGGGACTCAGGGCGGTTCACAGGGCATAAATATAAACACCAATACAAACATTAAAAAATAATTAAATTAATGCCCAAGTTAAAACCAGAATAATAAAACAAACCAATAAAAAACCCAAGTACCCCCATCAGGCCAGACCCGCTAGTTCAAATAAATGGGTCTTCAACCCGCGACGGAAGGATCAGAGGTCTGATGCCGTCCGGAGCTCAACCGGCAGTTGGTTCCATAATGCCGGAGCACCCACAGAGAAGGCCCTCCTCCTGGGGGCCACCAGTCGACATTCCTTGACAGGAGGCACCCTGAGGAGGCCCTCTCTGTGGGCGCGCACAGGGCGGAGGGGAGTCAACGCCGGCAGCAGGTGGTCCTCAAGGTATCGCGGACCCATGCCATGTAGGGACTTAAAGATCATAACTGGCAACCAATGCAGCTCACGGAGCAAAGGTGTAACATGGGAGTACCGGGAAACTCCCAAGACAACTCTCGCGGCCGCATTCTGTACCAGTTGGAGCCTCCGAGTAGTCTTCAAGGGAAGTCCCATGTAGAGAGCGTTCGAAGTTATAACAGCATTGTAAAAGGTGACTTATGTTTTTTTCACACTGATAACTATTGCAACATCCCCAATTGTCACGTGATCAAAATCCAGCTGCTTGGCAACTGGTTCATATTTATGACGGTTGCAGAGTCCCGGGATGAAGTGGTCATCTTTTGTGACCTTTTGGCAAGCAAAATAAATGAGGAAGGCAGATTCACTTAACAACCATGTTACTTAACAATTGCAGTTATGCACTTAACAACTGTGGCAAGAAAGATTGTGAAATGGAGCAAAACTCACTTAACAACTGTCTCCCTTGGGAACAGAAATCTTGGGCCCAATTCGGGTTATACGATGAGGACTACCTGTACCGATTTCTCTATCTTGTGGCTTGGTTCATACATTGGTCTATCCTTTCTTTCCATCTCTAGCAACCTATCAACCACCACAGACCACAAAAGGGGAAGGTTTCAGTCTTTGAATTCTTTTTCGAATCTGACAGTGGTAGGGATTAAAACCCTCCCCGTTTTATCATTGGGGAGGGCTGGGATAATACAGAAGGCTTTAGAACTTGAGATGAAAATGCAACTCATTTGGAAGATAAAGTCTCATGGTGGAAAGGAAAGAAAACCCTACTTAATCCTCATCTAAACAAGATAAAACCCAATGTTCTATACATCTTCTAATTTCATCACTGCATCGAGTATAATTCTCCTATGAACTACTCAGAGTTGTTGTGAGTCAGGTGTTATACAAATCAAATTAATTAACCAACCAATTAATTAAGGGTAGCCTTGCCCACATAGAACTGTTCCTTAGAAAATCTTGATAGCAGCTTATAGGAGTTTACAGGGGTTGTCTACCTAACTGAAGACTTACTAATGCTGATGATGCTACTTAGTTTGGTTAATGAAATCTCTGCAAGAAAACAATCAAGCTCAGAGAGCATCAAGGACCCCTCATTTCAACCCTGAACTTCAAATATTCTCCTTTATTGAGACTTACCCTTGAAACTCACTTCTAGTCCTACTGTGTTCAGCGGACCTGACTCCCTCACTGAAACGCAATTAATGCAAGTTTAATTTCAGCGAGGTTCTTCATGGTCACATTACATATCTTTGTACATTCCCCATACACATGTCCGTCTTCCATCTGCAACTTTCTTAATAAATTTTCCTTTACTTGTAAAATGGTGCTGTTCGGTTGCATTTCAGAGCATCCCCCCAAAAAACTATTGGTGAGATTTTCAAAATAACATGTGCACTAAAATTAAGTTAAACAAAATTAACAAATTCAAACCAAATCACTTTGACTACAAAGTGTGAAGTTATCTGGAACATGCTCTAAGGTTGGGAAAGGTGGAAAGAAAGAGAAGAACAAGATACAACCAGCAGCAAAATGAATAGACTCTGTTATAGTGACAAGGATAAAATTTTGGAGGACCTGAAGGACCAGAATGGGGACATGGAGAAAACCTATCTATGTGGTTGCTAGGAGTCAAAAATGACTTGATGCCACATAATCAATCAATCAAATTACATTATTATGCAAAATCTCTAGAAACATTAAGTTGCAAGGCAATGGGTACTAAGGAATAGTTTTATAGATGATAAAGTTGAATGGCCATACTTTTAAGTCTAGATTTATTCCAGAAGTGACATAAAATGACATAAAAAGATAACAGATCAAGAACTTTTCAGAATTCTTCCCAGACAAGCTGATCATTATGTTTTTATAATGATTAACTCCAACATAGATTGATAAATAGAGAAAAATCTCCCAAAATTTGCAGCAGCAGTTGCTTTCCAATACAGTATCTGCGGCTTCTGTCACAGCAGTAATTATGGTCAGCCCTGGCAGCCATTTCCACCAGACTCTGTGTGCCAGATGTTTGGGGCTGCAGCTCCCATACTTCCCCATTCAGATGGCCATTGGCTGGAAATGATAGGGATAGTAGTCCAGCTCCTGTGGCAGATGCCAGAGTAAGGGAAGACTGCCCAGTGATATCCTTTTCATTTACAATGGTTGCCAGATTTCATCAAAAGTGAACTTGAAGCAAATCTGGATGCTGCAGCTTTGTCACTGCTCATGAATACTGTAGCAATTAGGAAGGAAACCAAAATATTATGTGTGAGAGTAATACAATT
Organism: Vipera ursinii; assembly: GCF_947247035.1. Classification (NCBI taxonomy): domain Eukaryota; kingdom Metazoa; phylum Chordata; class Lepidosauria; order Squamata; family Viperidae; genus Vipera; species Vipera ursinii. Next base: position 149,258,487 of record NC_139516.1, on the reverse strand, counting down.
TCTTGGGAATCTCGAGATTTTTCATTGGATTTCATTAAATGTGAAATCTGAAGAGACTTTGAGAATTCAGTGATTGTATATTTCAAGCAAAGGAAAAAAATATCAATCGGCAAGTTCCCTTCTGTGGAATCTCCCATCTGGACTTGGGAGGGTCTACCCATACACTGTGCAGATGTTCCTGTACACAACCCTAGATATTTGGTTGTGCCAAACAGCTTTTCATACTTTCTTCCTGAAGGCCAAAGTGATCCTAGTGGTGATAGGAGCTCTTGGCACTGTGACTCCTAAGCTGGGAGGGTGGCTCCCAGAAATAGATCCCAGGAACAGATCCTAGAGCTCTCTGCCCAGAAGAGTGCAGTGCTAGGAACAGCTAAGATCATGTGTAAAACCTTCAAACTCCCAGGCCTCTGGTAGAGGATCTGAGATTGAAGAAGACACAGATGACCCATGAGGGTGAGAATGGAATATACATATGTATATCTGTAGATAGATAGATAGATAGATAGATAGATAGATAGATAGATAGATAGATAGATAGATAGGTGTGTGTAATAAACATATATCCTTCCTGAAATTTAGTAAAGAAATAAAATATGACATGTTACTACATTATTCTGTTCGTTTGTTTCCAGCCTTTATTATTTTACAAATGATTCAAGATGGTGAACATATCCAATATACCTTCCTCTTCCTATTTCCCACAAAACTATCAACCTATAGGTGTGTGGGGGGGGGGAGACACAGAGAAAGAGAGACAGAGGGAGAGAGAGGGAGAAAAAGAGAGAGAGATTGGCCCAAAGTCACCCAGCTGGCTTTCAAGATTAAGGTGGGACTCAAGGTCAAGAAGAGGGCTCATCAATAACTATTTGTTATATTGCATTTTAAATATGTCTGATGGCAATCTACAATGTTTTAAATAAACATTATAAGATTACAAATTTAAAATCTGATGGCAAATTTTAAACTCTAAACCACCTAGAGACTTTGAAGTATGTATTATGGAAGTATGACTGAAATATATAAAAGATTTTTTTAAAAAAAAAGCTACTCACATAAACAGCACAGTTGGCACTGATCTGATACATGTTGAATTTCTTTTAGGAAATTTATTTTATTCACATTTCATATTCTGTTTATTTATTTTACAGGAACATGACTTGATATCTTGCCAAAGGATGTGCCCTCATTGAATGCAAAATTGTGAGGTATTTAGGATAAGTTTTCATTTATTAGTTACCCTATAATCATATTAAGTGAGGCTAAAAGGGGGGGGGGGGCAAACCAATTTCAAGCTAATACTTTTCCCCTGAGTCCAGCAAGCAATAATAGTAAAAATCTGTGAAATAGGATAAATACAATTCAATAATTATTTTGATAAATAAAATGAAAATCAACTAATTGTGCCTTTCACTCAGATGCTTGCCTCTGTTGTTGCTGGCTTTCTGCTTCAATGCGTGTTAAACTTTTTCTGTCACACTTCAATAAATTTAATTGTGCAGAATAAATGAGCTAATTTTTGAAGTCGCAGGCTCTGTTTGCAAGATAAGGGTGGTGATTTATTGACCTCCTCAGCCTCTAAGAGTATCCCCTCCTTTGCTAATGACAACTGGGTGAAGCATTTCTTTTTTTGTCCTTCTTCCCTACAATCCTGTTAAGCCCATCTTTGATTTACCTTTCAGTCTCATTTTGTGAAATCACTTAACTTATCACAATCCGCTCCTGTGCCATTATGTAATTATGGCCAAATTCCTAGTGGCATTTGGGGATCTGTGGGAGGATGGGGAAGAGCAAACATTTGCTTCCTGAAGCACTTTTCTGTGTTCTGTGTACAATGGACACAAAAGAGATACAACCACATTTCTGTGCCACATGGAATTCCGACAGAGAAAAAAAAGAGGATTTTTTTTAAACCCTTACAGCGCTATAAGGTGGTATAATTAAAGATGGAGATCACAGGTGCCAAGCAATAGTTGTTGCTACGGGTTCTGATTGGCATTGGATTGGATGTCCATTTTTGAAGATCAGAGGTTGCCTTAAATGGAGATGTTCTTTAAAGTAATGTGCCCCAAGTTGAGTGGTTTGTGTACTAATACAGAAATTAGATTTAATGCACTGTTTTGCATGCAATGAAGATACAGGTGCTTAAAAATGTATCATGGACTCAAAGAAGGTATGTTGAGGGAATTTAACATTCCCTTCCCTGCTGCGACCCCCTGAAAATCTCATATCTCATACCACTAACATTTGCATGTGGAGGAAATCTGTTCTTATGGCTTTGATCATCACCAATGAGAAAAGCTGAGACGAGCAAAAGAAACTTGGGTATTTCCCGATTATTAAGAAAGTATGATGCTGCGCCTACAATCCAATCAAGCTAAAGGAAGTCCTTGAATCAGAAATATAATTACTTATTGAATCAAGTATCATCAATGAGGCATTTCATTTCTGTAAGCTTCCAAAAGAGAGAAAAACAAATGTAACATAGATCACAAATTGCTTACATTTCAGAATTAGCAAATAACCCAGCTAGTGGAAAGTTGCTTTTGTCCCAGAGATACCTGCCCTTACCATATTTGGATTTTTATTTTTATTTTTATTATTATTATTATTTGAAGAATCTGAATATTCATGTTTTGATTTTCAGGGTCCTGGGAACACAAGGCTATCATGGAATTCATGACATGGCTAGCATTATTGGGGGCTTACAAAGGTCCATAGTTGTCCAATTTCACTGTTTACAGCCATTGCCTATTTATTCACTATCAGTGTGAGCAATGGCAAGAATACAGAGAAATGATAACCTTTCTTCCTCCTTTCCCTCCAAGTCCATAAGGATGGCAAATAAGCAAACAAGATCAAGAGTACAAATTAAAGGAGACATGCCTGCAACCAGCACTGACTCACCTAGGGGGCTAAGGAGACTGTCAAGAAAAAAGTGGCTCTGTGTATAGGTTATCTCAAGACCTATGGAAATGATGCTGACTAAATGTACCAAAAGGTCCAGTCTTTGAATAAAGGTAATTTAGATAACAGTGTGGAGCACAGACCTTAACAGAATAATGCAGAATTTATTTTTTTATAGCCTGTTAGAAGAGAGATATTTATCTGAATATGTTTTCATACACATTTAAGTGCTGGACAAAAGCTCCCAAGTACGTAAAACTGCCACTGTGAAAACTTCAGAGATATATGCAGATAAAATCTAGCAAGTTCTACTCAAGGTGATTTAAGCTGACTTTTACTTCTTTAGGGAAGGACAATGCCTTCCCAGAGGGACTGCCAAGTAAAGCCATTGCTAATTTCAATTGTATTATGGGAGTGCGACTAAGAGCTCATTAGGGCAAACAGAAAGCTGAGTTAGCAAAAGAAATGATTAAAGCAGATTAGTAGGGTAAAATTGTACAGAACTTGTGCAATTAAATTATAAAGTGGTACAGCAGTGGGGGAGGAACTGGAAAACCTTTATTTTCTTCAAAAAGATTCCAAAAGGATATTATCCTAGAAAGAAGCAATATGATCTACATTTTTCCAACAGGGAAAAATTTTAGACCTTAAGACCAAAGGGAACAATATTAGAAGACAAAGATGTGGAATATATAATTAGGGACCAAATGCTAACATCACACCCTGTGCCTGAGCCATTTCATAGGTTATTGTGATAGCAAGACATAGATATAAGTATACAGGTAGTCCTTGACTCACCACCGCAATTGAGCCCAAATTTTCTGTTGCTAAGCAAGACAGTTATTAGGTCAGTTTTGCCCCATTTGAGGACCTGTCTTGCCACAGTTGTTAAGTGAATCACTGCAGTTAAGTCAGTGAAATGGTTGTTATGTGGACCTGGCTTCTTCCCTGACATTGCTCGTCAGAAGGTCATAAAAGGTGATCACATGACCGAGGGACAGTGCAACCATCATAAATATGAACCAGCTGCCAAGAATCCCAATTCTGATCACATGATTCTGGGCATGCTGCAACATGTGAAAAATGTGAATGTGAAAAATGGTCATAAGTGTCTTTTTTCAGTGCTGTTGTAACTTTGAATGGTCACTAAATGAATGGGTGTAAGTCAAGGACTAGCTGTATAGGAAACTGTCTTGTTCCAGGCCAGGACATTAGTACTGCCTTGTTACTGCACAATTATGATTTTTTACTAATTTAGATTTATCATCAAGGGTCTCAAATGCATACTTACAACAGATATGGACAGTAGGTGTAAGACAGTATGTTGTAATTATTGATTCAAACCACTGTCAACTTAATATTAGACCTTAAGTTGGTCAATAGCTGGCATTTATTTTAAAGGGAGGTACCCAGTTCTGCCAAAGCACAAGTTGTTCAATACAGAGGGCACACTAGCCAAGTGTATTGGTCTTCTGCCATTTAAAAATCCAGTTTGTAAAAATCAGTATTTGCCTGTTAACAAACATGTGTTTCTAAAAATTATACAAAAGTGCCCACACAGTTTATGATGCAATTTGCATAAGAGAAGTACTAAAAGACTGCTGAGAAAACCCTATTTGAAAAGAGAGAAAATGGATATTACAAATTGGTGTTTACCAAGCTTTCCTGAGTAAATACTGCTATTTGGCTTTCTCAAGGTTTTGTGTAGAATTTTCTTTTTTAAAAAAATTCTTAAATCCAAAAATGTTGGCTGATTTGGCAATGGTGGTGGGTACAGGGCCAACACTAAGACAGTTAAAGAAAATGGAGGAGGAGAAGCAGCAATCAAGCTTGCCAAATTATATGTTGTGGGTGCTCCATCACTAGAGGTCTTCAAGAACAGCCATTTTTCTGGAATGGTATAGGGTCTCCTGCTTGAGCAAGAGGTTGGACTAGAAGACCTTGAAGGTCCCTTCCAACCATATTATTCCACTTTCTGCATTCTATATTTGTTAGATCTGCATAAGAGAAGTAATACCAGAACTTATGTAGGCAGTTTTACAGTGAAGCTTTAGACTGGTGCTTTGGCCCAGCAAGAAAAAAAAATTACAATTACATTCCTGTATAAATCAAGAAACATTCATCTCCTGCTAAAATTGAAGAAAATAAATGTTTAATCATGTTTAACCCACTGCGAAACATATTAATTGAAAGAATAGTAAAGGTGAAGGTTCCCCCGCACATGCGTGCTAGTCGTTTCTGACTCTAGGGGCCGGTGCTCATCTCCGTTTCAAAGCCGAAGAGCCAGCGCTTGTCCGAGGACGTCTCCATGGTCATGTGGCCAGCATGACTAGACGCCAAAGGCGCACGGAACGCTGTTACCTTCCCACCGTAGTGGTCCCTATTTTTCTACTTGCATTTTTACGTGCTTTCGAACTGCTAAGTTGGCAGAAGCTCGGACGAGTAACAGGCGCTCACTCTGTTATGTGGCACTCAGGATTCGACCCGCCAAACTGCCGACCCTGTGATTGACAAGCTCAGCGTCCTAACCCACTGAGCCACCGTGTCCCTTACAGGGGCGGGCCGAGGAGTTCAGCCAGCATCTGGCGGACAAAATTGCTCAGATTCGGACCGGGTTGGATGCTGACTGGGCAGAGTCTGACGGGGAGGAATCAAGCAGTCTTGAGAGTAGTATTATCTGGACTGAGTTTGATCCTGTGACTCCCGAGGAGGTGGACAGGATTATGGGGAGGCTGAGCTCTACCACCTGTTTATTGGACCCATGCCCCTCCTGGCTGGTTTATTCAGCTTGGGAGGAGACACGAGGCTGGTTCCAGGCAGTGATATCTGCCTCTTTGAGTGAGGGTGTCTTTTCTGCCGCCTTGAAGGAGGCGGTGGTGAGACCCCTTCTCAAGAAGCCTGCCCTGGACCCGGCTGTTTTAAATAACTACCGTCTGGTCTCCAACCTTCGCTTTTTGGCGAAGGTTGTTGAGAGTGTGGTGGCGCATCAGCTTCCTCTTTTCCTGGAGGAAATTGATTATCTGGACCCGTACCAATCGGGTTTTAGGCCCGGGTACAGCACGGAGACAGCATTGGTCACACTGATGAATGATCTCTGGCGGGCTCAGGACAGGAGCTGCTCCTCTGTCCTAGTCCTTTTAGATCTCTCAGCGGCTTTTGATACCATCGACCATGGTATCCTGCTGCGACGTCTCGGGGGGTTGGGAGTGGGGGGCACTGTTTTATGGTGGTTCTCCTCCTACCTCCTGGGCCGTTCGCAGTCGGTGTTGACGGGAGGGCAGAGGTCCGCCCCAAGGCCTCTCGTTTTTGGAGTTCCTCAGGGGTTGGTCCTCTCTCCCCTCCTGTTCAACATCTATATGAAGCCGCTGGGTGAGATCATTCGTGGCTTTGGCGTGGGGTATCATCAGTATGCCAATGATACCCAACTTTTTCTTTCCACCCCGAACCAACTCAGTGATGCCCTCGACGTGATGTCCCATTGCCTGGAGGCGGTTCAGGTCTGGATGGGGAGAAACAGGCTCCGACTCAATACTGCCAAGACTGAGTGGCTGTGCATACCGGCATCTCGGGAAAACCAGTTTTTTCCATCGTTAACTATGGGGGGTGAGGTGTTACCCCCCGTTGATAGGGCTCGCAACTTGGGCGTCCTCCTGGATTCACGGCTCAGTTTAGAAGATCATATAGGAGCCGTGACCAGGGGGGCTTTTGCCCAGGTTCGCCTGGTGCGCCAGTTGCGACCCTATCTGGACCGAGATGCCCTACCCACAGTCACCCATGCGCTCGTGACCTCCCGTTTAGACTACTGCAACGCTCTCTACATGGGGCTGCCCTTGAGGACCACTCGGAGGCTTCAACTGGTGCAGAATGCGGCCGCACGAGTTGTGATGGGGGCTTCCCGATACTCCCATGTAACACCTCTACTCTGCGAGCTGCATTGGCTTCTGGTTGCCCTTTGGGTGAGATTCAAGGTGCTGGTGATGACCTATAAAGCCCTTAATGGCTTGGGTCCGGGTTATCTGAGGGAACACCTGCTGCCGGCATCAAGCTCCCTTCGTCCCGTGCGCTCCCACAGGGAGGGCCTTCTCAGGATACCGCCGGTTAGGGAATGCCGGCGGGTTATTCCTAGGGGAAGAGCGTTCTCTGTGGGTGCGCCTGCCCTTTGGAATGATTTACCCGTGGAACTTAGGACTGCCCCTGATCTGCGTTCGTTTCGCTGGGACCTGAAAACCTGTTTTTTCGATCTATCAGGCCTGGACTGAAGGGGTTTTAGCTTTTTTAAATGTTGTTTTAATTGGGCTTAATTAATTTAATGTATTTTAATTCTATATTATTTTTATATTGTATTTTATGCTGCCCTGTAAGCCGCCCTGAGTCCTTCGGGAATAGGGCGGTATAGAAATTTAATTAAATAAAATAAATAAAAATAAAATTGAAAGAATACTAAGCTGCTAATTGTTCAGTACAATGGCTCAAAACTTTACTGAACTGTACTTTCAAAGTGAGAAATGAATCCTTTGGAATATCATCCTAAATTTTTCAGCCTTGATCCAGTATGTTTTTTTGTTGTTTCCCAGATTATTAGGAAATATCATTTCAGAAGATGGCCTCGTCCTTTGCCACCAGTGGATTTCTCAGGCTATCGTGTTGAGCATATTCCATTTATTTGAATGTGGAATGCCTCCAGTAGTCCGAAGTACATGCCTGGCAAAATTATATTCACCTACCTCCCCACTGTATTGTGACAGAGGCAGAGTCGAGATTGCACAAAACTGGTAGGCTGCTGTGTTATTTCAAGGAAAAGATTGCTTGGAACATTTTTCAGTGACATTAGCCAAAGTGCAGATTTGTGTATTGTATTATAATTACCTAAATAGGGATTTTGCATGCTATAGCCAGTGATTCATGAACTGCAGGGTATCTGCAGAAACAGGCTGTCATCGGGATTAAGGGATGTAAAATGCCGGAAGGTTTTTTCCCCCCCTCCTTTGATAGCAGACCTGCTATAGCATCCTCACAGGCTTTGTCTGATAAATTATATTGGTGCTTTGCAGCTGCATCTTACATCTTTTTCTCCCCAATTTTATGCCTTTGAAAGAAAAAAATACATTTATGTGAGAGTTTGGGCTGTGGAAGATATATAATGTACTGGGATCTGCCTTAAAAACAGGTTGCTCTGCACTAGAAAGAAAATAATACGGAGCTTTTTCGGCTTATAAGTCTTTATTATGTTTTCCCTATTGCTTGCAGCAGGACGAGAGGGCAATTATATTAATAGGAAAATAGTGATACTTCACTGGAGCAAGCTACCTCTTGAGCTAGAAAGCAGTTACTGTAGAGAATACAGTGCAAACTCCTATGTATTTATTTGCACAGAAGTAAATTTAATTGGGTTCACGGGGCATTATACCTTTGTACGTATGTTTACTGCTGTAGCCTGAAGGACTTAATATTGAAAGTCATATTTTTCCCCCCACATTATTGTTACTCAGCTGTGGAAAACTGTTCCTTCTCCATAAGGGCATTAAAGGAAATGAAACTCAATAAAATTAAAGGAAAAGGGCACGGTGGCTGGAGGTTAAGATGCTGGGCTTGTTGACTAGAAGGTTGGCAGTTTGAGACCCAACCACCATGTGACAAGGTGACTTCCCATTCTTGCCCCAGCTCCTACCAAAGTAGCAGTTTGAAAGCATGCAAATGTGAGTAGATAAATAGGTACCACTTTGGTGGGAAGGTAACAGCGTGAGCACCACCCCCTAGAGTTGGACATGACTGTACAGGGGAAACCTTTACCTTTAGTATTAAAGATGAAGCTGACCACACTCCTAACCTTTTCCACATATGCCTAGCTTAAAGAGACTTCACTGAACCTTGAGCCAGAAAGCAAACAAAATTGCTTTTAAACCAAGAAACTCAAGTACAACATTCAGGTAAGCTCTTTTCAGATACTTTGTTCTGGTTTGTGTTCCTTGTCTGTTGTTATCTACAGTATTTGATTTTGAGAAAACTGCCAATAACCATATGTTTGAAATCAGAAGCAGGACACAACCTCACTTGAAGTAGGAGTCTGTTCCAAAATATAGGCATTCCCAACAAGAACACTACCTACAAGGTAGTATGTATTTCACTAAACTGGAGAACTATCAGCAGGACAAACAACAGGGAGGTTTTTAAATTGTGGCTTTTTATTGCTGTATGCTGCCTGGAGTTACTGTGTGAGTTGGGTGGCCATATAAATTTGTTTAATAAAAATAAGACCATTTCAAAGTAAGATGTTGAGAGTCTTTGCACTCCTGCTGGGCTACACCAGAAAAAACTAAGCAAATTTATCAAGTGTCCACACAGTGGTTAGAATTTTAACTAATCTGGCTAGATGTGTAGAGTGGACACTTCCAGTATATAGCAAAGTATGTAGGGTGAATATTTTATTTTAATCTAACCTTGTGGATCACATAGTAAGTGTGGCTTACAACAATTAAAATAAAAGGCATAAATATAAACCAATACTATCAGAAGCAGAAGTAAAATTAAAACTACTGTCATTCAAATGAGTTCAATTAAAGGCTAATATTTGCCATTTTACTACATATTGGAAGAGTAGAAGCCAAATGCATCTTCAAGATGCCACATAGGAGAAGGCATCCACATGCCAAATAGACAAATTTCTAGCAGAGGGGGAATCTTCAAAAGAGTCTCTCCAATGACTTTCATAATTGGGCAGGTCCACAGATGGAAAGTTTATCCTTCAGATACTCATCAGTTATATTTCCATACGACAGGTGCACGCATGTACAAGCAAACACACATTCATTCATTTCATTGTTCCTGTTATAACTCTCAGATGAGCTTACATAGGAAGATTATTACTGATTATCATTCATCATTTATATTTCCATAATCCAGGTGCACAAGCACACAAACACATGCACCCATACACACCCCCAAACACATTCATTTGTTTCATTGTTCCTCTTATAGCTTTCTGATGAGGTTACATAAGAACATGGTTACTGATTCTTGTTCATTCAGTGACTGATCTGGTTCACCAGCTCCAACAATATTACAGCTATAGGTTCTCCACACCCATACACTGCACTGTTTCAAATTCATAGATTAGACAGCAATTGAACAAAATTACCCTAAATCTTTCCAGAGTTTTACTTTTACCGCTGATTAGTAATTCCATCATTTTAGCATTCTAGTGAGACCAATATTTGAGATGGTGAACATTTAGTAATTGTATTTGTCATAGAAGTGGGTTAAAGGCTTATAATAAACATGACAATGATGAAAAGATTTCTGATTTCAAAACAGAAGACCTGTTTGAATTTAAATTGGCTTCCAATAGTGAACCAGCTCTTTCCTTTCTTCTCTCAAGTAAGTGAAACAGTTGTATTGCTTGTCTCAATAGCTAACAGCATGAGTGACCTTCGGTGTTACCACTGAATAGCAACACAAGATTATCTCACTGCTTATTCATATTAAACAAAACTTTCCATCCTGCTGGAGATTCCACCATCTTCAAACACATGTGTTGGAACAAACAGGGAATTGGAATTTTCTGCACAAAAAAATTGACAGCAAGATCTTTTCCCCCTCACTTCCTTCTCTGATTTTCCTCTTTGATTAACTTTGGACCAGATGGCCAGTCCCCAGTCTCCCAGCATGCCTTTGACTGACAGGAGCCTTTGATAAACCTCAGAAGAATGGAGTCATCTCCAGGTCACCTCCTCTGCCTGGCCTTTAACATCCCACACATCCCACCATTATCTGCTGAATAGGAGACAAAGGAAATTAGCTGCAATTCCCTATCATTCCCATTATTTCTACACTCAAACAAGGAAGTGATGAGATGCCCTTCACTTTCCTTGGAAAGGTACAAATGTCAGCTGTTCAGAAATGCAAACAAGCACTTTCCCATGTTAATGGATAGGCTTCTATTGCAAAGAGACAGTGTTGGTAAAAGTGGATTTGGTCTATGCCTGTCTGAGAAAAAAAATACCTAGAATGCTTGGAAATAATGTTCACCACTTTTCATTTTCTGGGGAAAGAAGTACCTGGGGAAAAAAACACAGCAAGACTTGTGCTTTGCTTAGTAAATAACTCCTGATGCAAAATACAGATGAAGTTGAATGAAACCATCATATTACATTGCTGTCTGTTTCCAGTTCTTGGGAGCACTTTAGTTGAACACCATGATATATAATATCTAACACCTCCAAGAAATCTAATAGAATCAGTAGGGGCACTTCCAAATTACAAAAAAGGTCATTCATTAGAGTGATTGGGCTAGAAACCTGACTGGAAAGAATCTAAACAACCATTTTCTCTGGAAGAGCAAACATTGTCAAATATTGAACCACAGGATTAGAATGATGGAAAACTTATGAATCTTCTGACACATTAGAATCTCTTGAAGTATCTTAATTAGACAGTAATTGATGACCCAACCATATCATTAGATGGCATGCAAAAACCAGCTTGATTTTTCATAAAAAGTCAGTAATCATTTGCTATATAATATACCATCACTACTTTTTTAAAAACAGCTTCTTGTGGAATTTAAACCTCAGATCCTATCAGAGCTGAGGTATGACTATTATGCACAATGGCTTGGGCAATTGTGCCACTGCTATTATCTCTCAAACAGCAAAACTTCTTGCCAGGTGACACCGATATGGACAATAGTCCAATTGGAATAAATGGAGATTTTAGTGAAAGTAGAAAATCTCCTTGACTATACCAAATAGCAAAGTGCACAGACACTTCAGCCTTACTTGTTTCACTGACTGTTTTTGCATCATTTATAGAGATCTACATGGAGTTAATAGCCATTTGCACATCAGATGCTAAAACCGTCCCTAACACCAGAAAGACTAGCTGTAATTTCAAGGTTTATTATTAAAACAAAAGGGACCCTAGACATATTGACGATCTGCAATTTAACGCACAGGCATTTTGTCACTTCCTCTTTTACTCTTAAAGCTGGTCACGACAGAGTATGTGATTAAATCACTGGAACAATGCTGACTATGAGAAAGACAAAGGTTTGTCAGAGTACTCCAAAGGGAACAGGAAGGGGGAAAAAGAAGAAGATTGGCATTAGATTTTAAAGGTATATTTGAAAGAGTGATTATTTTATTTTAAATCTGCTTTCAAGTCCCCAGGGACTTTCCACTTTATCAAGAGAGACACATTCTTCCTAATGAAAGGTTACTGACCTTCATGAATGTGACAGTTCAATTACAGCCCATTCATATGCAGAACGGCCGTTGATAAAGGATTTAGAAAATGTGACTTGCATAGCAAAAGAGAGAGGGGAAAAAGAAAAAAGATGCCTAGGAATGTATTTTCATATAGTGAATTAAGAATTATAAATAAGATTCACTCAGGTGGTGGGGGAACCTTCCCCCCCCGCCCAGCAAACCATTAGATTTGCTTCAGTAAATACATTGACTTTTCTTTCTCTCTTTTTTTATCCTGCTAATATTCCTGTCTTTTTAATCCCCTGAACTATTAAACCTAACAAATCTTAAAGCCCCTTCGGCTGCTTAGATGCGGGATTTCATACCTTTTTTCCTCCATTCTGGCTGGCAGTAAGGCAATGTTTCTCTCATTTTTAGCATCTTAAAGGGGTGGAAACCGTCTACAAAATAATTATGATTAAGCTAACATAAATACACAGATATTTCCCTAGTTGTCTTCTATTAACATCTTGGTCAAGTTGGACCATGTTCTGGTTTTATCAGCCTTCTTAATACCCAAATAAGATTTTAACCAGATTTGCCAGTGTAAGGAAGGCACCCCTTTCTCTTAAAATTCTAGGTATGGGAAAGTTCAATAGAAGGATGGATAGTACAAAACAGTGGGTCTCACAAATGAGCCACAAAGATGTGCGCGCACACATGCACGCACACACACACACACACACACACCCTAGAATGATTTACTGTACCTGTTCCTGTAAGTAAAATGCACTTATGAAGTTGCCTATATTTTGTGAAATGAATGACAACATGTGTGCTTAAAAGGTATAAATAAATTTTCAGGTAGACAGTATTTTTCTCTGAAGTGATTGTTTTCACTGTTAATATAAAAATTCAAATTCAGGGAGAAAATACTATATTATTCAGCAATATTTTTTGAAACTTAAATGATCTTCCTTGCGTTCAGTAAAGAAACCCCTAATAGTTCCATTGAAAAGAATGGAAATTGTATTAGTCAGAAATTAACCTTAGGACAGCCCCAAATATTATTGCTATTATAATTCAAATTCCATAGAAAACAGATTAAGAATACATGCAGAGGTACTTAAAGAAGCAAGTACCAAATTTCCCTTGGCATTTAGCCATGCTTATCATTCCTAAATCAAATTAAGAATTCACTGAATTGAGGCACTACCTCATATTAATGCATGTGTTCTTGGTAAGGAAAACATCTAATATAGGTACAGGAATTTTAATCAGTGAAGTGCACCGTGGCACTAAAAAAATGCACTGCTTTCATATCAATGAACTCAATCATACAGGTATTATGGGATGTTGGTTCATACAACTTCCTTGATTCATGCATTTTTATTTTATTCTGGCTGGCAACCTGTAATAACTGATGAAGAAATTCATCTTCTGTGCAGGCTTCATCCAGTTTTGAATAGGACAGCCGATAATACTTTATGATATAAAGCTATAAAGCTAAAGCAAAGCTGCCTAGCCATGATTCACTCTAGTCCTGAAGATCTGAAGGTCACTAGTTTGTATACACCTACTGTAATAGAGAAGGAGAAGGATGAAAGATACATGCGAATTCCATTAGAAACAGACTTAAAGGTAAAAGGTAAAGGTTCCCCCGGACATGCATGCTAGTCATTTCCGACTCTAGGGGCCGGTACTCATCTCCATTTCAAAGCCAAAGAGCCAGCATTTGTCTGAGGACGTCTCTGTGGTCAGGTGGCCAGCATGACTAGACACCAAAGGCACACTGAATGCTGTTACTTTCCCATCGTATTTTTTCTACTTGCATTTTTACGTGCTTTCGAACTGCTAGGTTGGCAGAAGCTGGGACGAGTAACAGGTGCTCACTCTGTTACGTGGCACTCGGGATTCGACCCGCCAAACTGCCGACCTTCTGATCGACAAGCTGAGCGTCCTAACCCACTGAGCCACCGCGTCCCCTAGAAACAGACTTAGCAGACAGCAAAAGAAAATTCTTCAGCCAGCAATGCTGCTCTCTCTTTCTTACTCCTATCGCAAGTCACTTTCACCCTTCCTTCTCCTGATAGTTGAATTTATATAATACATGTCAAGATTAAAATAAGGTTGGTAGCTTGTAAATTCACCATGTAGTGGGAACCTTATCTTCATCTTAGCGTGGCCGTTACATTAAGACATAATAGAGCTTATCAGCTTAGGCATATTGTTTTGTAGAGCTAAAGAAAAGGTAAAATATACATAGTGAAATCATCAAAAGGCATCCACATCAACCGTCTGTGGGTATATGAGAACAGGTAGCAACATTTGAGCAAAAGAGGCATTTTGCTAATCACCCCAGTATTGAATTCAGTCCAGTGATTCAATACTTCTTATGGTAGGTTTTGGACCAGGCAGCTTGGAAAATGTATGGTAGGGAATCAAGGGAAGAATGGATTAAACAGGCAAAGAGTTGGAAATGAGGACTGGGAAGAGAAATAACTAAAATGAACAAAACCACCTTTGTACTGAGTCTTTGGTATAGTAGGCAGCAACTACTATATGAACTTTGGGATAAAAATTGCTGCCAGTGGATTAGGACGCTGAGCTTGTCGATCAGAAGGTCTGCAGTTTGGCAGGTCGAATCCCGAGTGCCGCGTAACAGAGTGAGCGCCTGTTACTCGTCCCAGTTTCTGCCAACCTAGCAGTTCGAAAGCATGTAAAAATGCAAGTATAAAAATAGGGACCACTACGGTGGGAAGGTAACAGCATTCCGTGCGCCTTTGGTGTCTAGTCATGCCAGCTACATGACCACGGAGATGTCCTCAGACAAGCGCTGGCTCTTTGGCTTTGAAACGGAGATGAGCACTGGCCCCTAGAGTTAGAAATGACTAGCATGCATGTGTGAGGGAACCTTTACCTTTAACTTTTTATGTATATTGTTGACAGTCAGGTCAAAAATGAAAAAAGACTTCAACAAACCCAGTTTTCGTGTAACAAATGTTAAGATTTTTTTTCTTCTAATATCCTATTATTTGCTATTGCATTTTTTTATTGTACTATCTATTTTTAATTTTATTTTCGCCCTCCCCAAAATACAGGTGATAGGAAAGGATGAGAGACAGCAATTTGTCCAAAACAAATCCAGTCTCCTCTGCATTGAGTACAAATTCAATAAATAATAAACACAATACAGCACAGTACAATGAACTGTAAGAGTGAATAGGGATTTAAGCCTGATTCCCTCTAGCTAAGCCCATCTATTGCAGTGCATGTTAAAATAACCACAATGAACTTGTTTAAAAATATGAAAAAGTAATATTATACATGGAGCTTGATTAAACCTTTTGAAAATATAATATGTTTCTGTTCATATCCTTTGTGGACAGGGGAGCTTTAAAGTTTGCTGTTCCCCAACAGGGTTAAGAGTGCAGCCAGGCATGTAATTAAGAGCAATTCTGATGTGCACACTGGCAGAGGCAAAAGTAGCTAAAGGTTGAAGACCATGAGGGGTTTGTTCACTATGGGGAAAACACAAATGAAGATGAACTTTATGTACTGTTGGCCTTGCTGCTTGATTAAAAATGCATTATCCTTTGAGGCAAATCACCCCATGACTTATAATAAGACACAGTTACAAAGATATATTTGCTGAACAGACTCTTCCTCGGAGGAAAGAAAGGGAATGAATTTGTGCTGCCAAACAAACTGGTGGAGGCAAGTTCCCGTTGAGTTAATTCAATGGGTTAAAAAGCACTGAGTGATGGGTACTGATGCTCCTTCCCAATTTGCTGGCACAAATAAGATTCTAGGTAACTTAGCTTCTTAAAATAGTAAACTCTTGTTCATGTTACAATTACATGAGCAACCTGTCTGTGACCTAACTCTTATGTCTCCAGTGGTCTATTTCCCTTTCATCCACTATCCCCTCAGCTGTACTATTTCCTCATTTATTTTTTTTTATTTATTTTTTGTAGAGGACAAGAAATGAGCTAAGATGGCTGTTATCCCTAGAAGATAAGAAAGAAAATTCAAAAATGATTTTGATAGCTTTAGAGGATTTCAAGAAATGAATGAAATAGAAGGGAGGGAGGGAGGGAGGGAGGGAGGGAGGGAGGGAGGGAGGGAGGGAGGGAGAGGGAGATATGCAAAGTTATTCGGGGCAGGGGGGGGCGGGGGAAGGCCCAACCTTAGCTGATTTAGGAAATCATTGAAGGCCTGGTTGTTCTCCCCAGCCTCTGGGCAGAGTTCCTTTTGTTTTAGCTTGTGTGGGTTTTTTGTGGCTCTATTGACTGGAAGCTTATATTTTGCTCCTCTGGTTGATTTTCTTATTTATATGGTTAGCTTTTTTTAATTATAAGCCTTCGACAATTGCCGAGAAACAAGGTGGCCTTGAAATTTGATACACAGATAAATAAACAGATAAAATGCAAAGCTACAGGTTGGGGCAAACTGCCTCACACTGTGAGATGAGCCTCATATATATCTGATGAGTAAAATAAAATAAAACCAAGCTTGGAAGTAATACAATACTTCTGAAAAAGAATCTTGGAAATGTAATTGATCTCGGGTTGAATATGAGTCTGCAATGTGACATTGCTCCCCCCCTGCCCACCCCAAAAAAGGGAAATGCAGTTTTAAACTACATTAATAGCAGTATGATTTCTAAATCATGGACAGTCCACCTCCATTCTGTTATGCACTGCTTAGATCCCACTAAGCATATTATTCCACTTCTAGCTCACCAAGAACTAACACAAAGGGAAACAGCTTCAGAGAAGGTCTCAAGAGTGAAAGGACCATGCAGGGGTGAGGAGTGATTTGTTTTGCCATACCAAGAAGCATTGGTTGCAATGACATAATCAACTCTCCAGAAGCAAAGACAGTTTTGCTTCTGGATTGGCCAGCCAGTAGCCAGACAAATCCGCTGACCTTCGGAGTTGTGGCTCTCCTGTGGTCAGGCCCAGAATTTAAAAGCAGATTACCATTTGTGGCCAGGTCCAATATTACAAAAGAGGGGGATCTTGGGGTGAAGCATCATGCCTGCTGTTAATGAGGAAGGACAGACTTCAGACCCTCCCAATGAACAATGAGAATGTCTGAAACAGCAAAGAAGAAGAAGAAGAAGAAGAAGAAGAAGAAGAAGAAGAAGAAGAAGAAGAAGAAGAAGAAGAAGAAGAAGAAAGAAAGAAAGAAAGAAAGAAAGAAAGAAAGAAAGAAAGAAAGAAAGAAAGAAAGAAAGAAAGAGAAAGAAAGAAAGAAAGAAAGAGAAAGAAAGAAAGAAAGAAAGAAAGAAAGAAAGAAAGAAAGAAAGAAAGAAAGAAAGAAAGAAAGAAAAGAGAAAGAAAAGAGAAAGAAACAATTTTGTGTACATCAATCTGAAGCAGGAAAGGTATGACAAGGTTAATGTGATGAGATCATAATTTTAAACAGAAGGCAGGTCAGATCAGAGAGGTAGGCATCAGTACAGACGCCTCAAGCAATTGTAAAGACACAATTTCCTATCCATCTGAATTCTCTTTGCAGGTTCCTATAAATTCTAGCTCACTGAATCCTTCTAGAGGCATTAAAACCTTTCTAAAAATATTATTTTTCAAGTAGGCCAAAGCATGCGTCTTGCACAGGAGCTCAGACTGAAATCACAGAAAGCTACTTTACACTGAGTCATTTGTGTTGCTAATTTAATATTGTTTAACTATTGAATGGTAGGTACCATAGGGGTCTGCAGATGGGAAGGGGAGAGCATGGGAGGAAATGCAGAAGTGTGGGTTATAATATTGTGATACATATTGTCTCCCTCATACACATGGGTTTGATGTCGTGATGTAAGTACAGGTGGTCCTCAACATACGACTGTAATGGAGCCTGCCCATTATGGTAATATGTTGTGATGGTCCTAAATTGGGTCTGTCAAATGACCAACCAAATTTATGATCTTTTTTGTAGCAGTCATTAAGCAAATGCCAAAGTCGTTAAG
Source organism: Vipera ursinii (assembly GCF_947247035.1). Lineage (NCBI taxonomy): Eukaryota > Metazoa > Chordata > Lepidosauria > Squamata > Viperidae > Vipera > Vipera ursinii. The sequence goes on along the minus strand of NC_139516.1, from coordinate 149,240,424 downwards.
TGAATTCATTGCTACGCGACCACTTGTAAGTCAAGGGCCACTTGTATGAAAGGGAGGAGATTGTGTCATGATCTACAACAAATGTTTTTTTCCATTTTGTTGTCACTGTGGCTAGAAACTATGTTGGCGGCCATTTCTAAGGTTACAGATTCCCAACCATTTCTAGAGATAACATATGGAATATTGTCTCTGCAAGGAACCATCATCTTTTGTTTTAAAATATAACCTGGTTCATAGGTAATAAGATACAAATTTTATTATTTTCATTCACTGGAAATTGTAGTCCAAAATTATATCATTGTTCAATATGTTTATTGTATGAGGTTTTCTAACCTCTCTGTACACATTTGTACCTACGTACATATATTTCACTTCTGCAAATAATGCACATGCCTATATACCTTCACTACTAGATATAATGATGAAAACTGTAAGGTTAAAAACTTGAATATTTATCTAGATAGCCTGCCTTCGCACTCCATGTATGCTGAACTAACCATAGGCCTACAGCAGGCATGTCAAACTACTAGCCCACGAGACTGATGCGTCATGCTGAAATTGCACCCACCCCATTGCCAGCATGTGACGTCGCGGGTTTGAGATGCCTGGTCTAGAGAAAGTGGGTAGGTACACACTCAAGCACAAAGAACAATGTGTTTAAGGGATGATCTGGGGCTTAACAAATCAGGAAGCTTGCAAGACTCCAACTAGCTAGAGCAGGGGTCTTCAAACTTGGCCCTTTTATGACTTGTGGACTTCAACTCCCAGAATTCCTCAGCCAGGCACGCTGGCTGAGGAATTCTAGGAGTTGAAGTCCACAAGTCATAAAAGGGCCAAGTTTGAAGACCCCTGAGCTAGAGTATGAGTTACTGTCCTAACCAGCAGACCTCCTCCATAACTTTGTAGAAGTCTGAGACCATAAGAAGGATGGCTGAGCCTTATGTTCCACCCAATGAATGTTGACTTGATTTTTAAAGGGTCCTGTGGTTATTTCTAATGTCAGGAATCACTAAGGAAATACATCCTCAAAGTCTGAATTAACAGTTGAGGATAAGGCTGTACTCACAGATCAGAAAAGCATAAGAGATTCTTAAAGTTAGCTGCCATGCCACCTATCAGTTGAGAGCACCACAGAGCCCCTTAGTCAAGGGACATGACACCATTGTCAAAGCAAAAGCAGCATTTTTAATGTTTTAGCAATTAAAATTAATTATATTTGGTAGGAAGGACATGGACGACATTCATACAAGGCAACAAGCAACAATGGTCATGACGCAATAAAGCCAAGCTTAAATATTTAATTTTTTCATTGGAAAGTTGTTATAGGTAATTATTATAGAGGCAATAAAGCCACTGCTGAAATCACTGTAACTTATGAATGTGCAATCTAGACGAGGACATTTGGATTCTAGCAATGAGACTCTTTAAAGTCATCCTTGCAGCATTATTTTATAAAAAGTACCATTTCTAGGAAAACTAAAAATAGTTTTCTAGGTTTTTTTCCTATTATGGGAAATTCATTTTTGATTTACGTTTTATCTCCAGTATGTTTGATAATAATTCTCCCCCCACTGTTTTACAAATCACATCCATACAATTTGGAATTATGCTGACTTTTTAGATACCTATCCCCTGCCCAACCACACACACACAAACATATGGTTTTCCTTGTAAATTTCAGACCCAGTCTTGATCTGACCAAGTCAACAGATCTAACACTCTGTAAAAAAAGAAAGAAAGAAAGAAAGAAAGAAAGAAAGAAAGAAAGAAAGAAAGGAAGGAAGGAAGGAAGGAAGGAAAGAAAGAAAGAAAGAAAGAAAGAAAGAAAGAAAGAAAGAAAGAAAGAAAGAAGAAGAAGGAAGGAAGGAAGGAAGGAAGGAAGGAAGGAAGGAAGGAAGGAAGAAAGAAAGAAAGAAAGAAAGAAAGAAAGAAAGAAAGAAAGAAAGAAAGAAAGAAAGAAGGAAGGAAGGAAGGAAGGAAGGAAAGAAAGAAAGAAAGAAAGAAAGAAAGAAAGAAAGAAAGAAAGAAAGGAAGGAAGGAAGGAAGGAAGAAAGAAAGAAAGAAAGAAAGAAAGAAAGAAAGAAAGAAAGAAAGAAAGAAAGGAAGAAGGAAGGAAGGAAGGAAGGAAGGAAGGAAGGAAAGAAAGAAAGAAAGAAAGAAAGAAAGAAAGAAAGAAAGAAAGAAAGAAGGAGGGAGGGAGGGAGGGAGGGAGGGAGGGAGGGAGGGAGGGAAGGAAGGAAGGAAGGAAGGAAGGAAGGAAGGAAGGAAGGAAAGAAAGAAAGAAAGAAAGAAAGAAAGAAAGAAAGAAAGAAAGAAAGAAAGAAAGAAAGAAAGAAAGAAAGAAAGAAAGAAAGAAAGAAAGAAAGAAAGGAGGCTTCCAAACTTTTGGGCTGTGCTGGAACAATTAAAGCAGCAGGTGATGTTTTCCTTCAAAGCTTTCAGTCATAATGATCAATGAGTCCTAGTGCTGGTTTTTCTCCAAAGTCGCTGTGAATTATGGGAATTTACCAGTGACCTCTTTATAGTAATCATCTGACAAGAGTGAAGTATCTGATCCCTTCTGCAACGCTTTTCAGGCAATGGACAGTAAATCCTTTGAAACAAGCTGTCACAAACAGGCTTATTGTCAGCTCTGAAACCTTCATAGCTGGCTCAAATGTCTCCTAAGAGGCAGCATGACCTGACATTTCTTGTCAGAAGAATATTCACATTAGAAAGAATATTTTTAAGACTTATCTAGCTGGCTATCACTGGTATTTTTGTGATGGATTAATTAAGACTTATCTAGCTGGCTATCACTGGTATTTTTGTAATGGATTAATTAATTAATTGCAAGCCCTGCCCTAATGGATAATTTCATCCTCCAATATATCCCCACACACACACAAAATACATGTGGGCTGTACAATTCTACAAGTAATATGCTCATCAAGGACTATTGCACGAGTCCCTATTCTGCTTGAATTTTTTTTAAAAAAAAACAACTTTGCAGTTGGCATCTTGTTGTTTTCCACAGAGCTACACAATTGCTATGCAGCCTAAGCAATGACAGCAGACTTGCAATGATTGGAACAGGATTTTCAAAATACACACCTAACAAACACTGTATTTGTTTATTCACTGGCTTTGGAAGCAGAGTGTTTAAAAACAATATCAGATTACAAGGGGCTATAATAATTCTGTTAAAACTTAACAGCATTTAATGGAAGATTAAAGGTTACTGTACAATGGTATAATTAGAGAACAAACACCTTCCACAGTATTTGCTAATTGGAATAGACAACTGTGGTGTTGGGACAGCAGCATTCAGGATTTCCAACCCTATCTTACTATCTAGAGGAGTTGCAGGTCACTCCACTGAGGAAGATTGGCTTTAAATGGAGTTGCATAGGAGAAAGGGATTCACAGAAATCCAATACATTATTCTTATGCTGTTGGCATCCATCTTCTACAATCTCACAATATCCAGATGCAGTGGACTGCAAATCCTACTAATTATGTGCAATCAAGTTGGTGTTGATCACATATATAAAAAATTTTTCCCGTGAACCCACATAGATCTTATTATCTCCAGTGAACATGCTTCACCATTGCCTCCTAAATATTATTTTTGGTTAAAATCTGCTTCCTTACCATTCCTCCATTAGTGCCACTTTATGTTTGGTGTGATGGTCCTTGAAATATTTTAAATATTCCCCTTCCTGTGTGGGATCATGGAGAAAAATCTATGTGGTCTTCCATGCTGTTAAGACATGGAAGTTAACACACTAGTGTATTTGACCTCACTCTGGATGTTGTCTAAATCTAACGTTGAAAGACCAAATAGGTATAATTATGTGAAAATCGGGATTATTTGCACCATACATAGCACTTGGCCATTTCCCACTCCTGATCTGGTTCTTACTGTGATTCTTAGCTGTCCAACACTGCAGATTTGCAGGATGGCTGGCAGCTGGACTTAGATGCAGAGCAGCCAAGGATATCCATAAATGAATTCACAGGGAGAACTGATGTTTCTGGCTCTTCAGAAATAAATGCCTTTGGCATGGATTGAGATGCCAAAATGCGGTCCTTTGAGAAAGCATTCAGGAATCCCTTTGCCTATGTCAGCATCATGCTCTTTAGGACCCTGATGGAGACAGCTACACATGCTTTAGATTCTTCTAAAAGCCATCAAGCAAACTATACTTCCTGAATATTACTCCCAAAAACATTTAAAATAGCATTTACTTATTTATGCAATGCATAAGCTGAATCTTCATTAACATAATAAAACATCAATACACAATACTTATGATGATGATGATGATGATGATGATGATGATGATGATGATGATGATGATGATGATGGATATCAGATGCGACAGTATCTGGAGATAGCAGTGTACAAGAAAGAACTGGAGAAGATAACAAAATGCAAAGACCTGCAAATAGAAGTAGAATGACTGGGGCAAAATAAAGCAAAGATAGCACCAATAATAATAGGCATCTTGGTTGAAATCCCAAAACAACTGGAGCACCACTTGAACACCCTCAGCAAGACAAGGAGCAATGGATGGAAACTAATCAAAAAGAGAAGCAACCTAGAACTAAGGAGAAATTTCCTGACAGTTAGAACAATTAACCAGTGGAACAACCTGCCTCCAGAAGCTGTGAATGCGCCAACACTGGAAGTTTTTAAGAAGAGACTGGACAACCATTTGTCTGAAATGCTATAGGGTTTGCTGCCTGAGCAGGGGGTTGGACTAGAAGACCTCCAAGGTCCCTTCCAACTCTATTATTATTATAAAACTTTTATTCATAAAACATGAAACTCAGTCAACTGAACACTCAAATTGACTGGCACTAATGGTTGACACAGGTTGCTGCCAGCATCCTAGGTATCAACCAGGTGTCTCCTTAAAATGTAAGATGTTCCGAGTAGCACAGTTTTTTGTAGCTTTGCTGGAGTTTTTGCAAGAAGCTGCAATTTCTTGATGTATTTTGCAAAGTTGATTATTATTATTATTATTATTATTATTATTATTATTATTATTATTATTATTATTATTATTATTGTTGTTGTTGTTGTTGTTTATCATTGACAAAATCATTATCAATCAATCAGTTGCAAAACGCAGCTTTACTTTACTTTACTTAGGACAGCTGACATCCTGTGATGATACCTTTAACACCATCAAACACCCAGCCATCTGCCTATCCCAGGTCCTTGGAAAGGACTGAATACGTAAACAAAAATGCGAAATCCAGTCTGAACATCTGATTTTGTGATGAACTATAACAACATATACATATACATATGTTGCATATAGTATGTTTAAATGTGTGTTATGTATGTGTACACTTTGAGAGCAAGCAACTAAATTTCATTTTTAATGTGTGCCATTGTGCCCACAGTAAAAAATGACAATAAAGGTTATCTATCTATCTAATAATAGTACCAGCACATCCAGAAAGATACCCAGTGTAATATGCAGGCTCTCACATTTCAGCAGGATTTAAATGGTCTTTTCTTGACATCTGCATTCTCTTCTATCACTTGATGCTGCACAATGCCAGTTTACTAAAAATACTAAAATTTGCAAGTGACGTTAAAGTATTAGCAAGAAGAAGAAAAATTGAATGTTTGAAAACCCAAACCAGTGTCTGCACTTGCTGTTCAAAATATAATTCTATCTTTCTTTTGCTTCTTCGCATGCATCACTATTTCCTGGGAGACTCATATATTCTAAAGAAAAGCAGTTATCGATAATCAAGACAATAACCTGAGCAAAACAATTTCAGTACATAAAGGTACAATCCTTAATTGGATCTGCAAGGCAACAGTGAGAGAAATGACATTGTCTTCCATTGAAAAAGCCCCTCACTATGCAGACAACTAACCTGTGAAGGAGGAAAATGCCCAACTCAGGATAATATGAAGTTAATAAATGCAACCTTTCAACCGGTGATGAATTTTCTTCAGATTTTATCTTAAGGAAACAAGAAATGAGATGCAAGATGTTCCTTCATCCATCCATCCATGCGTGCACATCGATGGCTACAGGGAGCAAAGATTTTGGATAGCAGCAGTTCAATACTGGAAAATATAAGCAAAAAAGACTAGTGCTGCCATAACTGAATTCAGATTTTCCCAACTTGTAATTTTCAGATGTATTCCTGCCCTAACATTCTATGTCTAACTTCAAAAAAAAAATCACCTTTGAGGTAAGGAGTTATTCAGGACCTGAATGCTTTGCATGTGTCAAAATGAAAATCTGTAGCATGCCAGACTGAGGAAGACAGTCAATATTTAGGGTGAAAGAAAGGCACTGCTGAGAAAAGTACTAATGATTGAAAGAAGCAGCTCAGATGGCAAGAAACAGTTTTTCTGATGGCAAGAATTAACTCTCTTAAAAGCTGCTGAGCAGGAGGATCCAATTCTGCAAATATCAACTATTCTGATTAAAAATCAACTCCCCCAGAAGTCCATTAAGAGTTATTACATTGGAAAGGATGTGGCATCAGATTAAACTGGGTAAGGTAAAGGTAAAGGTAAAGATAAAGGTTCCCCCGCACATGCGTGCTAGTCGTTTCCAACTCTAGGGCCAGTGCTCATCTCTGTTTCAAAGCCGAAGAGCCAGCGCTTGTCCGAGGACGTCTCCGTGGTCATGTGGCCGGCATGACTAGATGCCAAAGGCGCACGGAACGCTGTTACCTTCCCACCGTAGTGGTCCCTATTTTTCTACTTGCATTTTTACGTGCTTTCGAACTGCTAGGTTGGCAGAAGCTGTGACGAGTAACAGGCGCTCACTCTGTTACGCGGCACTCGGGATTCGACCCGCCAAACTGCCGACCTTCTGATCGACAAGCTCAGTGGCCTAAGGATGTGGCATCAGATTAAACGGGTAGATTATCCAATTTTGTTCAGTACTGATGATTCATCAATAGTGTTATGTTATCAGCTTAGGGCATGATCTTTCCTTCAAAGTGCATTGCTGCCCCGACTACCTTTGTCCCCCAATAATTTTATTGAAGATTATATTATACAGATAAAACTAATACAACTGCACAGTATAGAAATACATTGAAGTTGGTTTTTTTTAAATAAATAAATAAATAATTAAAAGTGCAGAAAAAGAAAAGAAAAAGATAGAAGTAACCTTCCTCTTCATTTCCAGCAAGTATAATCAATAACTTATGACTAACTCTTAAAAAACAACCAAATATCTTTTCATTCCATACCTCATCCCATTCTCAATAAGCTTGTCTCTAAAACCTCCTATATTTTTTATTGATCAGCAAATATCCAGCAGGGGTTATCAAAACTAACAACATTTCTACTGAGTGTTACAAACTTTATCTGTTATATCCAAATTGAATCTTTCCTTTGATATGTATATTTATATTTATATTTAAACAAATCTCTCCATGTCCTCTCTTCAAATAGCCACTCAAAAAAAAACAATTACTAAAAATAATCGTCATAATCTAACATGATTAAGGGATGCTGTGACGGTCATAAACACGCACAGGTTGCAAAGTGCCCAAATGTCAATCACTTGACTGTGGGTCATAAATGCAAGCACTGGTTGTAAAATTAATTTTCAGCACTGTTGTTATAACTTCAAATGATTGCTAAACAAGGTGTTCAATAAGGGAGGACTTCCTGTATGTGAAGGGACGCGGTGGCTCAGTGGGTTAGGATGCTGAGCTTGTCGATCAGAAGGTCGGCAGTTTGGCAGGTCAAATCCCGAGTGCCGCGTAGCAGAGTGAGCGCCTGTTACTCGTCCCAGCTTCTGCCAACCTAGCAGTTTCAAAGCACGTAAAAATGCAAGTAGAAAAATAGGGACCACTACGGTGGGAAGGTAACAGCGTTCCGTGCGCCTTTGGCCTCTAGTCATGCCGGCCATATGACCACGGAGACGTCCTCGGACAAGCGCTGGCTCTTCGGCTTTGAAACGGAGATGAGCAGCGGCCCCTAGAGTCGGAAACGACTAGCACGCATGTGCAGGGGAACCTTTACCTTTACCTCCTGTATGTGAGATCTAATCCCAAACGACCTGGCAATAGTCTTATCATGAAAAGATGAAAATAGCACAGCCTATTTCAGCCACTGTGGCTTCTAATAATTCCAGTTGAGGTGATCATGGCTTTTTAAAAAAAATCCGTATCTGCACGAGGCACTTAAGGAATCATTGTCCCCTGATATGGAGCAGAATCAGTTTGTGAAAGTAACTGAAGACAGCAACACAAACAGATTTCTATACAATCAGAGTATATGCAAGGAAGACAGAGGTGAAATCAGAAAGACGCATGGAATACAAAGCATGTTTTTCTTGCTCTACATACCACTCAACAACTCTTATTCTTCAGTGAGATGCACTTGGCCAAGGAGAAAAGCATTTCTTGTCTTCCTTTACTGTCATTTTTGTTCCAGATTAGGATTTTATTTTTAATTCCTCTCCTTTGTTTTCTTCTTTTCCTTAATTTAATTTTTTTTAATCCACTGGTTATTACTTTTAAAACACACCAACTGAACTTAGTAGGATCACTGCCACAACTTTTTAATAAAAGCACTTTGCATTCCTAAGGGAAAAAATTGTAAATCTTCCACCAGTAACATTTTGTACGTTCCACTGAGCTAGAAACATTATAGGATAAAGTGATTCTTTGACAGCTTCTCAAAAGCCAACTATCAATGATCATTGACATTTAGCAAAATGCCCAGTAGCATCTCTATCCTGGGAAGATCCTGGAACAAATTCCAAAATGCTAGCTAGCTCAATAGTTCAGTGTGTCTAAGGAGAAATATCTTTGTTGATTTTAGGGCATTGTGATACTATGCATTAATCACTTTCTGGAAAAATGTAATGCCTTGCATGACTACAGAGCTTGACCAAGTTTTCAGCAGGTCATTTTAGTGATTTTGTTTAAATATATTTACAGGTTTTCCCCGGGAGAACAGAAGCTCATATGGCCCTTACAAATATTATTTTATTTTCTATATATCACATTTAATTCATAACACAAGCATCAAGAACATACAATTAGAATTCAGCCGGTTATCTTAATAACTAATAAACAGTGTGCAGTAAGATTAAAATAAAACACAAATATAAAAATAAATCACCCACTTCAATAATTTCTATAGCACACTTAAGGAAAAAACAGTGAGTATAACAGGTACTTCTTTAGGATATTTCTAAAAGGTTTAAAAACAGAGGTAAATGAATTTCAATTGATAATGAGTTCCATATCTCTCCAAACATTGCCTCCAAAAATCTGTTACTGTATTTGTGTCTTTCGACCTAATAGTTTTCAAAAAAGAGAAAACTGAACCATTATTTCAATGGGTTTTCACAGGGAGAGGATAAAGTTCTAGACAACTCCATTTACGCCAACTAAAGACATCAGTATCAGCAACTAGTCCAGACCATATGAAATCAAATGCCACTTGTTTTAAGATACAAGAAGAAGTATTTATTATCAAATTTAGATATTGTTTATCTCACCCTAATATTAAATGCATGATAAAAGCAGAGTGCTCAAACAAAATCAGAACCGGCAGCTGAGTAATCAAATTCTTCTATATATCACATTAAGATCTCTGTTAAATTACACAGTGTGATATATGGTTTATTAGAATAAGCATCCATATGCATATCCTGTTATTTGGTCTCTCCTCCAAACTGTTCTTTGGGCAGGAGAGCCTGGCTGGGATTGTTTTTTCACTATGAGTAGAGAAAACAGAGCTAGAGAAAGTAGTGATCAGGGTTCCAAGGTAGAGATTTTTCCTCTGTAAAGCTCTGATCACTTTAATCCAGCCTATCCCATTGTGGTAGAGACAAATGCAGCCTGGCCTCTGGGTGCCTAATTTTAGAGCCACACTAGCTATTGACTTCATAACATACTAGAAATATATACTGTACACATAAAAGGCGAGTAATATGTTGCTTGCAAAGGTAATATATCTGAATATAATCTATTTATTATTATGTATGTCTTCTTATTCTAATCTATTTGTGATCTCTAACCTGCTTTTCAGCCGTAAATGGTTAAAAGCCTCAAACCAGTCGTTGATTCACCATTACCCACCCTGTCTTATAAATGGGTTTGATGCTGACACAAGCTTTATTTTCTTCTAATACATTCTTTTTTAAAAAAAAACCATTTCCCATCTCCCGTTCCAATTTTATTTATATATATTTTTTTGGTGGAACTATTTTTCTTACTGGAAACCAAACAGCTTGTACCCAGCATCAACCGGACAACACTTCTAAACAGCTCTTCTTCAAGCTGGCAGTTTCTATCAGCTGCTGCCAGGCCAAGTGACCAGTAATGGAAAGAGGAAACAAGTATTGCAAATATTTGGAAAGATTTCAAAGAGCGAGATCTTGTCACTACTTGCAGAGAATTGTAGGTTAAGCCTCAGGACATCTGGATGATATATTTATGCTCTCTGAGGTTGTACATCCACATCTGGAGTCTAGACTTACTGACTCAAGCGATGACCTTCAGATCTCCAAACGGTTCTTGTCCCCTTATCTTTGTCTGCAACCACTATTTGCCCGCTGCTGCCCTTGATGATAGCATCAGTGTTTTATATCTAACAGCTGGATCTTCCAATTCTTACTTTCCCAACCCCTATTCCAACATTACACGGATAGAAATGTATCTGATCTTACTTTCCAGATATGGTGCCTGTTTCCCCAGTCCAGTCAATTTCCATTTGAGATGCCTCTTAAAACCATTGTTGGGATGAACTGAGAATTACTACTCAAAATGCCTTGTTAAGTTTATCTCTTCTTCATTTGATGCTTGTTCGATTTGGTAATAGGATCTTATAGTTTAACCTCCTAATTCAGATTTATTACACTATCTATCTGAGACATTTTTAGTCTACTTTGCATTATTCCCAAGGCAGGGTGTAATGAAAGTATTAACAAAATCATATGAAATTGGAAAAAGTAGCAACTATTGCAGAGATTGCTTAATGTAGTTATAATACTGAACCCATTTAACATGCTTCTAAAAACACTTCTCTGAACCTGGCACCTTCCACAAATGCAGGTCTATGATTTTCTGTACTTCCCAGATAGTGACCTATGTTCATGCCATTGGGCATGAAAAGAAAAGCTTCTTTAACTATTCCACGGGTGTCAAACTCGCCACGTCACATGACGTGTCGCGACGTATCACTACTCTTTTTGCATTGCCGGCAATGGGGTGGGTACGGCTTCGGTATGATGAAACCAGCCCACGGACCGTCAGTTTGACACCCCTGATTATTATTCTATACAACTAAAAACCAAAAGGAAACATTTCGTTTTGCATAAGAAGGAAGACTTTAAAAGAAACAAATTAAACAGAAAACTGATAGGGAATAACATATCTAGATGGTCTTATGCTGCTTATTCAAAAGTGCAAAGATTATTAATTACTTATTAGTTGATTACAAATGTTTTCACACTTAGCAACTTTTGAGATAGGTATGCTCTCAGCATGTTAGCTCAGGAATTCTGGGACCTAAAAGTCCATACATCTTAAAGTTGCTGAGTTTGAAAAATGCTGGTCTATTACAAACAAAATACCCTTTTCATCTTTTGAAAGCAGTTTGGAATTTCGTCTCCCCTTCTCCCTCTCTTTTTCATTTTTAGAAATAACCATTAGAAAGAGTAGCCATTTCTATTGTACTCATTAAGCTACCAAGAGGATTTTGGACACCTATCTCAGTATTCATGAAAGAATGTCATTGGTTCTGGTCTGTTTCAGTGACAACTTCAAAGGCCATGCTGGAAGAAACAGCAACTTCCATATCAACTTGTGAATTCAAGTCATCCTGAAAGTTCTCCTTCAGTTGGCTACATCATCTGGTCACCAGGGAGTGAACAGAAGAGCTTTCTCAAAGCCAGTAACAGACGCTTGAAAAAGTTTCCCCAAGAAAGAGTTGTTATTTTGATGCTAGCATTTTTATTCTTCTGATCTTCTATGCTGTTTAAATGTTGTCATTTTTTTAAATTTGGTACATGTTGCATTTACATTAGGTACCATCTCCACAGAAATTATGGTAGCATTATTGAAATCCTTTTAAAAAAAACTGTTTTAAGAAAATTCCCTAGTATTACATAGTTTTTATATGTGTCACATGGAGGTGTGAACAATGATGCTTATTTGCAAAGCTCATTCTAGTTAACTATTATCTCATTTTATTCGCTCATATTTAGTTTCATGGGTTTCATTTTATGGACAGGAGTGTCTACTGTGGACAGGTAGTCTTGCCGATGTAGTAACTGTCAATTGCCAAGAAGAGCTTGCAGCTAATGGCCTGTTATTTTGTCAGCAAAGAACATTTAAAGCATATGTATAAGCTGATAAAATACAATTCTATTCTCTGTAAGAGAATAACAGAGTGGAAAGGAACCTTGGAGGTCTTCTAATTCAACCCCCTACTCAAGCAAGAGACCCTGTACTATTCTGGACAAGTAATTGTCCAATCTCTTCTTAAAAACCTCCAGCTTCTAGCGGCAGGTTGTTCCATTGATTAATTGTTCTACCAGAAAATTTCTTCTTATGTCTAGGTTGGTTCTCTTCTTGATTAGTTTCCATTAATTGCTTCTTCTCCTATCTTCAGGTGCTTTGGAGAATAGGTTGACCCCCTCTTTGTGGTAGCCCCTTAAATATTGGAACACTGCTATCATGTCAACCCTAGACCTTCTTTTCATTAAACTAGACATACCCAATTCCAGTAACTATTCTTCATATGTTTTTGCCTCCAGTCCCCTAATCATCTTTGTTGCTCTTCTCTGCACTCTTTTTAGAGTCTGAACATTTTTTTAATATTGTGACAACCAAAACTGGTTGCAATATTCACAGTGTGGTCTTACCAAGACATTATAAAGTAGTATTAAAACCTCACATATCTTGATTCTATGTCTCTGTTAATGCAGCCTAGGACTGCATTGACTTTTTTGGCAGCTACCACACACATATCTGTCTGTCTGTCTGTCTGTCTGTCTGTCTGACTGACTGACTGACTAATCTCTCTATCTAATATTCGTTGCCTTCTGCTGTGATTTTTCTTTAAAAGAAATTCTAGAATTCCCTGCTCATAGTGTGGGTAGCAGACAGATTAGGCCAAGAGATCATGAGCTAAGTTATGTATTGGGCTCACTTGTAATACCACATTGTTAGCTGGAGCAGCTAACGGCTCTCCAGCAACCCAGACTCCAGGTCTCCAGTGCTGCTATTGGCTGTCCCTAGGCGGCAATGGTTGCTTTAAACCTATTGGCTGCCGCCTAGGGGCTAGGCTATAAATTGCTGCTAGTTGCAGCCCAATTCTCAGTTCAGATTCTGCAAGCAATAAACCATGAGTTTTTCTGAACTCACTTGCCTCGTCTTCTTTCCTGCATGAAGAATCCACCACATAACAAGCTACATAATAGTCTAATGATAAAATAAAAAAATAAGATAAACACTGGAATTTCCATGCCAAAACTAAATCAGTCCCATTGAATTACACTACTGTGTGTTTCATTTCAGGTCCTGCTTGCACTTCTTCCCTTCATCAACAGGACAACTGTGGAGCCATTGCCACATTACTGTAATCACTACAATTGTGGAGTAGCTGTGAAGTGGGGAACTCTTCATTTGAGCAACCATCAACTCAAGTACCCTTTTCAGCCTGGCCTTTTCTGAAGAACATGCATATAGCCCTGGAAAAGTTATTTGGAAAGTTTGCATTGTGGAGTGCATACAAATTCTGGTAAACACGAATGTTATAGGTAATGTGACAAGCCTCTTTTAACACACTGAGAGGGAGGCAAAAATGTGGAATCACTTTTGTGAAGCATATTATATATCACCAGTGCTTTTTTTGTAAAAGAAAAAGGTGCCGGAACTCACACATGTCATACAACCCGCCTTGCCTATCCTACAAGGTTCCATCCAAAAAGGTGCCGGAACTCCATTCTGAGCGTTCTATGAGAAAAAAAGCCCTGTATATCACTATTAACATCACCGTGATGTAAATAAGATGTTAAGACTCTAGAAAGAGTACAGAGAAGAGCAACAAAGATGATTAGGGGACTGGAGGCTAAAACATATAGGGAACGGTTGCTGGAATTGGGTATGTGTAGTTTAATGAAGAGAAGGGTGAGGGGTGACATGATAGCAGTGTTCCAATATCTCAGGGGCTACCACAAAGAAGAGGGAGTCAAGCTATTCTCCAAAGCACCTGAAAGCAGGACAAGAAGCAATGGATGGAAACTAGTCAAGGAGAGAAGCAACCTAGAACTAAGGAGAAACTTCCTGACAGTTAGAACAATTAACCAGTGGAACAACCTGCCTCCAGAAGCTGTGAATGCACCTACACTGGAAGTTTTTAAGAAGTGATTGGACAGCCATTTGTCCAAAATGGTATAGGGTTTCCTGCCTGAGCAGAGGTTGGACTAGATGACCTCCAAGGTCCCTTCCAACTTTATATTATTATTATTATTATTATTATTATTATTATTATTATTATTATTATTATTATTATTATTATTATTATTATTATTCCAAAATCCATATGTAGATCCTAGAACAGGGGAAATGAGACTAATGAGCTTCTATGCTAGAAATACCATAAATGTGAACAATTTATGTAATATAGAAAAAAAAATTATATCTCTTTCACACACATAGATACATACAACTAGGCACACCAAGAAACCCACAGTATGATATTGTAAATGAATAACATATAAACACTGGAGCTTCATCCATGCACAGAAAAATTCTGAAAAATATTAGCATTTTCTTTTCAGTATTCAAGCTGAGTGTAGATCAGACAGTCATAGGCAGCAGGAATTCAGACAGAGTAAATAAGGAGAGGGAGCACAGAAAACAGAAGAGTTGCAACAGCTATAATGCACCTATGAATTATTCAGACCCAAGGGAAGAGAATTATGGTTTTTGTTTCAGTCTATTTGTATGGGTGGGTAATTCTTGAATGCAGTCCTTCCTAAAAATTATTACTGTGCTGACAGATAGCCTTTGTGGTAGCCTCATTTGGACATCCGCTAGAACAGACATGTCAAACACAAGGCCCGGGGGCCAGATCTGGCCTGCAAAGTGGTTTCATGCGGCCCGCGAAGCCATCCTGGAAACAGTGAGGGAACGGCCCCCACTGCCTTGGCCCTGGCCCAGAGACCCTCCTTCTGCCAGAGACCCTCAGATCTGTCCCACTCCTGCCCAGGCCCCCATAGGCACCCTTGATGCCAACGATGTAGAGCTGGCCACGCCCCCCCAGTAGGCCACACACACTCTAGCCACGCCCACACAGTAGGCCACACCCACCCAGGCCACACCCACCTGGCCCCCTGAGGGCAACCGCAGTGCTGATGTGGCCCTCAATGAAATTGAGTTTGACACCCCTGCGCTAGAATATACTTGAAATATGTATGCATCTATCTAGATAAATATAGACATTATATGGAGATAAAAATATGAAACCCATTATATTTTTCCTCTACTTATGCAATATAAAAAATATATATATCCAAGGACAGAAAAGAAATGGGAGAAAAACAAACCACTATCTGCAAATGAGACCTTTCAATTAAAGTAGATCAGAAATTAAAAAGGAATCTCATACAATCTGCCATAATTAAAACATTAAAGTCATACTACATTTCTACAAGATGTGATAAAACAAAACAGTTCACACGGAGAACTCGAGTAGTGGATACAGAGGACTTCCTTAATGTAAAGAGGGAAGATCTACTACCAAGGAAGCAATTGAACGAATGAAACTTGTGCCCAAGTCAGGAGAGTAATTTTAAATGCTTCAGACAATTTCCCCGTCCAAATCTCATGAGGATAAAAAAAAAAAAGGAAGGAAAGGTAGAACATTCAGACATGCAAGCCGCTATTACTATAGCCATTTTAATCAAGGTAACTTAGATCAGGGCTTTTTTTCTCATAGAACGCTCAGAACGGAGTTCCGGCACCTTTTTTGGATGGAACCTTGTAGGGTAGGCAAGGCGGGTTGTATGACGTGAGTGAGTTCCGGCACCTTTTTCTTTTACAAAAAAAGCACTGACTTAGATCAATTAGTTTTGGAAATCTCGATGTACTACCTTTCATTTTTATTATTCCTTTCCTTTTAATGGACTCTATAGCACTATGATCAAGCTCAAATTGAATCTGAAATTCTTTATTTACGATCAGAGATCAGCAACAGATACAGCCATATAAAGTTAATCTTGCTCAGTGCTATAGCCGTCTTTTTCTTATGCTCAGCTAAATCATGCAAGTTAAAGTTGTTTTTTTTAAAAAAAACCTCAGCCACACTTACTTGATATGTTATCTCTAGTCTACAGGAAGCTCAGGCCAACATATTTTTAAAAGGGCCTTTGAGAAAGCACATCCTGAATAACTGAAATATTTCAACCTTCTTTGAAGGACTCACTAAAACAGGGGTGTCAAACTCAATTTCATTGAGGGCCACATCAGCATTGCGGTTGCCCTCAGGGGGCCGGGTGGGTATGGCCAGGGTGGGTGTGGCCTACTGGGTGGGCGTGGCCAGCTCTACATCATTCGCATCAAGGGTGCCTATGGGGGCCTGGGCAGGAGTGGGACAGATCTGAGGGTCTCTGGCAGAAGGAGGGTCTCTGGGCCAGGGCCAAGGCAGTGGGGGCCGTTCCCTCACTGTTTCCAGGATAGCTTCGCGGGCCACATGAAACCATTTCGCAGGCTGCATCTGGCCCCTGGGCCTTGTGTTTGACATGTCTGCACTAAAACATTGCCAAAAAGAATGATTTTTAAAATAGGCTGAGTCTTATTTTATCTAATCTGCACTGTGCACAAAACATTTTGCTTGTTATAGTGTAAGTGTTAGCAGAATTCTGTTTTTCCATTCACTAACTGAATTGAAGCAGAAAATACATCAGATCCAAATAGGTTAGAGAACATGGATTCTTTCCTACTCCCTTTCTATACAGTCTGAGTGTCATTAAGAAAAGACCAAATATATATTTTAACTGCTCTACTGGTTATTCTCACAGGAAAGGAAATTAAAAAAGATGATCATTGTAGGGTTCAATAGAATGTAAATACACTAATAATTTCACAATAATACATTGTATGTGACACATGCGGTAATGTCACCTGAATTCATCATGAGCTGCATTATGCCAATGAATATTCAATGTCTGCTAAGCAGGATATGCCTTTGTGTAAATATTGTATCATACAACTGGGTGTCATTGATATTGGAAACATGCTGCACAGTGCTTAAGAAACAACATACCACTTGTATATCACTGCCAACTGTCCTGTAAACACCAACTCAAACAAGACTAACTGCTATAACTACAATATGATAAGGCTACTAAAGCATAAAAATATTAAATTAGTATTAATAAATGAGGATCCAGGGTCACTTTGAGGATGTGTACTGTAGGAAACATGTAACATTAAGATCCGATTCTAGTTGACTTCAGAGCAATAGCAAACTTGACTTTCTGCCTTATTTTCCTTTCTTTGCTCTCTACTTGTAGCCCTATCAACTAACAAATCCCCTCTCAATTCCACTCGTGTTCCCTTTACCCGTCTCCCTCTTCCCATCCATCCCTCATTCTCCCCTCCCCTCTTCCATTTTCTCTCTTCTTTCCCAGTTGCCCCTCCCTCTCACTCTTTCCCTCCCCTCCCCTTACCCCTCCCCTTTTCCATCTCTCTCCCCTTCCCTTCCTCTCTCTCCTCTTCCCAAAACTGCCATGGTCTATCTCCCCCGCTCATTTCCCTTCTCAATCTTTTACCCATCAGCTTTATTATCTCTCCCTCCCCTTTCCTTCCATCACACTTCCCCTTCATATCTCTTTCACTCTCCACTTTCCTCATATTCTGCCCTCCCTCTTGCCTCTGCCTTCTTTACCTGCAACACTTCCCCTACCCTTCCCTCTCCCTTCCCCTATCTTTCCCCCCCCACACACACACACACTTTCCCCCTTTCTCCCTCTTCCCCTCCCTGTCCTCCATTTGGTCCCTGTCCTGCTCACTGTTCTCCTCCGTTTCTTGTCCCCCTCTTTCTCCCCCTATGCTCCCCCTCTCCACTCTCCCCTCCATCTTTTCTCACCAGACCCCTCATGGTCAATCTCTCTACCATTATACTACTTCCTCTCCTTTTCCCACTCTCACACTCCCATTCCCTCACTCTCCCCCCTTTCCCCCTTCCCCTTCCCTTCTCACGCTATCCTTTGCCCCCTCCCCTACATGTCTTCATCCCTCCCCTTCCCTGTCCCTTCATTCCCTCTCCTCTTCCCTCCGCCTCAAGGTTCCTCCCCCCTCACTACCCTCTTCTCCCTCCCCTCTTGCCCCCTCTCCCTTCCAGTGTCACCCTCACCAAACTCCCCTTCCCCTCCCTGTCCTATTTCCGCTTCACATCTCATTCACTCTTTGTTTTTCCTCCCCTTCCCCTCTCCTCTCCATTCCCATGCCACTCCCCCATTCCCTTCCCACTCTGTCCTTCTCCCACACCTTCACTCACCATCTCCCCTGCCTTTCCCACTCCCCTCTCCCTCTTGCCCACCCTCCCAGTTCTCTTCCTTGTTTGCTTTCCCTCCCCTCTGCCCCCTTCCTCTGCTTCTCTTCTCCACAACCCCCTCATGGTCTGTTTTCCCTTTTCTTATTTTATTTTTATTTTTATTTATTTTAATTCCATTTATATCCCGCCCTTCTCCGAAGACTCAGGGCGGCTTACAAGCTTAGCAGTCCACCTCCCCTCTTTCCTCCTCTCCTGCTCCAGCTCCCTCTCACTCTGTCTTCCCCATCTACCTCCCTATGAATCCCTCTTTCTCTCTCCCTCTCTCCCTCCCTCTTTCCTTTCTGTCCCTCCTCCTCCCCATTTCCTTCCCACCCTTTCTTCTGCTTCTCTGCCCCCTTGCCCCCTGCATAGTCCTCTCCCTGTCCCCTTCCCCATCTTCCACTTCTTCCACCTCCCAAACTCTCCTCCTGATCCTGACTCTCAACTTCACTCTCATTCTATCTTTCACTCAAATCCTCATCTGAAACCTAACCCTAATCCCAACCAAAACTCACCACCACTTAACCCTGATATTTGGTTAGAAAAAGAGGGAAGGTTCCCCAGAGTCCAGGAGCCTTTCTGAAGACCGTCTGACCTCTTAGGAGCCATCTTCACTCTGACAACTGGTACAACTGACATTTAGCCTGTCAGTTAGAAAAGGGTGGAAAAGATAATCAAACAACAAATCAGCGAACACCTTGATGCAAACAAAGTCATCACTAAAAGCCAACATGGGTTTGTCAAAAACAGATTATGCCAGACAAATCTTATTACATTCTTTGACCAAGTGACAAAATTAGTGGACCAGAGGAATGCTGTAGATATAATTTACTTGGACTTCAGTAAGGCATTTGATAAAGTAGATCACAACCTACTACTTAGGTTAGAAAAATGTGGGTTAGATAGCATCACCACCAGATGGATTCATAGCTGGCTGACAGGCCGTACTCAGCGTGTGGTCCTCAATGGAACTGCATCTACATGGAAAGAAGTGTGTAGGGCTCTGTTCTGGGCCCAGTGCTCTTCAACATCTTCATCAACTATTTGGATGAGGGGATAAATGGGGAACTCATCAAATTTGCAGATGACACCAAGCTGGCAGGAATAGCCAATACTCCAGAAGATAGGCTTAAAATACAGGAGGATCTGGACAGACTCGATCACTGGACGCTATCTAACAAAATGAAATTCAATAGTAAAAAAAGTAAGGTTCTACATTTAGGCAGGAAAAATCAAATGCACAGGTATAGTATAGGTGGTACCTTGCTCAATAGTAGTAACTGTGAGAGGGATCTCGGAGTCCTAGTAGACAATGACTTCAATATGAAGTGTGCTGCAGCTGCCAAAACAACCAACACAGTGCTAGGCTGTGCATTAACAGAGGGATAGAATCAAGACCAAGTCAGTAACTAATACCACTTTACAATGGTTTGGTAAGGCCACACCTGGAATACTGCATCCAGTTTTGGTCACCACGGTGTAAAAAAGATGTCGAGAATCTAGAAAGGATACAGAGAAGAGCAACAAAGATGATTGGGGGACTGGAGGCTAAAACATATAGGGAACGGTTGCTGGAATTGGGTATGTGTAGTTTAACGAAGAGAAGGGTGAGGGGTGACATGATAGCAGTGTTCCAATATCTCAGGGGCTACCACAAAGAAGAGGGAGTCAAGCTATTCTCCAAAGCACCTGAAAGCAGGACAAGAAGCAACGGATGGAAACTAGTCAAGGAGAGAAGCAACCTAGAACTAAGGAGAAACTTCCTGACAGTTAGAACAATTAACCAGTGGAACAACCTGCCTCCAGAAATGGTGAATGCTCCAACACTGGAAGTTTTTAAGAAGAGACTGGACAGCCATTTGTCTGAAATGGTATAGGGTTTCCTGCCTTAGCAGGGGGTTGGACTAGATGACCTCCAAGATCCCCTCCAACTTCTTCTTCTTCTTCTTCTTCTTCTTCTTCTTCTTCTTCTTCTTCTTCTTCTTCTTCTTCTTCTTCTTCTTCTTCTTCTTCTTCTTCTTTTTCTTTTTCTTTTTCTTCTTCTTCTTCTTCTTCTTCTTATTATTATTATTATTATTATTATCATCATCATTATTATTATTATTATTATTATTATTATTATTATTATTATTATTATTATTATTATTATTATCAATGAGCAAGTGATCAAGCAAAGACACTCATTGCATGTGAGACTTGAACAGTAGAAAACATGGATTCTACATAACATTCCACATGTGGCAAAGTTATGGGTTTCATTACTCTTTCCCAGCTGGGTTTGTATCTTTCTTATAACTTGCAAGTGTATTCAGGCTCTCTGTTTAGTATTGAAAATGGGTTCTCCCATACCAAAAGAAATGGCCTTGACAAGAAGGAGAAAAAAACAAGTTTTCCAAAAATTAAAAACATGCCTAGCTGTCATGTTAAAAGTGCTAATGTCACTTTTTTAGAATGTTAATAATGTAGCCTAAAATTTGAGGCAACAAATTCATTTACTGTTTTGTGTTAGGCAGAGATTCTCTAGACTTCTAAGAGCTCAATTTCTGAAGGGCCATAACTTCTCTATCCTGGTTGAGAGAATGAAATTAATTCATTCTTACATAATGAATTGACTTTTTTGTAAAAGAAAAAGGTGCCGGAACTCACACATGTCATACAACCCGCCTTGCCTACCCTACAAGGTTCCATCCAAAAAAGGTGGACAAAACAGCCCTGCTTCTTAATAAGAAGAGGCCTATGGAAAAGATATTGCTAGGTCTTTTAAACCATTTAATACAGTAAAATATAACATTCTACAAGTGAGTAGAATTACCTTATACTTTAAAACATTATTAATGCAAATAACGATAGTATATAGCTCTGATTATTTTGAGGGTCATAGCACTTACTGACTACAATGAAATCTCATCATTAAAGAATATAAGATTAAATTCCAACAGATTGATATTTCACATGTGTCTTTAAGTTTTAAGTCTTATTGTCACAACTTGATGGACAGGGTTAAATTTCACTTTCCTGTTATTACTCAAAGACTTTTGCAAGTCATTATATGATAAGCAAGTGAAAGAGGTAGTTTAACTCAAATCCTCTAGGAGGATAATCTCCACTATCTCATCTGACATTGGAGAATTACATGAAATATAGACATATAAATAGCTTAGTTGCAGGAAAAGTATCCTAAAGGATTCTAAGGGGAAAAGATTAATCTTAGTTTGCTGTAGTTTTTCAGAATATACCTCACTTAGATGACAATGATGAACCAGGAATGAAGGAACATTTAGATGTGTTAGTAAGTGACAAGATTGTATTTTATCATTCTCCTTATGAACATTAACCATAAGGATGGAGAATTCTTGCTTGAGGCTTCAAGTTACAGAAAGCTTATGTACCTACAGGGTTTGACATTTTTCCCCTTGTATTTTTCTGGACTGTTTTAAATGTTGTATAAAGATGCATGATTTAAACTTAAAATCCTAAGTAGATATAATGTACTGCACACTTCAGTATATAATAGCTGTCTGATGGCACTGGCACAGCTCAACTCTTCAAATGTTACATCACTGTTCTATACTAACAATGCAGGTGGTCTTTGACTTACAACTGTTCATTTATTGACTGTTCGAAGTTAACAACAGCACTGAAAAAAGTGACTTATGACTGTTTTTCACACTTATGACCCTTGCAGCATCCCTGCGGTGATCAAAATTTAGATGCTCGGCAACTGATTCACATTTATGATAGTTACAGTGTCCCTGCATCATGTGTCACTTTTTGTGACCTTCTGACAAGCAAAGTCAATGGGGAAGCCAGATTCATTTAACAACCCTGTTACTAACTTAACAACTGCAGTGAGTCATGTAATAACTGTGGCAAGAAAGGTCATAAATGGGGCAAAATTCATGTCTCACTTAGCAACAGAAATTTTAGGCTCAATTGTGGTCATGGGTCGAGTACTTGTATCTTATACAGAGTCTTAAGGGTCATTTTTAGGATTATTATGTACATGTTATTTTCATAGAAAATCCATAATTTCATGAACTTACACTTGGACCTATAGCGGTGTGGACAATGCAAAATGAGATAACTACCATCATTGGTATTAACTGTATAAATCAGATTTAATTAAATTTTTATTTTAAAAAGCTTTTAAAAACCTTCTTATGTGTTCACCTCTCTCCCTAACAACATTTACCAACTAGGTTCATGCACAAAATTAGCCTGCAAAAAAACTTTTTCAGCGCACAAGAGTTTCAAATACCTTCACCTGTCAACTGGAGCCTTGCAACTGTATTTGGATCCAGATTAAGTTTGATCTTATCTAAACTTTCTCCCCCTAAATTTTTAAATTATGTCAGATTTTCTCTACTTTTTTATACTGGTGCCTTCCCAAACTTTTAAGCTGTCCATAAGTCTTGAGTCTTGCTAGGAAAAAAGATATCCTTTGCTGGTTTGCTTCCGGATGTCATTTTACATCAGCTGACACTCAGAAACATTACATTTCCCCGCAAGTGAGGATATATATAGGATGACTATACTAATTGTCATTCTTTCCATTTGCATTGCATGTGGAAACTATGGACGCAATCTCTAGGAAGGAGATCCTAGCTTGTACTCAGATGCTCACATAGTTGCCCATTTAGCATCAATTTGGCCTATTTTGTTCAGAAATAACTGAGTGAGAAACAACAATGTAACTCAAGATACCCATAACCCTACACTAGACTTGTAGTTCTTCTCATGAATAAAGACCTGTCCACAAGGTCTGTCTGTTGTTTTTCCATTAGGTCCAATAGAAGTCCCCAAACAAAACACAACCAAAGAAAGGAAAGCCCTTCCTTAAACCGACATATAGCATCATCTAGTGGCTAGAAGAAGCTAAACCTCCCAGCATAGAGAGTTGCCAAATTCTATTGCCCCCGCAGTCTTGCAACATCTGAAAGATTCCATGTGAGGTGATAGGTGATTAAACGGACCATGTGCCATGAAAGGGATGCAAATATTTAAGAGGTTTGTGTTGTGATTCAGGGTCAGCCTGTGGGTTCGGCAGTTGGGTCGGATGACTCAGAGGAGGAGGGGGGTGTTGAAGAGCTTGCTGAGAGGGTTGAAGATCTTGCTGATGAGAGCCCTCAGCCAGGCCCCTCCCACCTGGACACGACAGAGACCCAGCTGTGTGAGCCTGACAGCGTGGATGAAGATGACCCACAGCTGGCCCTGTTCAAGGACGCCCGACGCAGGAGGCAGTCAATCAGGAGTAAACAGAGGAAGGCAATGGGGCACCTCGGAAGGAGGCAGAGAGAAGCCACGCCCTGAACTGTATAAAAGGGGAATGCGTGGGAGGGCTGGTTTGCTGAAGGCAACCACTTGATTAGTTCCTGTTTCATAGCTCCTGTTTCATGGTTGGTGTCTTGTTTTGCTCTGTTTTATTTTAATAAATTTGGCAGGCTTAATTCCAGCCTCTTGCCGTTTGTAAAGGGGTTGTCCCTGCCTTTTCTGCAGGGCCAGTAGCAGGCTGGTACAGAACAGTTTGGTTGTTTGTGAGAAAAATAAAACTGTCTTATTATCTCAACTCTTGAGATGCCAATCACTGGGTTTGGTGCACTCTTAGCCATAATCTCCTTGGGCAGCAAAAGTAACCAACAAGCAAGTACTAGAGTACATAACACCAGACATGTCACTGGAAGACAAAAATCACAAAAGTACATCTCAGTTTTTTGGTAATGTCTTGCAGGGGAATTCACCAGAGAAAGCTATTATGTTTGAAAGTATTAACAGTAAGAGTTGGGTTTGGCTAGTCCAAAGAAAAGAAGAAATAGAGGTGACATGATAGCAGTATTCCAGTATTTGAGAGGCTGCCACAAAGAAGAGGGGGTCAAATTGTTCTCCAAAGCACCAGAGGGCAGGACAAGAAACAATGGTTGGAAACTGATGAAAGAGAGAAGCAACCTGGAATTAAGGAGAAACTTCCTAACAGTGAGTGAGAACAGCTTACCTTCAGACATTGTGAGTGCTTCATCACTGGCAGTTTTTAAGAAGAAACTGGACAGTCACTTGTCTGAGATGGTATAGGTCCGTGGTGGCGAACCTATGGCACACATGCCACAGGTGGCATGCAGAGCCCTCTCTGTGGGCACGTGTGCCATTGCCCCAGTCCTAGGCCTTCAGCGGGGTTTTATAAAACCTTTTTGCTTTAGGCCTCTGCTACCATGTGCAAAAAAAAAAGATTCAATCAATCAATCAATTTCAACTTCTCGTGGGGGAAAAAAAGATCTCGCAAAGTTGGAATTAATTGATTGAACATTTTAGTCCCATCCAGTCTGCTTTTACCACCACAGCCACCGCAGCCAATGGGGCATGCCCAGCCAGTGGGCCACACCCACCTGGCACCCAACAATACATAAGTGGGTTTGGGGCTGCAGTTTGGGCACTCAGTCTCTAAAAGGTTCACCATCACTGGTATAGGTTCTCCTGCTTGAGCGGGGCTTGGAGTAGAAGACCTCCAAGTTCTCTTCCAGCTCTGTTCTGTTCTGTTCTGTTCTGTTCTGTTCAGAGGAAACCAGGATGCCAAAGAACCTGGTGGCTGGATACCATCAAAGCTGACACCAACTAGAGCATAGAACATCTCAAAGAACTAGTGAAAGAATGGAAGATGTGGAGAGATCTGGCCCCAGAATCATCAAGAGTCAGACACAACTGAATGGATAACATCATCACATCATCATAGCCATAATCACTTGCCTACTATCACATATATTGCCTGCAACCAGAAACATACAGTATATCATGCTTACAGACCTAAGAAATTGTGATATTTGGAACTGATTGCTATTTTCATTAGACTTCACAGTAAGTACAAAACATTTTTTTTTCCTGATCAATGGGCTGATTAGGATTTCTGGAGAGACCTTCTTCCAGAGACCCCCATTTTGCAGCCATGCTCATTGTCTAACCATGCATTCTACACATATGAAAAGTTCTGTATGAAAACTTATTTTGCATGTAGGGTTGCCAGGCTCAAAGTATGAATAAAAAAAAAGATAGCTTAGCAGTTATAATCTGGACAGCAGAACACAGGCACAGATATTGGTCATAGTCATTACGGTTGGAACAGAATAATTTATTTATTATTTAATCAGTTTATTCTGTTGCCCAACTACATTGTGTGACTCTGGATAGTTACAATAAAATAGATAAACTACATATAATACAAACATGAAACATACAACATCTGGGAATCATACATATTTTATAATAAATTAAAATTGGTGGACATTGATACTGATTGGTATTTAAATTGATCCGCATGGCCCTAATCATATCTGAGAAGGTCCAAATAATGGAGAAATGAGTGAGGAAACACACTCAACCATTAAGCTCTGGATTTGGGTCACTTACGGGTTTTCAGAAGAACAACCCCATTTTAGACAGTAATTACGTCACATCAAAATCAATTAGTATAGCCTATTGCATCTCTGTCTCTCTGTCTCTCTGTCTCTCTGTCTCTCTCTCTCTCTCTCTCTCTTTCTCTTTTCCTCTTTTTCTCTTTTTTTCTTATCAAATTTATATAGCTGTCAGTCTCACAAAACAAGTGACTCTGGGCAGTCTACAACAAAACTAAAAAATAGTTATACAGTAAATAAGGTAAAGGTAAAGGTTCCCCCGCACATGCGTGCTAGTTGTTTCCAACTCTAGGGGCCGGTGCTCATCTCCATTTTGTCATACTCAGCCAGATATTTAGACAGGAATTGGCATTTTTATCTACCTGTAGGGTCCTTCCCAAAGACTAGGATAGACAGATAGTATTTGATGATATTAAAGATATTGTTGCAGGATGTAAGATGATGATGATGATGATGATGATGATGATGATGATGATGATGATGATGATGATGATGATGATGATTTATTTATTTAAAAACTATAAAAACAAAGTTAAAAAGAGGAAATTGTGAGAGATGTTAATAATAACATTGCCTTGGAGTCCCCAGGCCTAATGGCACAGCCAGGTCTTGCAGGACCTTTGGGAACTCAAAAGTGATGAAGTCAGTCTCACTTCAGAGGGAAAGATATTCCATAATGTGGGTGTCATAGCAGAAAAGACCTATTGCCCAAGGCCTGTCAAATGTAGCTTCCTAGCGGACTGAACCTGTTAACATGTCCTCTCTTCTTGAACTGGTGGGTCAAGCAGGTGTTATTGGAAAGAGGCAATCCCCCCAGATAACCCATGCCATATAATACTTTAAAGGTCAAAACCAGCACCTTGAATTGGACCCAGAAACAGACAGGTAACCAATACAGATCATGAAGCAGAGGTGTAATGTGTGAGACACACAAAATTGTCTGCACCACTGCATTTTTCACCAGCTGAAGTTTCCAGATACTCTTCAAGGAAAGTCCCATATAGAGTGCATTACAATAACAGTATGAATCACAATAAGTAGAGCCCCTTGATCTAGGAAGAGGAGCAACTGGTGCACAATACAAAGTTGTGCAAAGGCTTTCCTAGCCACAATAGCCACCTGCTCTTAGAGCAAGACTCATGAATCTAAGAGGACCACCAGATCGGACACAGATCTGTAGAACACATTGAAAAGAACCACTCTATCACCAAATTTTTAACTCATTCAATGTAATGAGGGAGGTGGGCTGTGCAAACATTAAACAAACAAACAAACATTTCTTTATGGAATGGTCTCCCTGAATATTTATGATGACAGAGAGAAGAACAGCTTGTTTAAATTCTGATCATTAAACATCTAAGGATATATATATTTTTCTCTCTGCCAAGGTGATTATTGCTGAATACATTAATCAGAAGCCAAAATGCAGAAGTTGCCATCATAATCAGTAGTTAATCATGACATATTTTTCACCTGCTGAAGCCATTTTGTTGATCTGTAAAATACTCTTATATCTCTAGGCAAGAGGGCATGGCATTCATTTCAGGAATCTACACATTTATAATGTATGAATGGGAGAGGAAGGGAGGAAGCCATTTGCTCCAGCATGAGAACATAAAAGCTTTCTGTCACTAGGGGAAAGCAGAGTTCAGATGACAAGAAACAATCTACCTTGTGCTTGAATCATGTGGCAGTTCATCTGTATGTTCAAGCTTCATCATCAAATGTTAATGAAGCCTGATGTAGGATGTTCTGCATAACATCGTTTTCATTTCTGCAGCAGATCAATTCATGTTGCTGCACACATGATGGGAACAGCAAAAGAGCAAGCTATCAAGCTGCTATAAAGAATTGCTCTTTATTTATGCATGTGTAGGAAGTGATGGTGGATGGATGGTCAACCTGTTCAGTTATTGTAGTAACAGGAACTGTTTACAACCCTGCAAATTATGTAAATATGTATCAGTCAGAAATATATACAATAGCTCTGATGAAAATGTTGGTGAATGGATTGTGAGCCTGTTCAGTTCCTGCCAGCACAAATAGTAAGAACTGTTTAGAATAATAGGAATTAATGTCAGGGTAGATCAAGCAGGAGCTATGATTTCTAAATGCCAGACTCCTTCTGATAAATAGGATCACAAAGTCTTTATATGTTATGTTGTATGGAAATTATTTAATTTCCAGTTTGCTGGCTTTCTGAAGCAAGAGTAAAAACCGCAGTACAGTTAATACTCTCACAGAGTCAATTATGTTTTGATAATGGAATACAGGTAGTCCGTCTTCTGTGCCCTAAACATATGAATGTTATAACTACACAGTCTGGCCTGGATAAGGGGAAAAATATATTTGATTTTATAGCTTTTCTTCAAAATGTCATCCCACTCAAAAAAACCTACAGACATGTTTGAGAAAATCTAATCATTGCTCTGTATAGAACAGAAAATCAAAGATTATGCAGCCCTAAAGATAGGAGTTACCTCCTACCCCAAAATGTGTTTTTACATATATTTTACTCATTTCACACTTATTAGGGCTACCTTGAAGCCCCATATCATGAAGAAATACATAGCATAAAAAGAGCCTTGGCTTTTGGGTTGCATTGTGTTTCTTTTGCCAACAAATGTAACCTATAAACTAATACTTTGGGAACTTTATGAAAGTTATTGAATTCTAAACTGATTGAGCAGGTGAAAGGAACTTGAGACTGGGAACTAGAAATGCAATCATCTCAGAAATTGGGAAGTGATTAGATAGTCTCTAGTACTCCCACCCTTGCCCCCTGCCCCATGTAATTATCATTTCTCTTCTCCTAACATTCCCACCTGGAAATATCAAACAAAACCCTGCAGGAGAGACTCAGTTAGACTCCTTTGCCTTTAGCCACAAAATAGCAGAGAGAAATGGAACAGATGGATCTTTTCTTATCTCTCCAACCCATATCCTGCAACGGAAACTTTCACCTGCTGTGTCTCTCCCTATTATTCAGCTGTTAAAGGCACAAGAACCCTAATATGGACATAGAGAGAGAGCATGCACCAAGGCAGCACAATGAATAGAATGAGGCAGTTCAATACCTGAGATCAAATCCCTGATCAGTTCTGTGCTTACAGGGTGGTCTCCCAGGATCCAACCTATTTTGCAGAAACATTGGGAGGATAAGTTGTAATTAGCATTAAGAGCCCTGAGAGAAGCATTATTCTCCGATATTTACCGCAGATGAAATTGCTGCTATCGGCCAGGTCAAAATTGACAAGCCTACGGACAGGATATTCAGAGGAACAATAATACAAATTGAACTATCCATTCACTCAGGGGTCTTTTCTGTGGATTGCATACCCCAAGCTACTTACCTTTAAAATGAAAAGTATTTTAATACTTAATTCTTTTCTGTTATTTTGTTCTGGTGCATTGCTTTGCATTCTGGTCTGTTCAAAACTCATGCTAAATCAAACATCTTAATTATGACCAGCCACTTCTTTCAGATTGTGTTGAAAGCCTGCAAAATTCTTTGTATAAAGTCTCCAAGCCCTTTCAAATGAACTGGCTCCTATTTGATCCTGAATTTACAAAATAGTTGTTGCACTGCGTGCATAATGTTGGAAATTCTTCAGACCCAGTATGATCATTTATATAATTGATTATTTTTGAATCCATTAAACTAGGCCTTGGCCATTATTTCATTCTTATATAGATGGGACTCATTAAACAGGATTCTAGCTCAGATTGTTTTCAATGTTTTCTTCTCAGTAGAAAACCCAAAACAGACTGAGGAAGCACATTCTGAAACAATATGTACAGTTCATGCATTGCCAAATAGCCTTTGCATTAATAATTAGAAAAAATGTATCTCCATCAACAATGACAGTTAAGTCAAATGTCCCATTTTCAACATGGAAATTAAGATCTGGAGAAAATCTGAGAATATCAGCAGCCTCCTAGCAAACAATGTAGGGAAAACAAGGTGGCTAGAAGTATTTTTTTTAATTTTTTATTTTAATCCCATTTATATCCCGCCCTTCTCCGAAGACTCAGGGCGGCTTACAATTTAAGCACAAACCAATGTGCTTAGCAAGTAAACTTGACTAATGATGTAATTCTTGAAATAATGTATATGAAGGGTTTTGAACAACTAAAAAATGCTCTAATGGCTATTTAAATATTACAATAGAGACCTTTAGAGAATTTACATGCTGAATTTCAGGAATACATTTTAGCAAATGTTGTATTTCTGAGAAGGAGACAAAAAAACCCTACAGATTATTTTTGGGATATCATGATTCACAAGATACATATGGACATAGAGTATTAGCTCAAATATTCATAAATATAAAGGGAAGCATTACTTCAGTTCTAACTGCTACCCAATAGATTAAGTGTTGTATATTATTACTGGAGCAGAATCCTGTTTTATCTCTAAAAGATGTTGCTTACTCTCTACACATTGTTTGAAGACATTGGACTAAATTAGAAATTCTGGAATATTAGGAGAGGCATGAGGAAGTATTATGAGTAAAATCAGTGGATATCTGTGGCCCAAAACAGTGTCACACCACACTGTTTAATCCTAGGCATATAGATAGTCTTCCAATAAAGTAATTTTTTATATCAATTACAAAAGGGAATTTTCTTATTAGTATATATGTGCAAAGGGATAAAGCATGGTGGTCTAAATTGGACTGCTGCATTTTAAAAAGTTAGAAAAGCCCAGATTTGGCTGATGGTGCAAGACAAGATCTAGAATCAAGGATCAGACTACTTTCTGTCTGTCTTTTTCTCATATACAGATTCATTAGTTCATTATTATAATTACTATTATTATTATTATTATTATTATTATTATTATTATTATTATTAAACTTTTATTCATAAAACATGAAACTCAGTCAACTGAACACTCAAATTGACTGGCACTAATGGTTGACATGGGTTGCTGCCAGCATCCTAGGTATCAACCAGGTATCTCCTTAAAATGTAAGATGTTCCAAGTAGCGCAGTTTTTTTGTAGCTTTGCTGGAGTTATTGCAGGAAGCTGCAATTTCTTGATGTATTTTGCAAAGCTTTTGGACATAGTTCCCAGTTCCCCGATGACAATGGGTATCACTGTTACACATGTCATCCATAATCGCGCAGTTTTGATGGCCAGGTCGCGGTATTATTATTATTATTATTATTATTATTATTATTATTATTATTATTATTATTATTATTATTATTAAACTTTTATTCATAAAACATGAAACTCAGTCAACTGAACACTCAAATTGACTGGCACTAATGGTTGACATGGGTTGCTGCCAGCATCCTAGGTATCAACCAGGTATCTCCTTAAAATGTAAGATGTTCCAAGTAGCGCAGTTTTTTTGTAGCTTTGCTGGAGTTATTGCAGGAAGCTGCAATTTCTTGATGTATTTTGCAAAGCTTTTGGACATAGTTCCCAGTTCCCCGATGACAATGGGTATCACTGTTACACATGTCATCCATAATCGCGCAGTTTTGATGGCCAGGTCGCGGTATTATTATTATTATTATTATTATTATTATTATTATTATTATTATTATTATTATTATTATTATTATTATTTTATTGTTGTTGTTGTTGTTCCCTACAACATACTGTATATGAATATTGCACATTGTTCTCAGCTTTTATTTCCTAAAAGAGAAAATACTATTAATCCTCAACATACAACCACAATGGAGCCCAGGATTTCAGTCATAATTAAGTCAAGGCACCATGCCACCAGGTTTGATTTTATGACCATTTCTACAATGTTCATAAAGCTAGATACTGCGATTGTAAAGCAAATCACATAATTAAGCAAATCCATTCTTCTGAATGGACTTTTTGCCAGAAATCATGGTCACATGACTGTGGGATGCTGCAACTGGTCATAATAAATAAGAACTAGTTACCAAATGCCTGAAATACAATCATGGTAACCTTGGGACTTGGCCGACAGTCATGACTTCAAGAATGGGTTGTAAATAGTTTTCTAAAACTCTGTCATAACTTTGAAAGGTCATTAAATAGCCAGTTGTAAGTCAAGGACTACCTGTGTTAGTCTGGACAAAGAATGGAGGCAGTACAGCCCTACTCAAGTAAGATTCAGATGATTTGGAAAGTGTTCATTTTATAATCAAATTCTTCTTATTTCCACATTTCAATTCCTCACAACAAATATTATGCAAGTTTTATTAAAATGACATAATTATTTGCTTGTTCATAGTTTGTATTTTTCTTTTAATTTTTGTAGACTTCTTAAAATGAATACTTTGTTGCACTAAAGTTGTTTTCCTTATTCCGTACCTCCATCAATGCAAACATTTTCTCTAGAATGGTAAACTTTTGCTTTTGCTGGTACAGAAGGTTCTTGCTTTATACGTTTGTAAGGGGAAGATAGATCTGAAGTGGTACTTAGCTACTTAAAAGTAATCTTGTGCCTTAAAGGTAAAGGTAAAGGTTTCCCCGCACATGTGTGCTAGTCGTGCTCATCTCCGTTTCAAAGCCGAAGAGCCAGCGCTTGACCGAGGACGTCTCCGTGGTCATGTGGCTGGCATGACTAGATGCCAAAGGCACACCGAACACTGTTACCTTCCCACCATAGTGGTCCCTATTTTTCTACTTGCATTTTTACGTGCTTTCGAACTGCTAGGTTGGCAGAAGCTGGGACGAGTAACAGGCGCTCACTCTGTTACGTGGCACTCAGGATTCGACCCGCCAAACTGCCGATCTTTTGATCGACAAGCTCAGCATCCTAACCCACTGAGCCACCGCGTCCCTTAGCTAGGAAGATAAATAATGGGAAAACATCTGCTATTTAAGCATTGGACTCACCAATAAATCGAAATGACAAATATGATCCCAAAAGCAGAAATTATCTGCAGTTTGCAGTTTCTATTTTATTGTTTCTCCCTTTTGATTTCTGGAAATTTCAGGGCCTTAATGCTTGTTCTTTCTTTACCTACAAAAGTAGGCAAAAGACAAATGGACCTGGGACTCTCTATCAAGACCATTTTTATTTTTTTTATTTTTTGAAATATACAAATGTGATACGGATCATTTCAAATAATTTGGATATACTATTTGTTTGTCTTTAATTATGGGTCTTTATTAATCAACTATTAGAACTCCCACTCTAGAAAAGTGAAAGCCAATTAACCTATGATTTTTTTTCTGTAAAACAAGGAGAAAATAAAAGCATAGTTAGAAAAGGATGAAATATCTAGTGGAGGGGAATAAAATAATGGTTCCTCTTTATCAGGTGGACTTTTTTTGTTTAAAAAAGAACAAAAAAATATGCAATGCTTCAAATGTTGACAGAACATTTCTTTTAACAGAGCATTTCAGCTATGTCTCTGATTCTTTTAAAAACAAAAATGCTCTGAGCATGGTGTAATATTGATTTTCCAGAATGGCTAAACAATGGCTAATCACTAAAGGCAGCACAAATTATTTGGTTCTCAAATCAGCTGTTCATATTCTCAAATTCCTCCTTGGAAGTAGTGTCAAGACCTCTCCCACTTTCCTAGAAAGGTTATTACAATTATTCCTTCTTATTCTCAGGAGGTAGTAAAATTTGAAGAAAGTGGGGAAGGAAATGTGGGCTTGAGGTTCTTTCTCAACAGTCTACTTATCTATACAGTACTTTATGTGTAATCTCGCTGTACATTCCTGTTCCTTCCAGTGTTTAATTGGCTAGGATGAAGTGAAAGACCTTTTAAATAGCAGCATCCTAAGATCTAGGCAAATTATGAAGGCCTTTCCTTGTCCTCTAGTGTTTGGATGGTAAGTTTAAAATTGCATTCAAATAGAAAGCACATAACACCAATGTTTATTCTCCTAAATTATACTTTTATTAAAGTAAAATTGCTCAGGAGCAGAGATGGGGTGATAGAATTGCACTTTTAGTAACACAGAACTTTCTCAGAAAGAACTCACAACTTCTGGAGGCAAGCCATTCCAGTGATTAATTATTCTCACTGTCAAGAAATTTCTTCTTAGTTCTAGGCTGGATCTCTCTTTAATGATCTTCTACCGATTACTTCTTGTCCCACCCTCAAGTGCTTTGGAGAATAGGTCAATCTTTCTGTGACAACCCCTCAAGTACTGGAAGATTGGTAATGTTGGAGAATTTAAGAGACTGCACAGTCCTCAGTTGGATAGGGTAATCCACACACCAGGATATATCTAGTAGGTACAAAGTTATTTCACTGTGTCTTTGGGCTTGGGCCTGACAGATTGGCTCAATATTGCATCAGTAACCACCTGCACATATTAAATTTCCAGAATAGTACAGATGATTCAATTATAAATGTGTTTTGCTCGTCCTTCTCTAGAACTTTCTTTTCTGAGGAGCTTTACTTCCTAGGAGAGATGGAAAAAAGGCTTCCAAAGAGTTAATGAGACTAGAATATTTAAATATAAATATATTAAAGATTTTTGTTTTTGTTTTTTAAATTCATATGGCACATACAGTAGTTCGACCTTCAGGATGAATATAGAAAAGAGCAAAGCTTTTGCATTTGACTGGGTTAACGAGTGACGATGCTTGTGTCCTTGAGATAAAGTGAATCACTTTGTCAGAGGGTGGCTGTTTATTTATTGCAAGATCAGTGTAATTTGTAGAATCAAATTATCCATTTCCTGAGATTTCCTATTGTAATAAGGAAATTAGAAAAAAATTGACTATGTTAGATCTGTTCTATGTCATGCACTAGGACTAGGTGAATCACAAGCTAAAGTAATTCTGGAACACTCAACCCCTTCCAAATTTAAATCGAGATACTCCCATAAAGGTATAACTCTTTGCAAATGAGTAACAAATTGTAGCCATTACACTTGAGATATGCAGTTTCAGGGCAAAATGGCATGACAACCATTTGGTAGCTAGAAACAAGCAGTCAGTTTGAGAGCCAGTTTGATATAATGGTTAAGCTGCTGCCCTAGAAACTAGGGAACTGAATTCTAGTTCTTCTTTAGGCAGTAAAGTCAACTGAGTGACTTTGGGCCATTTTCTCAGTCCAACTCACCTCAGGCTTGTTGTGGTAAAAATAGGAATAGGAAGGATTATCAATGTTTTTCACCATGAGCTATATATGGGGAAACAGAGGGATTAAAAATCTTTTTTAAAAAAAGGTTTTGATAGCCAGAAATTGTTCTCAGATACATTTTGCATCTTCTTGTATACTGTTTGTACCACTATTTCCCCATAGCTACTATTATGTTGCTTCTTTCCTTCTCTTCCACAAATTAGTTTACACACTGACAAAATGATATAATATTACGTCTGACAATGTGACAGCATTACCCAACTTTTATATATATAACCACTGTGGTCTTACACAGGGCATCAAATTTTACCATTCAACAGTAATGAGAAATTGTTACTCAGAGAGAAAGAGGACCATTTTGTAAGAACTGCATAAAGCACTCCAATCACAATATGAATTTGGATGCCAATTTGGTCACTTATAAAATATCCTTGCTCAGCTATTTTGAAAACCACTCCTTTAACTTATTATCTGCTTTTTGAGGGTTTGGGATAAATTTGTATGAAAACATTTTACACCAGAAAGGTGCTTAGAAGGAAGATACTAACAACATTTTAGAAAAATAGGCACCTGGAGTTTTGTGTATCTTTTAAGCAAATTATGCAGTGAGAGTGATTTTTTTTTAAAAAAATCCTCCCTCTTATTTTGTGGGAGAAACTTGTACACCTGTTACATTGGCATGCCTCTGTGTAAATAAACTGTCAGAAGTATGGTACCTGGCTAGGAGATTATGATCAATGAAAAGCTGTTTTGATTTGGTTTGGTTTCTGTTCCGTTGATAGCAACAGTATTATAGAATCTTTAAATATTTCAGCTGTGATAAAATGAAGACCATTAATTTAGAAAATATGATTAGATTCACTGCAGAATATTGTACTCATATTATTGTATATGGGTTCCTTTAAAATCGTGGCCAGAGGGGCATTTGCCCAGGTTCGCCTGCTGCGCAAGTTGCACCCCTATCTGGACCGAGATGCCCTACGTACGGTCACTCATGCACTCGTTACCTCTCGGATAGATTACTGCAATGCTCTCTACTTGGGGCTGCCCTTGAAGACCACCCGGAGGCTTCAGCTGGTGCAGAATGCAGCCGCATGGGTAGTGATGGGAGCATCCCGATACTCCCATATTAAACCCCTCCTGCATGAGCTGCATTGGCTACCAGTTGTCTTCCGGGCGAGATTTAAGGTGCTGGTACTTACCTTTAAAGCCCTACATGGCTTAGGCCCGGGATACTTGCAGGACCGTCTGCTACCGGGGACGACTTCCCATCGCCCAGTGCGCTCACACAGAGAGGGCCTCCTCAGGGTGCTGTCGGCCAGACAATGTCGGCTGGTGACCCCCAGGGGGAGGGCCTTCTCTGTGGGAGCACCAGCCCTTTGGAACCAGCTTCCCCTTGAGCTTCGGATGGCCCCGGACCTCCGGTCCTTTCGCCGCGACCTCAAAACCTTTCTCTTCCATCAGGCTGACCTGGATTGATGATGGGTTTTTAAATATGTTTTAATTTTTAACTGTAGTTAATTTATTTTGGGGCTGTTATTTAATTCGTTTTTAATTTTTGTATTGTTGTTTTTTTATTGTTGTAAGCCGCCCTGAGTCCTTTGGGAGATAGGGCGGTATATAAGTCCCAAAAATAAATAAATAAATAAATAAATAAAATATAGGGAGATTTTTAAAGAAGAAAGTTTCTTTTTTCCTCTTTGGGACAATTTGCATTGTAACAGATAACAGAATAACAGAGTTGGAAGGTGTAAAGTCGCGTTCTTCACAGAGAGATGGACACAAGGCTGGGTAACGATGCGTTTATTCAGGAACAGAATGAATCTGGGGCAAAGGGGATACCTGGCGTCTATTTGTACCTACCCAGGTGAATCACAACCAATCAATTCAAACCTGGGCTTCCCGCCAGGGCAGGTGGCCAATAGGCTTAAACCCTGGCTTCCCGCCAGGGCTGACTATGCCTGGGGCTGTCAACAGCTTGAGCTATTCAGGCTTTTCCCGCGTAAAACAGTTATAGCCCGGAGCTGTCCAGCCTCCTGCTGCGCTGTTCATTGTGTATGCTGAGTAGCATACACTGCAGAAGGGACCTTGGAAGTCTTCTAGTCCAACCCCCTGCTCAAGCAGGAAACTTTATACAGTACTATTCCAGACAAGTGGCTGTCCAGTGATGGAGCACCCACAACTTCTGAAGGCAAGCCACTCCACTGGTTAATTGTTCTCACTGTTAAGAAATTAGTTCTACATTGCTCCTCTCCTTGAATAGTTTCAAGAATATATGTTCAGTGTGTGGTTTGTCACACAATTACAAATCCATCTGGTGATGATGCCGTCATCTATCCCACATTTTTTCTAACTTACCAAGAAGGGAGTAATGGTGAATAAATTTGTTGCCTCAAACTTTAAGCTACATTATTATCTTTTTAAAAGGTAACATTAGCACTTTTAACATGGCAGCTAGGCATGTTTTTAATTTTTGGAAAACTTGTTTTTTTCCCCTTCTCGTCAAGGCCATTGCTTCTGGTATGGGAGAACCCATTTTCAATACTAAATGGAGAGCCTATTCTGGAAGCCCCTGAATCAGTGGTGGGATTCAGCCAGTTCGCACCACTTCGGCAGAACCGGTAGCTAATTTTTTGTTGCCTAGGCCGAGAATGGACTTCCGGAAGTGGCATCCACACAGAGAACCAGTTGTTCACATATTTGAATCCCACCACTGCCCTGAATACATTTGCAAGTTATAAGAAAGATACAAACCCAGCTGAGAAAGAGTAATGAAACCCATAACTTTGCCACATGTGGAATGTTATGTAGAATCCATGTTTTCTACTGTTCAAGTCTCACATGCAATGAGTGTCTTTGCTTGATCATTTGCTCATTGATATATCACATATATCAATCCCTCTCAAATTCAGGGTTCACGGTTTTATCAGCTTCCTGCAACACTCGAGATGCCCAAGTTTGGGTGCAACAAATTCATGCGATCACCACCAGGTTGTTCAGAAAGAAATTGAGCCAGTTCTCACATCAACCAATTTTTATGGGCAAGTCATCCCCAGTTTGCACCCCCTGTTCAATTTGTTCATTTCTCCCCAGGAGGTTTAACCCATAGCTCAAGAACCTCTGCCTAAAAGAGCTCTGCATGCTTAATCCAGGGATGCTCAGGTGTGGAGTATTGCTATTTCTGTTGGCCTCTTATACTTCAGCTAGCTTGTCTTTGGCTGTGATGCAAGACCCTTGATCTGGCAAGACCTGATCATATGCCAAAGAATGCTTGTCATCTCCTTGGGAATTCTGATGGCTTTATGACTTCATCCCTGCCAGGTTAAACTGTCAGTTGTGCCAGTTGTCAGCGTGAAGATGGCTCCTAAGAGGTCACTTGGTCTTCACCTAAACTCAGGGACCTTCCCTCTTTTTCTAACCAACTATCAGGGGGTAAATGGTAGTGAGGGTGTGAGTTTGGGTTGTGATTAGGGTTAGGTTTAAGATGAGGGTGAGGATAAAAGACAGAATGAGGGTGAGAGTGAAGAGAGTCAAGATCAGGGGTAGAATTAGAGGTGGAAGGAGTGGAAGATGGAGAGGGGAAAAGGGGACAGGCAGAGGAATATGCAGGGGGAAAGGAGAAGGAAAGGGGACAGAGAAGCAGAAGAAAGGGTGGGAAGGGAATGGGGGGAGGGAGGACAGAAAGGAAAGAGGGAGGGGGAGAGGGAGGGAGAAAGACGGATTCATAGGGAGGTAGATGGGGAAGGGGGAGAGGGGGAGCTGGAGCAGGACAGGATCCATCTAGGGGTGATGCAGTCTATCCCACATTGTTTTAGCTTACCAGGGGGTTGTGGTCTACATTCTCAAATGCCTTACTGAAATCCAAATATACTACGTCTGTGTGTTTAGACTTCAGCTAGCTTTCAAGCCATTCCTAGAAATCTTCAGTTGTTGATAGTGTGAAAGCTGTGAAACAGCATAACAGCATTTATTTAGGTCCTTTACATCCTTCCAAAGACATTCTGAATGGAAGCAAAACTGAGAGCCTTAAAAAAAAACTATTCCCTGGTTGAAACAAGAATGATCATTCCAAAATTACACTTCACATTTCTACCCTTCCTGGCAGGATTCCTTATATGGAGAGCTTGAGAGAAAATGTGTAACACTGTGTTTTCTGTTTCTCTAATTGTCTGGTTTTTTCACAAAGGTTTGGGGTGATTTTTAATTCTATAGAATTATAGAATTAAATTCTCTCCATGTGTTTCTGATTTGGTCCTAAGCTCAAGGATTCATTTACTATAAACTATAAAGTATTCCTTTCCCAATTCTATTTCTAATAGCCGGGGGGGGGAAAGAAAAGTATGTCACAGACATTGTCAGGAACAAATACAAGAAAGCTCTAGGGGTGATTTTACAATCTCTCTCTCTCCCATTCTCCCTCTCCCCCCCCCTCAACACACACAAACAGCAGTGAAGAGAAATGGAAAATGTATTTCTGATCACAATAGGCATAAACAGGAGAAGATAAAAGAGACACATTTCTTACCCTATTTTTTATGTGGAACAACCTAAGCTGTGCATCCTAATAATTATAAGGACCATCCCACATGAATTTAAATGATCACAAAGACATTTTCAAAATTCAAGTTTATTATGTCCACAAGTCCCTTAGTGTAAATACACAAAGAACTAATATTAAGCACTGAGGTCTTACAATGTGTTCAAATCTTTCTTGCTTCAAATGTAATTGGTCACATCTGCGTGATAAATTCTTCCCTTTTTCTATATAGCCATCCTTGACGATAGATGGTGGCTTTTGAAAAATGAGATAAAATAAATATGCATTCAGATATCTTTATAAGAAGAACTGGAGCAGGACATGAATGCAAGTGAAGTAGGCTGCAAAACAGGCAAACATGAAAAAGGGTGGGGGGGAGTGAAGATGGACATTCTTGAGCGAAATTTGGAGGTATTCTTCTCACGTATGGTGGAAAAGTTGCTAAAAAGACAAATCACGGGCACTTAACTTGTATCAAAAATAATTCTTTCCCCAGGCCACCATTGTAAGTTCATTTCTTAAAATCCAATTAATTGGAGGTATCTGACTGATTTGCTGTTTATGCCCACCAATAGTAATTTCAAATAGTTTTCCCTCTACTGTCTTTGGCTTAGAAATGAGCCACATATTATTTAGACATGTGAAGGAAAAAAAACATCCTTTGCACACATG
The DNA here is from genome assembly GCF_947247035.1 of Vipera ursinii. NCBI lineage: Eukaryota > Metazoa > Chordata > Lepidosauria > Squamata > Viperidae > Vipera > Vipera ursinii. The sequence goes on along the minus strand of NC_139516.1, from coordinate 149,200,220 downwards.
TCCTTTTCTTTTCTGAGAGCAAGCAGTCTTTCTGGGGACATTGGTCAGAATTATAATAGCTGCACACTGGACAACTTTTCTCCCTATCTCCCTTTATCATAAAGTTCCTCAAACGGTTGCTAGAACTGAAAATACATCTCTAATGACAATTGTAAATTAAAAGTAGGTGCATCTGGGAGTTAAGGACATCCTACCTGATGTCCAAAGCATTTAAGTCTTTTGTAGATCAAAAAAAGCACTTTCTCTTGTCCTCGGGACAAGCTGCATGCCATCAAAATTAGTTATCAGCAATAAAAAAAAATTCCTATTCCAGCCTTCCCAGATTTTGTACTTTGTAGATATGTCAGCTTCGAATTCCTATTCCAGTATTGTATTCCCAGACAGCATACCAGTGGAATTGTAAAGAAACATGTCTGCAGGGCATCACATCAGGGAAAGAGGATCTATAGAAACTGAAAGTAAATAGCTTTTTGCCTGGATAATGACAGTGTTAATCTTGAATCCATATACTTATTTTTTTTTAAAAAAAATATACTTTTCCCCGCCTACTATTTTAAAAAGAGCACCTTAAGCTAACCTATGGTATGGGCAAAAACAGAATGCGTCCCTGGGTGGTGTGTGTGTGTTTTATGTTGCTACCTGTTGTTCACCAGAAAAAGCAGGAAATCAGTGTGAAATTTCACTTGCTGGATATAAGATGAGGAACAAATAACAAATCCAGATGATTTCATCTCTAGCAATTTTCATGGTTACTCATGAAAGCAATTCTCTAGAATTGCTAACCTCAAGGAGTTCTGGCAAATATTGCTTGATGCCTGGCATGGAGGTGATTCCACATGCTGCGATGTTTGCAAGCTGCAATAAGAATGATCAGGGGATGCGGTGTAACAATATTGTGCCACCAGGAGGATTACTCTGTGAGAGCATAAAAGCAATCAGACCGGGCCAATATCAAGGGATGACAGGCATAACAACTAAAGGCATGGCTTCCGAGGATAATCCAAACTGCTACTTAGCATTGTTTACTAATTTGGATTTTATGAATCAGATTTAGCTAAGTTTATCATGCTTTGTAGAGCATACTGGCTTTTTCTTGTTTACCAAGATTGCTCCTTCCCACTTGGCTGTTTTACTCCAATTTCTTTTAAAGTCTGCATAAAATGCCACCTGAGAGAGAGACAAGGGAAACATGTTTCCTTCGTATCTTCTAGAACTCATCTGAGTAACCCCAAACACCCTTGCGCAGCAAAGTAGAAGCAGATCATGGCTTCTTTGCCCAAAGGGTCACAGGGTCCCACACAGGGACACTATATAAGACTTCTTCCCCGGGTCTAAACTTAATAAATTATCCTATGAACATTGAATTAAGAAATAATTGCACGCCCTTTGACTTTGGCTACACAACATTTGTTCTCTTGCCATTGGCTGTATTGAAGCAGAGGGGATCCATCCTGATGAAAGGTGATAAGAAAGCCCCGTGTGATGTGTTTCATCTGGAATAACCCATTCACACATGAAAACTGAGATGCTATAACCGCAGCCTTACACACCATCACGCATCTTGTCTGAAAACATGACAAAGATACCAACACACAATTTTCCTTCTGTACTTTGTCCTCATTGTTTGTAGCTCCTAAATGTATTCAGCAGAGCGATCAGCTTGCAGACAGCACTTTCAACCTACTCTCCTTGGTTCTGACCAGGAATTCCAGGAAAGTCAAAAAGTGTCCAAAGACATATGCAACATTTGTAGAAAAGGGGCACAGGTTCAAATGTCTCACTTTTTGTTCCCCACCAAGTCCCCTGTATCTTAGATAGTCCACAGTGATTTACTAGTTGCTATTTATCATGCTGTACCTAAGAACTTTCAGCGTTCTATGAATCATTCCATGATATTTTTTATGACACCCTGTAGGCACTCCAAAAAAGAAAATCTTTTTGGACATACGCTGTTAGGAACAAGACAGTTCATTGTTCATGCCGTGTATGGGGTACAAAAAAATAAAATAAAAACTTGTTTGGTTTTTACTTTCAGTGTCTCCTTTGAATCAGTAAAAAAATGTGCAAATCATAGAGGCCTTGCTTTATACTTACCTTGATTGTTCTGCAAAATACCCTTGAGAATCAAGCTGTCTTGGCAATTCATAAATAAACTTTCTTTATTCTGTTGCTATCCTACCATTGGTCATCTAAATGTAACACACCAGGGAGAGTAAACTTCTGAAGAGTCGAAAAGCACCAATTCTTGTTCTCTTGTTGGAAAGAGAAAAGCAGAACCATTTTTTTCCTCCTCGACCTCTAAATAATAAATGTGTATTTTAAAAACTGGATGACAGAAGTAATTGCTGAGATAAAAAGCAAAGTGAGAAAAAAAATGAATGTCATCACATTCTAAAAGTGATGGAAATATAAACCATGAAAAGAACTGTACATAAAAAAAACCTTGGCTCCTATCATTTGAAAAGCATTTTTAAGGAAACATTTTCAGTAAAAGTAATGCTTTTTTTTAATATGAAGGGGAAAAAGTCTTTAGCAGTGTTTGGAAAAGATTTTGAAGAAAAGATGACAAAATGCTTCAGGGTAAACTTGCTTCTCTAAATTGGCTTTTGTTGTGCCAATGCAAATCTCTTAATAATTCATTTTTTTCTCAATACATTAATGCATTTTTTTTACAAAGCTAGCACTTGAATTTTAAATATGTTCTACAATCACTCTGCATTTCTTTTGACTTTTCAGGTGTTTGGACATTTAAAACTGGGGAGGCTTTATTGATAGCATTCTTCACAATTGCTCCAATGTTTTCATTACTGGGTTTTGGGAATGGTATAGATCCACGCAGAGAAATATGATCTGTACACACAGAGATCATATTACAGAGTGTGATTTCAAATACAACTTATGACCTCAGCTGAGCCCAAAATTTCTATTGCTAAGTGAGACATTTGTTAAGTGAATTTTGCCCCATTTTGTGATCTTTCTTGCCACTGAATCACTGAGGTTGTTAAATTAATAACAAGGTTGTTAAGTGAATCTGGAATTCCCATTGCCCTTGCTTGCTAGAAGGTCGCAAAAGGTGACCACATGACCCAAGAATACTGCAACTGTCATAAATATGAATCTGTGGCCAAGCAACTGCATTTTGATCACATGAGCATGGGTGAGACTACAATGGTCGTAAGTGTGAAACATGGTCATGTCATGCTTTTCAGTGCTGTTGTAACTTTGAACAGTCACTAAATGAACTGTTGTAAGTTGAGGACTACCTGTTCTTATGTAAATGTTTACATCTTTGAGACAGTCAGTCATAATCTGTCAAGGGTAGGGTTTCCAAACAAAACAGATCAGAAAATTTGGTACAATACCAGATTCATTGATATCGCTTGGGTCTGTTAAGAGTGGGCAGTTGTGGCTCTCCAGAACTTTTGAATTCCACCTTCCATTAGTCTATTGCCTGAAAGGCAATGTCTGGAGAATCACAGATTTCTCCTTTTCATAAATTCTCCAGGACAGGATAACATTATATGTTGATGCATAAATTATTGAAATGAGTGAACCAGCCACTGGAACATATGAACTTATGTACTTTAAGTGTGCATTAACCCTACAGTATCCTTTAATTTCTATTAAAGCAGACATGAGCAATTCATGCTTTTACACAGGTGGCCCCGCATCTTTTTTTTTTTTTTTGCAATCCTAAGAATGAAACCACGGATTTTCAGGAAAAAGTTACAGAAAAATTGGGCATTATTTTCTGCCAATTTTGCCTTTTTATAAGACAGACAAGACTTCTTTTAGGCTTAACACATTAGAGGCAAAAATAGTCCCCAAAACCTCCTCAGAAATTATAGCCCAACCATTTCAGTGATATTATTTTATCACTGAGGAGATCAACCCTGACTGCTCTTTAGAAGGCCAGATCATGAAGTTGAAATTCAAATACTTTGGCCACCTAATGAGAAAGAAGGACTCACTGGAGAAGAGCCTAATGCTGGGAAATATTGAGGGCAAGAGAAGAAGGGGACGACAGAGAATGAGGTGGCTGGATGGTGTCACTGAAGCAGTAGGCGTGAGCTTAAATGGACTCCAGAAGATGGTAGAGGACAGGAAGGCCTGGAGGAACATTGTCCATGGGGTCGCGATGGGTCGGACATGACTTCGCAGCTAACAACAAAACAACAACATTTTATCACTGCATCAGGCATTGTATTTCTTGGCTGTCTCTCCTCTCCCCACATAGCTCCAGGTATATGAAAGGTTACTTTCCTCCACATTAAAGAAATGCTTCTGTTGGAAGAAATAGAAAGAGCTATGTTTTGAATATTTCCTGAAAATCATATTCTCCCACTTTTGCCAGTTTCTGATAAAAACCCTTTTCAGAAAAGCAAATGTGCTTTACTGATACTCAAAGCATTTTCTGAATACCGTATTTTCCGGCGTATAAGACAACTGGGCATATAAGACGACCCCCTACATTTCCTGTTAAATTATAGGGTTTGGGCTATACTAGCCGTATAAGACTACCCCTCTTCCAGCGCACACCAAATAAAAATTAAAAAACATCAGATTTGATTTTAATATGGTAATTTTAATTCAAATGCTTATGACATGCAGGTACTTAGTAGGAAAACTGTCACTTATAAACATAAGGCCGTTTGTCATCAAACATGTAAACATAAAACAGTGCAAGTGGATTAAACTTTAATAATAATAATAATAATAATAATAATAATAATAATAATAATAATAATAATAATAATAATAAGTTGGAAGGGACCTTGGAGGTCATCTAGTCCAACCCCCTGCTAAGGCAGGAAACCCTATACCATTTCAGACAAATGGCTGTCCAGTCTCTTCTTAAAAACTTCCAGTGTTGGAGCATTCACCACTTCTGGAGGCAGGTTGTTCCACTGGTTAATTGTTCTAACTGTCAGAAGTTTCTCCTTAGTTCTAGGTTGCTTCTCTCCTTGACTAGTTTCCATCCATTGCTTCTTGTCCTGCTTTCAGGTGCTTTGGAGAATAGCTTGGCTACCTCTTCTTTGTGGCAGCCCCTGAGATATTGGATCACTGCTATCGTGTCACCCCTCACCCTTCTCTTCGTTAAACTACACATACCCAATTCCAGCAACCCTTTTCCTATTTTCCTAATTCACTTTTTCACTTTTCCTAATTCACTCTAAAGCTTTCCCTGCCTTAAGTAACCCCAGCTGCCTGCAATTAGTGCAGGTTCACATCCCACCAGGCTCAAGGTTGAGTCAGCCTTCCATCATTCCGAGGTAGGTAAAATGAGGACTCAGATTGTTGGGAGCAATAAGCTGACTTTGTAATAATGCTGCTTGTGTGGGGGGGGGGGGTGAAAGCTCTAATAGGCAGGCATATACATAGAATGAAGGCTATTGCTAAGCACATTGATTTGTGCTTTAAATTGTAAGCCGCCCTGAGTCTTCGGAGAAGGGTGGGATATAAATCGGATTAAAAAAAAGACCAAATAGGAGATCCGCTCCAGGTTTTCCAGCCAGCCAGCCCAGTTCCTGAGTCAAATGTGTCCTTAGAGCTAAGCTGCTGCTCTGCTACGCATTCCCCACCTGCCTTTCAAATTGCTCTTGCATTCCCCACCTGCCTACAGCTGCTCTTCAACTTTAGAAGGAAAAAAGCCCAGACCCCAGCCTGTAAAAAATCACAAACTGCAGCTTCTACTCCAATTGGTCCCGCTTTCCCTGCGCAGAATAAATGGAAGATCCGCTCCAGGTTTTCCAGCCAGCCCTGTCCCTAAAGTTTCAGCACCAGGCGTATAAGACGACCCCTGACTTTTGAGAAGATTTTCATGGGTTAAAAAGTAGTCTTATACGCCGGAATCTACGGTACCATTATTAGTGTACCAACTCTGACTTCTGTTTTGCTGGTTTAATGGAATAGAAGGGAAGGAAGGAAGGAAGGAAGGAAGGAAGGAAGGAAGGAAGGAAGGAAGGAAGGAAGGAAGGAAGGAAGGAAGGAAGGAGGGAGGGAGGGAGGGAGGGAGGGAGGGAAGGAAGGAAGGAAGGAAGGAAGGAAGGAAGGAAGGAAGGAAGGAAGGAAGGAAGGAAGGAAGGAAGGAAGGAAGGAGCATATTTACCTATGACGAAGGGCACCTTCCTGTAAATGTTTACATAAAAGAAAGCCCATTATGTTTTGAGGAGTTTATGTCCAGATAAGCCTGAAACTTCAGAACTAAATGTGCTGGGAATAAGCTACATTGACTTGGCAGGCTCAATACTTCATGTCAGAGAAAATGTACTATAAATCTCACAAATGGGAATTTTTCCTTTTTTCTGAAGCTATATATCTCACCATATATCTAAAGACAGAGAGAGAAAGAAAACTGCAAACAAATACAAAGATAACAGGGGAAGGCAAACAAGTAGTTCTAAAAGCAGATTACCACCCAGAGACATCAGTGTGCCTTGTTATTGGAAGATGCACCTTCCCCTTTAAAGCATTGCTGGGAGCATAAAACTTCCCACAACATTCTGCCTTGGTCACTGCATCTCTGTAAGAAGGTGCTTTGTATCTCTGAGTTAGCACAAGAGCCATTAGATGGGAGAGTTGCTATGGTAACTGTTCTCTCTTTTTTTTAATTGAATAGCATAGTAAGTAGTCTTGTAAAACCCACCAACCCAGAACTTGCTACGGCCTCGAGGCAGCTTTAATTTAAGCACCTTCTTGTTTTGTCTCTCTTTTCCCCCCCAAATACTGTGAAGCTTTCGCAGACATCTTAACACATGCACATGCATACAAACACGCACACAAAGACGCACACACAGAGAGGATGGCTTTGAGGCTACCTGATACTGGAGTCCCAGGTTGCCGCCTCAAACACAGGATTTTGACCATGGAGAATGCATAAGAAAATGCTCTTATTCTCCCCAATATTCTCAGAGGATGATGTTGAGGGCTGTTATGAATTCCTAGCACACTCATTTGTGGGAAGAATCCAGAGAAATAAATATTTGGGGGGAATATTAAAAAGGCAGAAACCAGCCCCAGCCCCTCTCCCCCAAGCAGAAAACTCAGCAGAGGCCAGCTTTTAGAGATGCAAATTCAATCATCCTTTCAGAAAGATTGGAGCCTTCCAACTAGAAACTGAAGAGATTAGGAAGACAAAGACACCTAAAATCTATATAAAGGTAAAGGTAAAGGTTCCCCCGCACATGCGTGCTAGTCGTTTCCGACTCTAGGGGCCGGTGCTCATCTCCGTTTCAAAGCCGAAGAGCCAGCGCTTGTCCGAGGACGTCTCCGTGGTCATGTGGCCGGCATGACTAGACGCCAAAGGCGCACGGAACGCTGTTACCTTCCCACCGTAGTGGTCCCTATTTTTCTACTTGCATTTTTACGTGCTTTCGAACTGCTAGGTTGGCAGAAGCTGGGACGAGTAACAGGCGCTCACTCTGTTACGCGGCACTCGGGATTCGACCCGCCAAACTGCCGACCTTCTGATCGACAAGCTCAGCACCCTAACCCACTGAGCCACCACGTCCCTCAAAATCTATATACTCCACCCCAAATTATAAGGACAGGAAGTGTGTACCAAAAGTACACACTCAGGCTCAAGTCAAAGTACATGACACAGGAAATACAAAGCCCCAAACAGGAAAAACTCCAAATAAAAAGCCCAAAGGAGGTATAAAAGTTCATCACTCCTTGCTACATGTGGTCAGCTTTCCCAGAGACATCTTTCTGTCTGGCTCTCCTCTCCAATAAACTACAACCTTCTTTCTAAAGCAGTCTCCATTTTGTTTATTCCCAGCTTGGACTGGACCCTGATGAAGATTTTTCTTTCAACACATTGATTTCAGTTTTATATTTATTTTAAAGGCTTTCTAACATTTTGGCTTGTTGTTTTTTTTAAATGACAAATGCAGTAGTGATCATCTTACTTTAGCCCTCCCTTATGGCTGCCCACCAAATGTGTTGCTAGCTGGCTGGGAATCAAGGAAGTTGTACTCCAACAGGTTGGGAATCATGGTTTGCTAGAGATGCACTGTCTGTTTTGAAAGCAAGAAAACTTTCTCAGCCAATTCACCTAATCTTATAGTTTCTGAAAGACCCAGCAGGCCAACCATGCATGGACTGAAGGTTAACGTCCCCTGAAATCCATTTGCGTTCTCAGATGCCGCAACCGTTAAATACAACTTCAGTCAGTTAGGAATAGTTTCAGTAAGGAAGGTACTAGGCAGCGGAGAATGGTAGGTAGAAATTGCCAGTAAGAGAAATGTACAGAAGCAGCAGCAGAGGGGGGAGGGGTAAGTTAATCCTCCTTTAAGAATATTGAACTCTGAAAAACAACAAACCCATTTGAAGTTCTAGAATAATAAAGCTTGATAGTAGAATTTTTAGATTCTGTAAGTACATCCTAGGTGGCTGGATACAGACAAAATTATGTTGGCTCTACAGTAGTGATCCTAGCTTCCACAGAGAATGGTTGAGGTAAAATTGGCTTTATTTTTTTTTATTTTAATTCCATTTATATCCCGCCCTTCTCCGAAGACTCAGGGCGGCTTACAAGCTTAGCAGTAGCCTTCATTCTATGTATATGCCTGCTTGTTAGGGCTTTCACACACACCCCAAGCGGCATTATTACAAAGTCAGCTTAATGGCCCCCAACAATCTGGGTCCTCATTTTACCTACCTCGGAAGGATGGAAGGCTGAGTCAACCTTGAGCCTGGTGGGATGCGAACCTGCACTAATTGCAGGCAGCTGGTGTTACTTAAGGAGGCATTAGCCCACTGCTCCACCAAGGCTCTATAATGGCTTTGGTCATTCTTGTGTCACAAAACCCCAAAAATACTCAAACCAGCTGGTGCTGTCCTTATCATTAATGGAGAATGCTGCATTAGCATGGATGCAGTTAAGGCCAGTAGTCTAGTCTATAACTTTTTGCATTGCCAAAAAGCATTAAAGGAAACTTTGACTGGAGAAAAGAAGAGATCAATAGATCCGGGCCCATTTGAAGAAAGTGACTGCAGGTGAAGGACTGAGTTCTGGCAATCAGAAGGAATAAATGATGAAGAGCATCAATTAACAGATGAAATGAAAAAAAGAAGGAAAACTAGATATGTAGTATATTTATGCAACAAAGAGAAAAGGGGCAATCTCAGGGAAATTGGCCTGATCTTATGGAGCTGAATACACGCAGAAAGGTAAAGATTAGGTTACTTATGTATGCATGAAAGAGCTACAAATATGTTAAAAAGTGTGAATTATTATTATGGTTGGTCGCACAGTCAATCAGATTTTGAGACTGGATTTGGCATTCTAGCCACCTACCTAGGACCTGAGATAGGCAAATGTTGTTGTTGGTTGGTGTTAAAGGTTTCTTCGCAGGATGTATAAAGCTACTTTTGCAATTGGCTAGTGGTGATTTTGTCAATGCTGATAGTGTTCAGGTGATACTCGAGATTTTCAGAATTGTGCCAAAGGTGCTTATCACTATTGATACTCTTTGTTTTATTTTGACACAGTCGTTCTATTTGCAGTTCTTGGTATTTTCTGATTTTCTTTAGCTCTTTCTCTTTTATTCTGCTGTTTCCAGGTACTGTAATGTCCACTATTCCGATTTTTTTTATTTTGTCTCTTATTGACAGTTGTTCAGTCTGGGATGTTATGTGGCAGGAGCTTGTCTGTTTGAATTCTAAAATCCAGGAGTACTTTACCTTCTTCATTTTCTATTAGGTAAGGTAAAGGTAAAGGTTCCCCCGCACATGCGTGCTAGTCGTTTCTGACTCTAGGGGCCGGTGCTCATCTCTGTTTCAAGGCCGAAGAGCCAGCGCTTGTCCGAGGACGTCTCTGTGGTCATGTGGCCGGCATGACTAGACGCCAAAGGCGCACGGAATGCTGTTACCTTCCCACCGTAGTGGTCCCTATTTTTCTACTTGCATTTTTACGTGCTTTTGAACTGCTAGGTTGGCAGAAGCTGGGACGAGTAACAGGCACTCACTCTGTTACACGGCACTCGGGTTTCGACCCGCCAAACCGCCGACCTTCTGATCAACAGGCTCAGCGTCCTAACCCACTGAGCCACCACATCCCTATCATTTTCTATTACTTTGTCTATTTTGTGGCTTGCAGGCAAATGATACTTCTTGCAGACTTTCCAATGCACCATTGCTGCTACTTTGTCATGCTGCTGTTTGTTAATCTGCAGGATCTTCCTAGAGCAGTAACTAGGTGAACCACTGTTTCTTCCACCCCTTTGCAGAGGCAGCATTTGCTGTCAGTTGCTGTCTTCTCAGTTCTAGTGTTCTATGCATTTGCTCTAAAGGCTTGCTCTGGTGGATTCAGAATTAGCCCATCTGTCTATAATTCCAGATTTCATCTTGCAGTTTGACTTAAACTTTCAGTAAATATTCTATCAGAATCCACATATCAATAAGACATATTCCAGGACACAATTTTGTTAATTGTATATGCCTTATGTGTGTGTGAACACACAAGCATGCCGACATGTGGTCCTACAAACTCCTCCATTACGTTTGTTACTTTTTTATTTGGAAGAAAAAAACAAATCCAAACATCATAAATATTTTAAAGGAGTGGGAAGGGGAATGAGTTATTCCTTTTAAATTCTTTATTCCACCTCATCTGAATAGTTCTTTTTAAATTAATAAGAGAAAGGAAACATCTAAAGCACATTTTAGAAGTGCTCTCCCAAATCTTTGCAAGGAAATTTTTATTAACCTTTTCATTTCAATCACAATTCTAAGGAAGAATAAAGGATACACCTTATATTCCACATTTTTAACCTGTTCCTCTTTGTATAATCTCTTCTTTTGTATCACTGCAGCTGCATCTGAGCTGATTCTCATTCTCTCTCTCTCTCTCTCTCTCTCTCTCTCTCTCTCTCTCTCTCTCTCTCTCTCTCTCTCTCTCTCTCTCTCTCTCTCTCTCTCTCTCTCTCTCTCTCTCTCTCTGATTTTTAAAGAGAAAAAGAGTGGCTTTAGCAAATAATTGTTTCATAGCTCCAAATCTTAAATACATTATTAAGAAAAGATGGCATAGTTTCTAGTTCAAAAATGAAGATAGTTTCCCTCCCTCTCCAGATGATGTTTGGGCTGAAAACTATTTTACATTAGGCTAATAAATTACTCCTCTCTGTCTTTTGTGGTAATGCATTATATTATCTACTGATGCAAACAATTTGTTTGAATCAAACGTTGAATCTATTGTTCAGCCAGATGCTTCTGTAAGTGACTGTGAAGTATTATTTTGACAGAGCAAAAGGTATCATCTAAGAGGTGTATTAACTAAAAATAAAAATATTTCTATGTAATCATCATTCATGATTAAGAGCACTTTCAAATGCCTTATTTGAGCCATTACAAATAAAATATTAACACTTTTTTTTAGCTTTTTCCACGCTAAACAGTTGTGGTATGTTTTGTAATATATGGATTGGATGAGAGGACAAATGTGACTGCATTACAATGAATATTAATGAGGATCCCCCACTGATATTACTAGTTTGGAAACAATTGAAGTAGGAGCAGGAGTAAGAAAAAGAAATCTAAAATATTACGTTAAGGGTTAGTTTCAGCAGAAGCTCATAAGCTTGCCAGCAGGAGAATGCTAAAGAACACAGGCATTCAATACATTTGCTAATGATTTAAGGCACCTCCCCCAGCACAGGCCAATGAGATATATTAGACTACAACAATCATTATCCTTAGCGAAATGCCTTTTGGGTCTTTTTTCCTTCGGACAATAGGAATGGCTGTTCAGCATATCTGGAAGGTGCCAGTTTAGGGAACACCAATTTTAAAGGAGATTTAGACTAGACTGGAAGTTGGAAAAAAGTCACAGGAGAAGCCAATGCCACTTCCATACTGTTCCAGGAAAGCTGCATGGAAGTTTCTATGAAACTATAAGACTTCCTCACTCTTTCTAATCTATTTTCTCTGCAGTTCATCCTTAGAACGGCAAATACACAACATTTGGAATTGTTTAATCAAAATGCAGGAAAAGATTTTTTTTAAATTGTATTAAATATCTCTAGTTATGCTAACTATTTATTTTATTATTATTTTTGCAGAGATGCTTGTGAACACTTCAATCACTATACATTTATCACCTGAGAACAAACAATGGCTACTGTATCAGAAAGCAAAATACTGATTCATTAAGTCTAGGGACAATTCAGAAAATCTAACTAAATATTAAAAATGTGCCTACTTTCTAAGCTACTAGAAAATGCTTCTAATAGGAAAGTATAATATTGTATTCCCATATTATTCTGCTATTGCAACAATAATTCAATCACAATTATCGTAATAGGAAAGGTCATTCTTGAACCCAAAACAAAGCCAAAAGACCAAACAAACTTACCGTACTTTCAGTATGTTACATTTTGGGAAATAGCTTTATAATTCTTAGAAAGATTCAACAGAGTTTGACATTTGCCTTTTATTTTCTTGTGGGATATGGGATCAAGAACAGATTAATACAAGCTAACATTCAGGATTACAATCTGGCACATATTTCCTGTGTGCTAGTGGAAGTTCAATTAGTAAAACATTAACAAGAGATTTCAGTAAAGAGTCCGTAAAAATCTATTCTTATTGGCATGGATATATTTGCCAATCAGTAATGCTTTTTGAGAGAGGGAGGGAGGGAGAGAGAGAGACAATAAATAATTATTTTGCACATAAAATGTAATTGAAATTGAGTTTATTTTTTAAAAAATAAATATTTCCATAAAAGCATATATTTACAATTGTTCTGATATTGGTGTAATCTAATGGTCTGATAAAATGATTTTCTTCAAAAATAATCTTTCATTCCATTTCCAGACTTATGAATATATTCACAATATTTGCCAGCTCCCCCGAATATTTACTAGTTTGTCTCTGAAATGAGCATTTGTTCAGATGTTCTGCAGAGACTCTGCTAAATTATTCTGTTCCTACAGAGAATCTTATGTTCATTTATCATGATGTGACATCTTTTAAGACTCAAGTAAAGATGTGAAGGCATTAGGGCTTTAACCCAGTAAAATAAATATCAATGCATAATCCAGCAGACTCTGAATCCACTGTTCTTTTTTCGAACCTCCCACCCAGCCAGTCTCTGTGATCGATTACTTATAGCAGATTGAGCTGCACCAGAGCAGGTTGGGATGAATTCAAAGTCTGAGTGGTAGAAATTCTCCAATCAAAGCCCTTTTTAACAACACATATAGCTGATCCAGTCAATTTTCCTATCCTTGCTTATGGTCGAGAAGTTACATTCTTTCAAAGATACCAACAGCCAATAGTTGCTGTATTTTGCTCCTTCTGCCCTGTTAGTAGAGCTTGAGGATTTATTGAAGCATATATTAATTACATTTGTGCATTCTAGTAAATTACTGGTTCAAACTTAAAATAGGGGAAATAAAGGGTATTTATGGAAGGAATTTCTAGCTCTTCTATTATAAACAATAAAAAGGTAAAGGTAAAGGTAAAGGCTCCCCCGCACATGCGTGCTAGTCGTTTCCGACTCTAGGGGCCGGTGCTCATCTCCGTTTCAAAGCCGAAGAGCCAGCGCTTGTCCAAGGACGTCTCCGTGGTCATGTGGCCAGCATGACTAGACGCCAAAGGCGCACGGAACGCTGTTACCTTCCCACCGTAGTGGTCCCTATTTTTCTACTTGCATTTTTACGTGCTTTCGAACTGCTAGGTTGGCAGAAGCTGGGACGAGTAACAGGTGCTCACTCTGTTACGCGGCACTCGGGATTCGACCCGCCAAACTGCCGACCTTCTGATCGACAAGCTCAGCGTCCTAACCCACTGAGCCACCGCGTCCCTTCATATAAACAATGTGTGTCACCAAATAGCTTTTTCAGATGACATGGGATGGAGTAAAGCAGAGTTGTCAGACCTTGACAACTTTAAGGCCAGTGGACTTCAACTCCCAGAATTCCCCAGCCAGCATGGCTGGCTGGGGAATTCTGGAAGATGAAGTCCATAGGTCTTAAATTTGCCACGGTTGGACAACCCTGGGGTGGAGATGTTATTGAGAAAAGGGGAACTGCCCTAAACTGAATAGACTTCTACCCAAAAGCGATGCAACAAGGGTGCAACAACACTGAAGAAGTTGAAAATCCCATTCCTTGAATGAGAAGAACTCTCAAATTTTCTCTCTGCTCATTTATTGCCATTCAAGCCAACATTTCAAAATTGGTGAAAAGGAAGCATAATTTCCTGAATATTTTGACTACAAAAATGTAAAGTACTGTAGTCCAATCTTCTTTGGAACATCAACATATAAAAGTGCGGGAACTTGATTGAACAATGGGTACTTGTTGAACACTGTGATTCAATATTTTTTAAAAGAATAATAATGGGGCCATCAGTGAACAAAGCCACCCTACATGCGTGCACATTTTAGACAACTGGGGAATGTTTTGAAGCATATTTTTATTATGAGGTTGATTGGTAGAATTTACCAGTCAAATGCCCTAAGCTGAATGCAAGGCATCAATTGTATATTTTTGCTTTGTGAAACTTATTTTTATTTCCTCCATTTGATGAAAGTAGAACAACTTTAGTTGATGGTCACATTCAGCTTTGTACAGGTGTCAGCTTGGAACAGGTCTATTTCTTGTTATGGACTTTGAGACTTAGTTATAAGCTGTAACACATTTAGGTCACCATTTTTAATAATCAAGAGTTGAGCATTCCAACAATAGCTATGCTTTAGGGAAAATCTCAGCAAGAGAAAAGAATAAACACCTACACAATCTTTTCATTTAACAAAAGTCTATCTTTCCTATGCTCATTTTGCTCCTTTTAAAAAAATGTTAATGTCCATATGAATAATGATTTTACTATGATACATCTAGGATAACATTTATCTCATTTTTACTACAGCTGATTTCCTCATTTCCACACATTAAAAATATGCTTACGAATATACCATGTAATCAAATATGATCTTTTTCCTTATTTTGTTGCTTCTCCCAAAGACTTGTGCAATAACTAAGGGGTAAGAAAGACTTTACTAAAACACAGAGGACAATTCAAGATGAAAAGCTACCATGAGAACAAAGCATGAATAAAATAAAAAAAACAGATGAAGAGTGAAAAATTCCCACATGATGCTGTCAACCCACTAGGGATTGCTTGCTAAAACAAAGATCAGTAGCGAATTGAATTCTTTTTAGCATGTTGCATATAGAACTCTCTGTTTTCACATCTTGGCTTATTCAGCAAAGATCAGAGGGGAAAAAAAGAAAAACAAGTAAAAAGCGCTAGAGTATCACTTTTACACAGACCCTCTTAATTTTTAAAGTAGTAAAATCTTGAAGTTTTAAGCTAATAAAATTCTTTAAAAAAAATCACACAACACGGTTCTAGTAAGAATACATGGTCTATCCAACTTATACGAAGTTTAAGTTTCACTGCTTTTCCTACCCAGAACCTTGCATTTCGAACCGTCTTTTTGTGCTTTTGTTTCAACAATAATTTTTAGAAGAGAGAAAATTAAAAGCTAAGATTGCCACTTCAGTGTTACCACCATTCAGGAAAGACAGCAACATAACCTATGTCGAACAGAAAATGATGTACATATTAATTTATATAAAGACTCACATATTTGGGTCTAATTGCTACATCTCAATCAGGAAAAATATACATCTCTGCAAAGAAGGGTAAACTAACCATATGCTCTTGTTTGATGGGCAACTTCATGACCCACTACCTATTCTCCATTCTGGATTCTTTTCAGACTTAAGCTGGACAGCTATTCAGATGGACAATATCTTGAAATAGAAGAGTATCCAATAAAAAAGTAATGCAAGATAGGAAGATGTGGAATGGAATGGGACATTTAGGCTCCCACTACTTTGCCTCTAGCCAGGAACCCACTGGCTATGGAGAATGGCCAGGTTAGGGCCAGTGGAGAAGGAAAGCTGGCTGTGAATGGGCTGAGTCGGATGGTTGGAGGCGAAGTAGGCACGGCCAATGATGGGAGCCTAAAGGTCCTACATGCATGTGGCCAGACCTGGCCCATAGAATCGCCAAGAGTCAGACACAACTGAATAGATAAGATCATGATCATCCTATATAAAATAGATCCACAATCACTATAATAATGCCCAAAAGATTATACTTGGTATACGCACTTTCATGATAACACTCAGTATAATTTATTAATTTAGTATCTAATTCACTGCCATTTTTTCCCTATGTACAGTGGCTAATTTTTACAGCTTTATCCTTCAGCCTAGTGGTATATTTTCCGTTTGAATGTAACCTCCCTTTTTGCATTAAGAATCCTTGTTTTATTATTAGGTATCTTGAATACAGATCAGAAGGATAGAGAGACAGAGATAAATAAGCCATGATGGTCAACCCGTTCTATTGTCCTTGCCAGAAATGAAAGGCATTTCTTTCCCCTCTCACCATTCTGTTAGGAAGAAAAAGTCACCAATCCTGGTCCAGACCTATGTTTTTCCTTGAGAGGAATTTTAGTCCAATGCATCCAAGAACTTTTTATTTAACCCTTTTTTCCCCTCCGTAACAATATTGTAACACAAACAGGAAAGGGAATAATGTGGTTCTGACAGTCATAAGCTAGCTACAATACCAATCTTCATTATCTCAAGAATATCACTAGAATCCTAGGACATTTGCTCAGTAATCATAAAGTTTCTGTTGGTTGCATTCATTATTACTTTGTTTTGAATGAATGAATAAATCGGCAGTTTGGCGGGTCGAATCCCGAGTGCCACGTAACAGAGTGAGCGCCTGTTACTCGTCCCAGCTTCTGCCAACCTAGCAGTTCGAAAGCACGTAAAAAATGCAAGTAGAAAAATAGGGACCACTACGGTGGGAAGGTAACAGCGTTCCGTGCGCCTTTGGCGTCTAGTCATGCCGGCCACATGACCACGGAGACGTCCTCGGACAAGCGCTGGCTCTTCGGCTTTGAAACGGAGATGAGCACTGGCCCCTAGAGTTGGAAACGACTAGCACGCATGTGCGGGGGAACCTTTACCTTTTAAGAATTAAGGGAATTCTATTACTATACATTTGAATGAACAGGGACATTGACTTTATGATATTAAAAACAATAGCACTGCCTGTGTTGTTTTATGTTATTAAATATCTTTACTGATATTTATACCCCCCCATGTCAATAGCCATATGAAATATAAATAAATACGCCTAAGAATCCTGAGTAGCAAACATTCATGTTCAGCATTAGAACATGAATATGAAATTGCAGTGGTTTAATTTGGGGAAGTAAAGGTATCTACTCTTCTCAGTTCCTCTCTCTTGCTTTATTAGAAAACTAAGTATTCTTCCCCAACTTATGCCAAATGCTGCAAGTATCTTTTGGTCAGGATAGTTGCAAAGGAAATTCTCCTTCAAAAGGGAGTTTTCATTGCACATGTAGGACAACAGGTGTGCAAAAGGTGCAGGTGTGTAGATGGCTGATATTTGCTGATCATCTTTTGTGATTTATTACTTTGTACGAGATTTGTCCTTATTTTCATGCCATGCTTAACCTTCAAATTCCCACAGCGATAAGCAGCTGCAGACCACTTGTTGGTTTTGTTTTCTAAAAAGGTGACCGTTGCAGAAACACCCTTTCCAAAACAGAGACAACTCTTGGTCTTCCGCTTTCTGCTTCCCGTTCCTATGGAAGAAGACTTGGATTGAATGGCACCAGGAACACATCCTCGCAGTGACCAACTGTTGTGAGATATTTTCCAGCCTGAGGTAAAGAACAAGATGGCATCTCTTCTCTTTGCAAAAGTCTGTTGATGGAGCAGCTGAATGATGGGGTAGCATATTTCTCAACCTCAAAGATGAGAAATTAGTTGAGGGAACGCAGGAACAGCAGCACTCTCTCTTTCAACAGTCACAAGGGTTCCCGAAAGCCAATGCTTCCTTTGCTCTAAGAAGAAAATGAGCCCCATCAATTATAGCAAAAGAGGGGGTACTCTGGCATGAATTTTGCCCCCCCCCTTCTGTCTCTAAGACTAAGGAACACTGAGAATAAACTTTGTACTTTCTTTCTCTTTTGTCCATCCCCAAATTGACTGTGAAGAAATGTTGGCTGGTCTAAGAAACCGCACTCAGGATTTTGGATCGGAGCTGTGAGAATACTCACGGGAGACAACTGTATCGTCATGCCTTGAATAAACAATTGCAGCTCTGTGAAACTCCATCCTTGTTAGCCAGATTCTAGGATGGAGTTCCTGGCTTGCCATGGTTACTTGCCTTTCAGACCAACGGCTTCCCCCTCCGCACCAGTAGCCTCTGCCTTTTGGGCCAAGATGTTTTGCAGGCTTGGCAGTGGCTCATTCTCATGTGAACTTTCGCCCTCTTTTTAATCTCGTCCAAATCTTGCACTAAAAGGAACTTTCAACTGATACCTTTTGTTGCCCAGAATTCCACAGGGATGTGAGAACGAAGTCGGGGATCTTCTTGCTGTAATGAGCTCAAGTGACCGTCCTCTTCCTATGAGTAACCAGCACCTGACAATGAGAGGCATTCGTGGGAAGGTTGGAAACAAAAACACAAGAGCACAAGATGCTCGCCAGTTCCTGGAGCAAACTCTGAGAAGAAAGAGGGCACACACAAATGCTCTCTCCCTCCCTCCTCCGGGCCATTTAGGAGGAGATTTACTTACATTTAACATTTCCAGAACCCCTTGCATTTTGAGGACAACGCAGCTGAAACCTGGGTAAAACACTGCTCTGATTCTGAATGCTGAATCCTTCTCTTGTTCCTCACTCCCAGGCCTAGGATATGGTGTGGAGCCAATGTACAGCTGGAGTGGGGATGGAGGGGAAAAAAAATCCCATCCATCTAATTATGCAAAATGGATGTCTGGTGGAATGCAAGCTATCTAGCCTAGTTTTCTAAAAGCTTTTCGATTTTTAAAATGTAATTTATATTAAAAGACAGAATCGTGAATTTCCTATCACAGAGTCTTGGTAGGAATGCACTGAAATGTGAAGTTCTCGTTTAATTCTACAATACAAGTAGTCCTCGATTTACCACAGTTCATTTAGTGACCATTTGAAGTTACTGCGGCACTGAAAAAAGTGACCTATGACTATTTTTCATGGTCAAAATTCAGGTGCTCAGATGACCGATGCAGTGTCCTGGGGTCATGTGGTCAGCTTTTGTGACCTTCTGACAAGCAAAGTCAATGGGGAAGCCAGATTCACTTAACAACCGTGTTACTAACTTATCAACTACAGTGTTTCACTTAGCAACTGGGGCAAGATAAGTCATAAAATGGGGCAAAACAAAAAAATGCAACAGGAGGAGAAGTTCAAAACAAATCATGTCTAGAGCAGAAAGTGCAGGTAGTCTTTGACTTATGACTGTAGTTTAGCCCAAAATTTCTGTTGCTAAGTGAGACATTTTGTTAAGTGAGTTTTGCTCCATTTTATGCCTTTTCTTGCCACGGTTTTTAAGTAAATCACTGCAGGTGTTAAGTTAGTAACACAGATGTTAAGTGAATTTGGCTTCCCCATTGCTTGTCAGAAGGTCACAAAAGGGGATCACATGACCCCGGGACACACGGCAACCGTCCTAAATATGAATCAGTTGCCAACTGTCTGAATTTGATCATGTGACCATGAGGATGCTGAAATGGTCGTTAAATGTGAAAAATGGTGATAAATCACTTTTTTCCAGTGCTGTTGTAACTTCAAATTGTCACTAAATGAACTGTTGTAAGTCGAGGACTACCTGTAGGGCGTCCATGGGAATCTAGAGAAGATGTTACAAATGGTATGTAGCCTGTTGTAAAGGAACTGCCATGTCTTGTCCGCTGCAAAATGGCCATCTCCTCAGACTGAGAAGCTTGCTTTCCCATCATCTCTCCTCACCTGATAAGATGTTCTCTACTACCAGTTTTGTGTGGGAGGTATAACTTGGCAAACTCCCACTTAGGAATAAAAAAAAAGAATTACTTGGTGGATTCTTTGGGGAACAACTGTGGTGCTTTGTTACAGGCAGATCCATGACAGATGAATGACTGTCAGAACAAAAGGCAGACCGTGTGCGTCCTTCCCTGGACAATTGTGTTTTGGAGCAGATGGGAATTGCAATTATTTTCTAGCAAGTATGAAGTGGCAGAGGAACCTCTTCTTTCTTCAGCTCTGAAAAGTCTGGTGTGGTTTCAGAAGCTCGGTGCTACCAAAGAATAGAGGCTTTTTCACTGGTGCTTCCTTGAATGTGACGTGGCCACGCCCATGTGACAGTATTATAATTTTACCCTTTTATTTTATGAGCCACTCATAACACAGTGGATGAAGTCCCATCTTGCATGAGGTTTTCCTTTTCCCCTTCTTTTTCTTTTTCTTTTTTCTTTGTATTTTTTAAGCATCTTCCTTGCATTGGACATTCTCTTTCCACCTATTTTTCTCCCTGCCCCAAATCAGCCTTGGAAGATCCCAAAGATCCCTGAGGAGATAAAAGAGGAACAGAGCTGCCCCGTAAGAGAGGCACTGCAGTAGTGGGAAAACTGCATTTGGGTTGCAAACAATGTCTGTGGGTGATTATATAAATAGAATAAGTAAGTTAAAAACAGCCGTTCTTTCCGAGCATATGAGAATAAATACAGTTCAACTATCGTACCAAATCCAAGACCTCAAAAGAAATTCTATGTCTCTTGTCAAGTCAGCACTCAGCTACCTAGATTTGTGAATTGTTCTATAACAGAGGTCCTCAACCTTGGCAACTTTAAGACTTGTGGACTTCAACTGTCAGAATTCCTCAGCCAGAAAAGCTGGCTGAGGAATTCTGGGAGTTGAAGTCCACAAGTCTTAAAGTTGCCAAGGTTGTGGATCCCTGTTCTATAAGTTCCAATTCATTGTTTCCACAGTGCACAAAAGCTCATGGACTTACTCTGGCTAGCCCAGCCATGAGTTCTCATAAGCATATATTAGACCAGAGGTCCCCAGCCTTTTGGGCACCAGGGACTGGTTCTGTGGAGAGAGGTTTTTTCACAGACCGAAGGGGGCATGGTTCTGTGTGCTTCCTTCATCTCGCAGATGGGGCTTGGCTTGTTTGTGCAGACCAGTTGCTGGCATGCTGCAGCCCAGTACCAGTCCACAGACCAGGGGCTACGGACCCCAGTACTAGACCACTGGATCACTTTCTGAGCCAGTGAAAAAATATATGTGTGCTTAGTAGTGCTAACTAAAGTGACATGCATTACCTGTGAGACTAGGAGAAGAAAAAGAGACATAACTTGAAGGAAAATCGACGCAGGAAAGCACAAAACCTAGCACAATCAATAACAAACAGAATAAACAAAACAAGGGAAAAAAATCTTTTAAAATGCCAATGCTTAAATATCCAGGGTATTGCAACAGAATAGCTCAAAGCACAAGGATTTGTAGCAAAGTGATAAATTCACAACATTACAAAAACCAGGCTAAAAACTACATTGGGGAATAATTGCAGGAACAAAATATGTTAAAAGTACTGTTCGTTAGAGTTGTACAAAGAGTTGAAACTGAAAGACAGAATGTGATTCAGAGTGCATATAGGCCTGCACATACTTATCTGCTGGGGACATCTTTAAACCAAGTACAGCTTTTCCCAGAATTGTGCTTCATCTGTAGAGGGCATTTGTCTGAGTCCAGGGGAAAAAAACATAGCTGTTTTAAAAGGTTCCAAGTGTTGCATACAATATACACTGACAATAACCTCTGAGTCACATTATACCATTTAAATATGTACTTCTGCACATCACCATTATTTATTCAAATGCAGAAGAAGAAATTATATTCAACAACTGTGTGCATCGATTGCATCAATTTATTTGACACAACAACGTGCGTTCTGTGTAATCTTTGTGATGAAAAGCATTTTTTATGTGGGGTTTTTTTTCATTCAGAATGCTTGATCATATCCTGTCAAAAAGTACTACAACTGAAGAATAATGTTGGTTCACAATGTGCGAACTAGGAAAATGATCAATTTTTTTTAAAAAAACTATCTCATAATGCATTTTGTTAAAGTGGTGATTCTCTGGTGGCAGAAGATGCATAGACCCATATTCTATAATAGGGGCCCCCAACCTCTGGTCCATGGACCAGTACCATGCCGCGGCATGCCAGCAACAGGTTCACACAAACAAGCAAAGCCCCATCCGCGAGATGCAGGCAGCACACAAAACCACACCCCCTCCAGTCCCCAGAAAAACCTCTCTCCACGGAACCAGTCCCTGGTGCCCAAAAGGCTGGGGACCTCTGTACTGTAACACCAAAGTCTGCGAGATGAAGCTGACACTAATGGTGAAAATGTTACTATCACTGAAGCTATAACTAAGCCTCTCTGTCATAGCATGAACTATTCCACTGAACTAAAATATTTTTATTTATTTATTTTATTTTAATTCCATTTATATCCCGCCCTTCTCCGAAGACTCAGGGCGGCTTACAAGCTTAGCAGTAGCCTTCATTCTATGTATATGCCTGCTTATTAGGGCTTTCATACACCCCCCAAGCGGCATTATTACAAAGTCAGCTTAATTGCCCCCAACAATCTGGGTCCTCATTTTACCTACCTCGGAAGGATGGAAGGCTGAGTCAACCTTGAGCCTGGTGGGATGCGAACCTGCACTGATTGCAGGCAGCTGCAATCTATACTCCACTTCTTCCCTTCATCATGCTCTGTAGATTTGCTGGTTGATCTTTGATCATTCCAACTTAGTTTAGTTGAAGAAGATGCTATTCCAAAATAGCTGAGGTGGTTTATGGAGCTTGATGGTGTATATGTTTCTTTTCACTCTTTGCAGCATTTAAGAGGGAGCAAAAAAGGATTCTGTCTTATTCCGAAGACAACAGATTAAAGGTGGCTATGGTTCTGGGTAGCAAGGATGTGCTGAAGACATCTGCACTATCTTATACCAAATGACTAATTGTTAAATCAATAGCAGCCAACTTATTATACTGAGATTTATTACTAAATGTTTAGGGAGGTTTTTTTGTGTTTGTGTGTATGTGTGTGTGAGTGAGTGAGAGAGAGAGAGAGAGAGAGACAGACAGACAGAGAGAATGCTTTATTTTTATTTATTAATATAGCCTTTTATTATTTATATTCAAGTATTTGAATAGCACAGTCATAGACAGGGATTCTGTTCTCAATACAGCTTTAGCTTCTCCTATAAGTGCTGTCTATAGACATTGAGATGATAGAAGAGTACATTAGACAGAATATTTTATTTTATTCTTCAGCTGCAATTGCTACCCCTAATGATCTACCTGCCAGTAATTCCCATCTGTAGAAGTCTACTTCTTGTAAAACCCCAGAAGCATTACAAAGGGAAATGAAGGCATTATGGTAAGGAGCCTCTTGCTGGAAAGGCTTAAAATTGCTGTGGTTCACTCTGCATGCACTCATGACTCTGGATTAGTTTCAGGATCCAGAGAGGTCTTCTTCTCCAACAAGTGAGCAAGAAATAGTAGAAAGGGCAGCTTTCTTGCATAAAACGTCACAAAACTTGTCTAAGTCATGGGAGCCACAATGTCCAGATTATAGCTGCATAGTGGTACCAACTCAGTATGTAAAGAACTTTCTGAGAGGTTTGTGGTTGGGATTAAAGAGCACAGAAGATTGGACATTCCAAGGCATGAGTGCAAAGATTGCAGGTATTCCAGAAAATTCAAGAAGTATAGTTGTTGTTTGTTTGTTTATTTAAAAGATGCACATAGCCACGCATTTTAAAACAACTGTGAGCAGTTTACAACAAATAAACATAGGAGTTGTCTGTTCTTTGATATTTTTCTTTTTCCTTTCAGCAATTGCAGTTACTGGGGTTATATGAGGACAGTGCTAAGAATCCTGATATTTTATCATTCAGAAATGTCCTAAACTTACTTACTTACTTACTTACTTATTTTCACCTTTCTGAATCAGCCATCTCTCTCAAGAAGAGAGACTCTGGGTGGTGTACAATAAAACGTCAAAATATCAAAACAGTATTTAAAAGTAAAAATTTAGAATTAACATTTTAAAAGGAGGCAAGAATAAAACCTTGTTAAAAATAATAACAAAGTCAAAGGGAGGGCTTTTGTGGCTTAATGACCATGCCAAGTGGAAAAAAAATGATTCTAATTTTTGGCCAGGAGAAATTACAATTCTGTAGTTGCAGATAACTGTTATGAATATGCAACACATTTTCTAGCCTTTATCAAGGATCTGCCAAGAAAAGAAGGTATTGTATAAAACATTGTGTAATTAAGTTGATTTCACAAAAAAGATATACAATAGCTCCACACTGTAGTAAGCCAGTCATTTGTTTGAATGGGAAATAGCAAAAAGCAATACCAGGCATAGTCTATCATAGAAAGTCTAACAGCATTTTGTTCATTAAATAGGTGCCCAAGTAGAAAAGCATGTACTGAAAATCTTGCTTTAGCAGAAAACACATTTCTGTTTTTATAAATTGCAATACATTCTTATCCAGGATGTTCAGAGAAAATATTCATTTATAAGTTCATTTCAGAGGTGCTACATAAGAACCTGGACTTGCTGCATTGTGGTGAGAAAAAATTGTTGCAAAAATAAACGGTGATTCTCTCTGTTGCCTAGTGCAGCCTTTAAAAAAAACAGTTACATCTTTCATTTCAGTCCTATCATGTAGGTGACTGAATAATGTAACCTGGCAGAAGAGGATTCACTTATCTTATTTTTCAAATCGTTTTTTTTTTTAAAATACACTTCATTTTTTCCTGAAATTTCTTTCCTGTGAAAGCTTGCTATCCTTGTCAAAAAATTTGCTTTGAGCATTTCATTTAATAAATGGTCTGTGAACAAAGAACTGACTGAAGAAGTAAAGGAAAATATTTGCAAGAGATACTTTTCCTCTTTATATCTAGTGCAGCCCAGGTAAGCTATCACTTAAAGCAGAAGATGGTTTTTGGGGAAAAAACAAGTGAAGCTTTAAAGGACAAATTATCTGGAATGTAAGATATATTTGTCTTTGAGATATGAACATTTGGGCTCTAAGAACTCTTCCAGATATCAACATTCACAGTTTGTAATCCACAATTTCTTACTATTTAGCGTAGGATTATTATAGCTGGTTTGTCTGAAGAATTCATCATAGAAAAACCACAGACAGAAAACATACTATAGACCTATCCAGCAATCGCTTCGCAAAGTAATCAAACAGATGCTTTTGGAAAGTCCATTTTCTTAATAAAATTAAACCGAAATGGCATTATTTATAATCAAGAACCAGATTGCCTCTTATTCGGCTTGTGAAACCCAGATCCACATCCTCTGTGCTCATACTGAATTCATAAATCAATCTGTTGTCAGCCCTTTTCACAACTTCTGCTGCTGCCCTATTTGTTTTTTCATTCTGCAGAGTTCGAGGTCATCACAACTGTCTCTATCGGTTTGCTCAGCTGGTCTCAGAACCTGTTGGTCTCAGAAGTTGTTGCTAATCTAGGTTGATCTAGAAAACTCCAGTTGACCACTAGATTCCAGCAAAAATATAGAGAAAATTCTAAATCTTTGTGGTCGTAAGTCACTTTTTTCAAGGCTGTTGTACTTTCAAATGGTCACTAAACAAATGGTTATAATTTGAGGACCACCTGTTCTATCTTGTTTCTGCGGAAGAGGAATTCCCCATGACCCAATTTAGAAGTTGAGACCAAACAATGTGCTTGAATCATGTTTATTTGAACAGCGCTAGGAACAGACTCCAAGGTTCTGCCCATGGAAGGAGGGTGCCAAACACCAATCACAACATGGCTTGGATTTTCTGATTATAATAAGCAGAATAATAAAGTGGAGGTTGGCACTAGACAGTTTTTGTGGTTAGTTATTTTGTAGTTCCCATTTAAAATTACAAGTCCTGATTTCAGATAACTCATGAGTCAGCATACGCAAACAGGTAAGCAAGGTATTAGGGAAGCTTAGATGAGTTCATGGCCCTTGCTAGTTTGGATGTTTTGATTCATATATTTGTTTTACTCCTTCATTACCCAGGGTTTCAGCACTGTTGGCTTATATAATGGTTCTTGACTCTCAAGGTTGTGTCCTTAATTCTCTACACATATACAACACTCTGAATATATTTAGTACGCAATACTCCAAGACTGGTCTCACCATAGATTTATATACTGACATTGTAATATTGGCAATTCTATTTTTCAATTCCCTTCCTAATTAACTGAAGCATGGCATCTCCTTTTTAATTCTTTCCAACCCAACAAAACGTTGGAAACAATTACATAAAATGACTCAGGACTCTCTCTCTCTCTCTTTCTCAGCTGTAAATCCAGATCATTTGTATACAAGTGAAAAAATACATCCCAGAATCAATCCCCGAGTGACCACATTTTGCCAGTATGAAAATTATCCATCTAGCCATACTATTGTTTTCTTTTTATAATCAGTTACTAGGGATAGCTGCAGGGGGAACGGGGCCTCAAAAAAGTCAAAATGGTGGCCACAAGTTTGTAATTGAAGCCTCACCCATTGTATGCATTCCCATAAAAGACTGATTTTTTTGATCAACCCGATGGATAACCCCCAATCCATTACACAACTTGTCATACTATTTTGCGGCAGCTCTTAAGAGTCCTAGTATACAAGACTTACAGGCCATCCTCATCTGTTTACTGATACCCCAGAAAAAGGTGTGGTGGAAGGTTAGCGAGACACGATATACTTTTGTGAAAGTCAAGTCTGTGCCTTTTCAACAAGGCTTGTTTTTTTAATGTATGTTCATTTGCTTTTTAATAATTATATTTTCAACAATTTATCCCAGAAAAAAATGTTAAACGAACTGGTGTTTAGTTTCTTTTATTACCCACTAATCCCTTATTATAACTTCAGAGAAACTTGCTATTTTCCAGTTGCTGAGTAACTGGATAAAATCACCTAACTACTAATTTGATATTGATGATGATAAAGAGGAGGCGATTGAAGCATCTGTGTATGGAAAACTGTATAGAACTAGGCTTGTTGAATGTTGATTGGCAATATTCCCTGATTATGAAGATACTTGGACTGCCTTGCCCATCCAGAATTCCATGTATGATTTTGAATTAGAGTAAACTTTAGTACATAACCACTCACTAAATGCACGTACAGACATAGGCTATGTTGCTTAAAATTCTGAGGAAAGATCCTTTTTATTCTCTTCTTTAGAACAAAGGGGGGCATAAATCATTATTTGTTTTCACAGCAACACTCACTCAAATTTGCAGATACTATATGTGGCAAATCAAACTGATGCTTGGAAAGGCAGACCATTTGTCATACCGAGTTACTGAAAAAGCATCAAGCCTCCCTTCTCAAAGATTCTTAAAAGATAAAATTTTATGCCCAGTTATAATGGAAAAGAACATTATGCTTAAGGATTAACTAATTTAGTGTGCAGCTCGTTGCTACAGATTGTTGCCAAATTGCTAGTCAGGGATACACTCAGGTTACCTAAGGAAAAAAGAGAAAAAGAAGAGAAAATGTTTGCAAACTCTAGTGATCATATAATGGAATGTCATTCAAGTTCATTCCATATATAACATGCTTCTTAAATATTTTTTACTGTAGATCAGAAAGCAAGATTAAAGGAATCAAAGGCACAAATATTTACTGACAGTCCTGAAAAAGTGATGTTGTTGAATATAATCCAATAGAGATAATCGAGATAATAAGAAACTCATTTATACTTTGGCAATATTTTTTTAATCCCATTTATATCCCGCCCTTCTCCGAAGACTCAAGGCGGCTTACAATCTAAAGCACAAATCAATGTGCTTAGCAATAGCCTTCATTCTATGCATATGCCTGCTTATTAGGGCTTTCGCCCCCCCCCCAAGCGGCATTATTACAAAGTCAGCTTATTCCCCCCAACAATCTGGGTCCTCATTTTACCTACCTCAGAAGGATGGAAGGCTGAGTCAACCTTGAGCCTGGTGGGATGCGAACCTGCACTAATTGCAGGCAGCTGGTGTTACTTAAGGAGGCATTAGCCCACTGCTTCACCAAGGCTCTTCATAAAATTTCCACATTTTAAAAATATACCTGCATTCTATGTGATACCATTGTCCTGAGAACTTCAATTACATTAACAGTTTTAAAATAGGTTTCAGTTAAGTAAAATACAGATTTGGAACTTGCAACTTTACTAATTTAATTTGGTTGTGAGCTTCATTTCAATCACAATGATCAAATTAGTAGTGGCTTTCCAGAAAGTATCTAAAGCCAGATTCACAAATGAGCATGTGGCTAATGAGAGATCTAAATCCTAGATAGTATCCAAACAACTCTGCCTTCTCCTGCTAAGTTAGCTATTCCATGACAAAATATTGTCTGAGAATCACTTCATTTCTCTTTTCCCAAGTGTCATTAATGAATTGTTTTATTACAAAGCAACACCAGATGTTTGCAATCTGCCTTGTTTCAGCTTCCATTTCACACCAGTGAATATTCTTTATTTTATCTTTCATTCTTTTGAGTAGAATTTGATGTTGGTACCGTCGAAGTTGTTATGCCCCCTCCCAAATCTATTTTAGAAGCATCTATTAATAAATTGACAGTCTGTGACAAATCATAGAAATTGGGAGGGTTTTTCCCCCCATCCTTGCCATACATTTTATGTTTTTGAAGGGTTTTCTTTATACTATCATGCTTACCTTCTTCACTTTCTCCTCAAACAGCATTGTCAAGCCACCTGTATTAGATATGCACTTTTTAGTCCATGAATTCTATCTATAAAGTGTTAACTTGCCACTCTTTTTTTAAAACGTAACTTTTACTTTCCGCAGATGGGGAAACTGCATTAATTCAAAACCTGGAACTTATGCTCATGGAACACTCTACTTTTGGAGCATTCCAGCAAATGCCATTAATGTCCTATTGTTCTGCATATGTAGGAACTTCACGTTCTCTCTGTTGGACTACATATTCCCATTTTATATCCTTCAGAAAGACTATAGCAATGTTCTATTCAGTCTCCCCATGGTGAGACATTTCTTTCCCAAAGAATATTGTTACTAGTTTTGTTTTGTTTTTACACAGTGAGAGAAAGACCGGTGTGAGTCTACATCGATGCCTGCCTAGAAATTTAAGTGCATTCAGCAAGAAAAATCTAGCTGTTATCTTGGCAAATGTATTCTTACTCTTAAAAAAAAAAGTTTCAGTGAAGCTGTAAGCGTGGGAATACAAATAAATATTTGGAGAAACTGATCCATCCTGTTACTGGATGATCTAACTCTTAAGTATTGTACAGAAGTCCTTTTCAGAATTTGGAAACCGTTTCAGATGCTAATTAGCTTTGATCATATGACTTCCTAGCAACTTAAACTATTAAGAGACCAGATTTTCATGCTAGCTCATGATAGTTCTCTGGTACACTTGATGAATAGAGATAGAGATAGATGTTATAATTAAAGATACAGAAATATGTACACACATATTCACATACACATGCTCATTATTGGAAAGAATATTATTCTAGAAAAATTGTTATTAATAGTAATTTATCGTCATACTTAATCAGATTTCTTTATTTATTGTATTTTTTCATTCCCTATCACCAGACTCCAGCTAATGTTCAAAAACATAAAACCAACCCATACTATAAAACATCAGTTAAGTCCCCTACATTATGGAATAAACTATTCCTCCAAAATCATATAAAAACATATGAATGTTGAAACATTGCCAGACCAGTCAGTCACTGTTATAATCAGCTTTCAAGGAAATCACTGTATTAGGAAAAACAAGGATTGTTGTCTGGTATTAACTAATTTCCCATAAAGACAACAGTGTACTATTTACTATAAGTAACATCATACAACTAAATAAATAGTTAGTGTATATAATAATCAGGAGCAGAACTAAATGTAATAGAAATAATAAAATAGTATTTTCTGCCTTTACATCCCTGATGATTTCAAGCATTTAGTTTTACTTCTGTCTGATTTCATATGACTGGAAATACAAATCTTGCTTCAAGGATAGCCTTATTTCTGGAGCAGAAATAAGGTTTCTAATAAGGTGTGAAATTTTGACATTTAACTATTCTGAACAAACAAACAATAAGTACAAAAGTACAATCTGAGGCATGGGTCACAATGCCAATATAGGATGAATATAGCCATGATATGATACACTGCTGGAATTATTAACTGGACACCGGCGGATAGTTTGGACTGAAAAAGAAAGCTAATGACTTTCACTATGCATTACATCTTCATAGTCATATCGACAGTATATTTGCCCCACAGAAATGGAGACAGGTTTACAGGTAGTCCTTGACTCAGAACCATAATGGAGCCTGCCCATTATGGTCGGAAGTTATGATGGCCATTAAGTGAAGCACCAACATGATTGTCACACTTACAACATTCCACCTCTGCTCTTTCTTGATCTGATTGTTAAATGAATGTGTAGGTTATTAAGTGGAAAATGGGTGCTCCTAGCATAGACCCTGCCCTGGGCCTCTCCAGGTTTCTTATGATGGCTATTAAGTGAAGCACCAACATGATTGTCACACTTACAACCTCCTCTCTGCTCTTCCTTGATATGGTTGTTAAATGAATGTGTAGGTTATCAAGTGGTTATTAAGTGGGGAAGACTCTGCCCTTGAAAAAGAAAACAAGGGATGAGTTCCCATAATCCCCATTCATGGGGGACACCTGGCTGGAGGTGACTCTAGTAGTAGCTTGAGAATCCAGTGGGACATTGTTAGTAAGGTTGTTGATGAAGGTCTGCTGACAACCACGATTCATCACCTCCCAACTTTAATTGATAAAAGGAATTTGTAGTTCAGGGTTGAAATGAGGGCTCCTTTCTGCTTTCTGGGTTTGGTTGTTTTCTTACAGACATTTCATTACCATACGAGGTAACATCAACAGTGCTGATGCTGCTACTTAGTCTGGGGTAATGAAACATCTGCAAGAAAATGCATCAAGGATCCACTCCCGCCCACTACTTTAATCAAAGAGGCAAATAAGGCCTGCTGTTAAAGATGAGAAATTAAAAACTGCCTGCGTTAGCATAACCTTCTCCGGGGAATTCCTTAAGATGAAACCTTTAAAGCACAAGAATGATTGAGTGTGCTCATGTTGACACAGTTCCATTTCAGAAGTGAGACGGGCAGATCATCCAAGCCAGCCACTTTGCACTTCCCAAGGATTTTGCTGGAAACGACTCTGGCCTCCTCCAAGTAGGAAACGCTACTTTTCCTCTTGCCGGGTGGTAGCCCGTCTTCTCAGGAGAGATGCTCCAATTGTGCCTCCCGAAAGCTTGCCGGCTTCCCAGTGGGAGCTAGTGAAACCCAGCTCCCTGCTGGAAGCCGACAGCTGATGGGCTCCCCCTAGGGGTAAACGTTTCTCCGCGGAGAGAGGGCGGGCGCTGGGGCCCGTTGCTAGGAAACAAGTCCCACCGCCTTTTCTTGCAGGAAAACTCAAGCAATGGGGCGAAAATGAGGGAGGGGGGGTTGTTATGCGGGTTGAAGCTTCGCGTCAATTTAGCGTATGCCGGTTCCTTTAAAAGACCTTTTTGTGGGGTTTTAGATATATATATTGGCACTCTTCTCCCTGGAACGCTCTGCGCTGCGGGGCCAAGTTCTCACACTGCCAAGCAACCTCTCGGAAGCTGTTTCTCATTATTTGTTCCTCATTTGCCTGAAATCCGATTCCAGGGCTGTTTTTAGAAAACCAGAGGGGAGTGTTCATGAGAAGCTAGAGAGGGGTATATCTGCCGTTTACACCAAGATGGGGGTATAAGCCCAGGCCACAGGTTCCTCTTCTTCTGTCTTTTCCCCCTCCTCCTCTTCCCCCCCCCCCGAAACCTGGCGCCTTCTGATCTGTCGGGATTATCAAGTGGAGGCTTTGCAGCCAGTCTTGCCAGTTGCAGGAATTTGCAGAAGCGCTTTCCACACATAATTTTACTCACCTCACCACACAAGTCATCGCCAATCGCATATGGGTTGTTGTTGTTTTTTTCTTCATCTGAAACTTAAAGTTGCTCCTCTAGGACAGGAGTCTCCAAACCTGGCCATTTTAAGACTTGTGGGCTGGCTGGGGAATTCTGGGAGTTGAAGTCCACACATCTTAAAAGTGGCCAAGTTTGGAGACCTCTGCTGTAGGAGAAGAAACTGCCATTTATCAAGAGTCAGCGTATTTATGAGCATGCGAAATGCCTCTGTTTGGGGATTCCTTTCCACGCTGGATTTTATTGGAAGAATAGGATTTTAGGGGAAGCTCTTCAGTGTAAACTTTTAACGTCATGGGATTTTATCCGCTTTGCTCCTGCATCTTGTTTGCCAGGTCTGATGCTGGTGAGCAGTCAATGAATCTTCCTCATTCTTCTTGTCACCATCACCTCATTTGACCACCTCTTTAAATCAAAGAATGGATGAGGAGAAAACAGGTGGCAAAGGTGACTAAGACTGGTGAAAAAGAACCCCTATCCCCACATTGGAACTTGATCTAGGAAATTCAGCAGGTACTACTGCTTAAAAGCAAACTGCTCAAACAACGCATCATTTCCACTCATGTTAAACATGAAGCTCCATTGTACACAACTGTGCATTTCCCTGAATCTAAGTATTAGTCTATTTTGGCTAGGAGGTAACAGGAGCATTGAAAGTGTGCTAATAGAGGATAGGAACACTGCATGGCAGGAACATTTTCCCACAAAATGTTTTGCCTAGATATGGATCAGACATCTCACAGAGTTACACAAATGCACACATTTTCTCTTCATTTCTCTACACACACATATTCCAGAACTAGCTCATTGATAAGCCGCTCTTCAAGGCATGTTAAAGAAGCATCTTAAACCATGGGTTCCTTAATGGGGACCGAGGAGGCTTAATCTTGGAGGGCCAAGATTATAATCTTGTGGTTTTTTTTATAGATAGGACAGGAGGCTATAAGAGCCCCAGAAGTTTTCTATATTTGAGCTATACAATGGCAAGCCCTGAAACTGAAACTAGATGCTTGAAAGGATATTTTGATAACACATGTTTTCTCTGTCATGAACCAGGTGTGAACACATATTTTTATTCATATTGACAGTTACAGACAGGCAGTCTCAGCAAAAGTGATAGAGGTTTCTCACTGTTCAGTCTAGAAAATCAGACAATGACCTAGATCAGACATGTCAAACTCACGACGTCATGTGACGTCGCGAGACGTATCAGGACTGTTTTGCCATTGCCGGCAATGGGGTGGGTGTGGCTTCCAGATGACGCATCCGGCCCGCTGGCTGGCAGTTTGACACCCCTCACCTAGATCAAGAAGTAGTCCAGACTACAGATAGTCTTCAACTTACAACCATTTATTTAGTGACCATTTGAAGTTAGAATGGCACTGAAAAAAGTAACTTACGATTGTTTTTCACACTTACGATCGTTGCAACGTCCCCATGGTCATGTGATCAAAATTCAGATGCTTGGCAACTGGTTCATATTTATGACCGTTGCAGTGTCCCGGGGTCATGTGATTATCTTTTGCAACTTCTGACAAGCAAAGTCAATGGGGAAGCCAGAGTCACTTAACAACCATGTTACCAACTTAATAAGTGCAGTGATTCACTTAACAACTGTGGCCAGAAAGGTCATTAAATGGAGCAAAACTCATTTAACAACTGTCTTGCTTAACAACATAAATTCTGGGCTCAGTGGTGGTGGCAAGTCAAGGGCCACTTGTACATCTTTTTTTCTGAAGGAATGTAATACCACACCGAGAAAGAAGATAAGTCATTTATTTGAATTTATGACACACACGCCCCTATAAGAATCACTGTCTTGCCTGGCTTCAGCCTAATTTATTATGTCTCCTCCAACCATAATGACTACAGAGAGTTGATCAGCAAGCCACGCTTTTCTTGGAGCTGTTACCGAGAAATAGATTTGGTTGGCATCCATGTATTGACAAGCCCATCTGCAGATCTCCAGGTGGTTCCCCCAAGAGGCTTCCTACAGAGATTGCAGAGTATTGAAAATGGAATGAAGCCCTGCAGGAGAGCATATAACAGCTTCTACTTAGCAGAACAACTGTCTCCAAGCAACACCATCTGAAATCTCTGTAAGAAACTGGAATCAGACCAGTATTAAGCAGTGGCTCCTATTCCTAGATCTCTGGCAATTCATTGTCAGTGGTGATGGAAGGTCCAGAGAGGTTGAAGAATAACAACAGAGTCACACTCTCTCTGCCAATCATCAAACATCACTTATGGGGAACTTTTGCACATATTGGTATTTGTACTTTCACAGTTATATGGTTTGAGGATGAACATGAAGGCTACTCTGTGTACTGTTTTTGGGATGTTGACAACACAGATATATGATTGGTGGCTGTGTAAAATGCAGCAATAGCTTTTTGGGACACTCTTCCAGTAACATCAAATGAGGGAAGTGCTGGTATTTTTGTTATATAATACAGAAAGAATATATATCAATTTATATATGGATTGTAAAAAAATAAAATAAATCTAGCCTTTAAAAAAATAGGAAAAGACTTTCCTGCACTTTTACTTGGCTGGCAGATTTGCTTATAATAGTGGTATATAGTGAGTATGACTCTTAATTTTACTCATATGGTTCCTGTTTAACCTTTATTAAGCAAGACCTTATATTAAGCACTGCCTTTGCATCTTCCTTTAGACAGATCGCTGCCAAAGTGTGGTGCTGACACACCTTCTTCAAATGGTGAAATAAATTGTACTTTTCTGTTCACCTAGTATACCAGCCAAAATTTTTAAATATCTTTTAGTGGGTTTGTGTATGTGTGTGATTCTGGTTACTGCTGAATAAGAGGAAGATGGAAAGGAGAAAGGTCTTGCCTAGCATAAGGCAGAAAATAATTATCATCACTTGCCAAATTATGACCATGATAAGGGACAGCAAGCCATGAGTCGCTGACCTGAGGCAACACAATATGTCACAGAAAAAGAGAACCAACTCAATCATGCAAGTGGCCCAGAGCCTTTATTTGTAACAACTATACAATCCACATGTTCCACATATCCTATTTTCACTAAATTGGCATGGGTAATAATGATGATAATAATACTTAGAAAATCTGTACATTGATGAAATTTCCATCTGTTAATTACAAAAGGCCACACTACTTGATTCACCCATATGCTAAGCAGATACATTACGACATCCTAGATTCTTCAGAATAGCATGATGCATGTCAAGGCCAACACCAGGTAAAGAACTGGCAGTTGTGATTTCCCATTGTTGTTTATATAATAATAATTAAAATTGCATATTCTCAAATTGAAACTAAGGCATTTGATCAAACAATATGGCAAGATGTGAATATAATCCAGCGCTTTTAACACCTGTGAATTAGTCAATGGAAAATTCTGCTCATCTTTGCAACACAGATGAGTTGAACCTTCTGGGCATTTGAGCAGTTAACCATCTGTACATATAACCTTTTTTATTTTTCCTACTAGAAATCAGAAGTGTTGTAGGAGAATGTAAAATCCAGAAACTGAGATGAGGAAAATACACTAATACTAACTATGTGTGCTCTAAAATTTATAGGCTGCATTGGGCTGTAGCTCTGCTTTTTCAAATACCATTTCTCTACTTCTGATAAATGCCACTTATTTAAAAAATGAACATGAATATACTTTTTCCCAAAGCATTCTCCCTCATCTGTACAAAGTTTACTGGTGCACTTAAAGCATTTTATCTTTTTAGCTAAGTATTGGATTACCATGATTTCCTATCTGTCTGCAAGTCCTTCAGATGCTGTCACTGCCAACTTTTAAGAGAGATGCAAAAAGAGAGAGAAAAAAACACCTGATTCATTTATTCAAGCATTCCACTGAATCCATAATATTATTCCATTTGGGCACCAGTTGCACTGGGTTGATTTTACAGCTTTTGAGAGGTAGTTTAAATTTTGTATCCCATTGCTTTTATTCAGGTTTTATTTCTTTAACAAGCACAAGCTGCCCTGGAAATCTTTTGTCTTTCAAGATAGCCTAGAAATAAACTGTAAAAGTAATTTCCCACCTTCTATTAAAAGACATCCATGCAAGGTTTGCTAAGCACACTGTGTCTTGGGGAAAGTATCCTCCAGACATAAACAGATTCTAAATGGAGACCAAGGAGGTTAGAAAATAGCAATCTCAATTCACATGGATACATTTGCCCTTGTCTCTTCCCTGCCAATCATCCTATCCTAGAACTTATTAAACATGTCATTTGCTCATTGATGAGGACATCCATGCTGACTCTTAGCCCAAATGACCAGCTCAAAACACCCTTATGTCCACAGCTTCCTCCTCACAGCTCTGAACAAGCTGCTTGTTGCAGAAACTGCCACTTTCTATCAGCTCCTTGTGGAAAGGATTTTTGGAAACCTCTCAATATGACTTAAGAAACTGACATTCATTTAAAAAGCAGCTGACTCTGAAAGGCATGCTCTTTTATTAGCATCCACCTTTTTCTTTTTCCTCTAGTCAACTAAAAACAGATTGATTCACAGTTTGATTTCTGTGATTGCCTTTTCCATCAAATTAATGTTTCATCTTCCTATATGTGACCTTGCCATTCTTACCCACTGTATTTGGCAAGTTGTACCATGCGTGGCTGCCATTCTTAAAAACTACTTACGTTTTATCGTTGGGTTTATGCTCTAAGAGACTTTGAAGGAAAAGACACCATGGTTGAGGCAGACTGATTTCTAAACTGCTGTAACAGCTAAAACACATTCTACAAATGCATAACTTATTAAGCCATATGCCCTCAAATGACTGCTGGTTTGGAAGGCACATTTTATTTAAGACAAAACACCATCCCAACTCCATGAACAAATGAAAGCTATCTGATAGTGGGGTCCTCGCTCATGACTTCATACCAGAGGCATGCCATCACCAGCAATATGAATACCCTATTCTTCTACATTGACCAAGGATCTAGTAGCTTTTCAAAACTATAGCTAGAATATTAGGACCAGCAATGACACACAAAGCATAAATGTAAAATGAAGACGCCGGCAAGAAAACTAAATCTCTGAAAGAACACTTTGCAAGGGCTTGCCACTTTGGTGTAATATAAATCCTAACTTGCTCAGCTCTAAATCTTACTGCAAAACAGAATTAAAAGATCCTTCTTAAAGATGGTTGGGACACAGCAATCCATTCCACAGTGGAACAGAGTCAAGAATGTATTTGTTGCTATTAAAAGATATTGGACTATTAATTTTCCCGGAGTGCACTTTAGCAGCACTGATTTCAAGAACCAGATATGCTCTTCAGTGCTTTGGATTTTCTCCTGTGACTATAACATCAGCCTCACTGGCTTAACTCCAGGATGTCTGATAGCTTGTGGGCACAGTTCAGAATCAAACTGAACTGGGCAGGGGTATCCAACTCGACAATTTTAAGACTTGTGGACTTCAACTTCCAGAATTCCCCAGCCACTGGAAATTCCCCAGTTCTAATTTCTAGCCTGGTGCCTTAACCACAACACCAAACTGCTTCTTTCTAACCTTACTATTGTCATCAAATTATCTCTGGATTGGTGTACCACAGATCTGGTGCCCTATTTTACATTACCTCTTCTGGGGCTTGGTTTCTGAGTAAATAATAATATAGGTTAGAAATAATGTAAATGAGCTTTTTTCTGCATTAGTATTCCAAGGAGCCCTAGCATAATTTGCATGTTCATAAATAATCTACATTATAAATGACAAAAAGTCCTGTGGTGCTTCCAGGATTAAGAGCTGTATTATTACTTAAATGTCTACAGACCAGACTCCTGTTTGGCAGGTATAATCAGAGCACTGTCTGGTATCATGGGATTGATGTAGGGCATTTTTCATCCATTTGGAAATAAAAGGGGAATACCAAAGTTGAAGTAATCTAAAATTGTATCAGTAAATGCAAAAGCATAATGGTGTTGATCTAAATCCTGCCATGATTCTAACAAGGCTGCTTTCGTGCTATACTTACACAGAAAAAGCATTATACATTCTCAAGGGAACTTTATTCATGTGATCTTTGATTCTCATTATTTTCTCCTGTTAGAAATACTGCAAATAGAATTAAAGTGACATAATTCTCCCTGTCCCATTGACATAAACCTAGCCCCAAAAAGTGATCGCAGGAGCCCAAAGAGAACACGAAGACTCCAGAGAGAGTGTCATATGCTCACAAGCCAAGTACAGGATTAAGCAAAGGGAAAACATGAACATGCTACAGTTACAGAGAAAACATGATAGAAATTCAAGAACCCAACTCTTTGTGATGTAGCTCAGGAAGTCCTGCGCCCATATCTGTGAAGTTTGTGTCAAGTGCCGGGGAAATCAGGAGATTCAGGCAGTTCAAATGAGTATAAAGATTTATTGCAAGCTTAAGCTTTCTACAAGAATCTGACCAACTAACAGTCAAGGGAAATGAGCAGGAGATAAGAGAGGCACTCACGGTGGACTTAGATCTCTTGCAGGGACTCGTGACTTATGATGCATTTGACCCCTCCCTCAGGCTCAGCCTGATTATCTCCTACATCTCCTCCTTTGCTCAGTGACTATGTGGAATCCCTATTTCTCAATCTTCTGTTAAATGGGACTCCTGGCTGTAGGCAGCCTGAAAATCCTATCCATGCATGGACCCATTTTTTCTGATGGTTAAAAACAAAAACAAATTCCTCAGAATCTAGTGCCCCTACATCTGCTGGGTTAATTTCTTTTTGCAAATATATTTTTCAGATCAGCTCATTTGAATATGAGCTGAATAACCCTATTTGTATTCCAAAATTAAATAATCCATTCTACCATCTAAGTGTTATACCTTGACTTCCTCACCTCATTTTACAACAAATGGACACCTAATAGTTTTCATATCATCTTCTTTTTTATCATCATCATCACCACCACCACAACCCACCGGCATTTATCCAAGTGAAGTAGGCATCAATGAGAAATGCAAATGGATACGTAATAATGATCTTATAGAGAGTATTTTTTTTAATATTCACAAAAAGCAATGTGAAATAATTCATCTTGCTAAATGCTTGCTGTTCTTATTCTAGGTATGAGGGTTTCCTTTCTTTCCTTTCTTTTCTTTTTAGGTAAGATTAGGGCCAGTGAATAAGGACTATATGAATAACACTTGATTGGGTAAGCCAAATAGCTGTGTAATTAAACTGTAAACACTGTATGGGGTAATTTTAATGTAGTTTAAGGTCTTGTAAATTACATGGTCATAAAACAGCACTTGGGGTTATGCTTTGCAAAAATATTGGTGTTTGTGTGGATTAATTAGTGTCCTTTGCATAGTGAGAGGAGCAAAGAGCCTAATTCTTGATCAAGGTCAAGCCTTGACAGAAATTTTCTACAGAACAAGACACCAAAAAGGGCTGGTCAGACCATAAAATATTAGGGAAACAAAGAGTATTAATAATATGCCTTGTAGATAATATTAACACTTCTGAAAGGGCATATTTTTAAAATGAATTGTGTCCCAGTATTTCTTTGAAAGATATATAATTGCTTGTATTATTGAAGAGGTCAACCTGGTTTGAGTTTATCTCTTCCATAAGATCTATACTGGTAATTCTTATGTCATATCGAGGTAGATTTCTTTTTCTGCTGATATTTCTAAAATGAAAACTCAAGCCACAGGCTTTGGCAATAGGACGAACTTCTGTACAATGTAATAAACAAGCTGCACAAGCCTGAGACTATTCTGCTATTGAAATCTGTCTATTCTTCATCCAACTTTTTCCCTGACATATTAATTTGCACAGTATAGATAATGGGTTTTGTTTTATTTCTGT
Source organism: Vipera ursinii (assembly GCF_947247035.1). Classification (NCBI taxonomy): domain Eukaryota; kingdom Metazoa; phylum Chordata; class Lepidosauria; order Squamata; family Viperidae; genus Vipera; species Vipera ursinii. Next base: position 149,160,460 of record NC_139516.1, on the reverse strand, counting down.
AAAGAGCAGTGAAAGATAATGGATGGCCTAGAGTGCAGCCTTTTGGATCTATTCTTGCAGCCCGCTCCCAGATCACGCTGCTAAATTCAGAGGCCAAAGAATGATCTGATATTAAAATGACATCCAGATGGGTGATGTTTGTAGGGATCCAGAGCTGAATGGAGTATGTATGTATGTATGTATGTATGTATGTATGTATGTATGTATGTATGTATTTATTTATTTATTTATTTATTTATTTATTTATTTATTTATTTATTTATTTATTTATTTATTTATTTAGCATTTCAGGATGCAGAGAATGTATATATGATTTCTAATTGTATGCAGCCTGGTCTCCCATTCAGGAAAGACGAAAAACATTGACACCGACCAACATCAGCTTCATCATCAAAGTTCTTTCCTTTTGAATTTCTCAAATCCTGCATTTCTCACAAGCCCATTCTTTACACCAAAAATAAAAAATAGAAACATCAGGGCCCAGCAGTGTCCAATGCCAAACAGGTGATTGATGGCAATGCTACCACTGCACCACTGCCAGCTCATCACATATTGCAAATGGCTGTCCTGCCTAATCTATGTTTGGATCCTGTTCCAGCCATCAAGCATCCAATAGGCCACTCCGGAGATTGTTTTGCCATTGGCTATAGCAGCCACCACAGAAGTGCTGATTTATAATCCCAAAGAGTCTTCAAAAAAAATTTCTGGACCTTTCACAAACCAATGCTAATTGACTATTATCAGTTACTCCTATGGCCCACCACTAACAGTTCTGCATCAATACCATTACCAAAAAAAGTAGTTAATATTCTAAATTGTGTCACCCAGAAAGCCTCTAAGAATGATTTTCAGGATTTTCAGGGATACAACAAAAATGATCGTTTCCTTCCTTGCTTTCTCACCCATCTTATATTTCCCCCTTTAAAAGAGTTTTAAGGATGCTGTGTACAGTACTGTAGTCAAGCACCTGCAGTTGCATCAAAATGATAAGAAATTTAATTATCTATTAAAGTCAGGCTCAATTACACGTACACTTCAGTTCGGCTTATTAACTTTTATCCAGGTAAGAAAGAAAACTTGGCTGAACACAATCCCTTTCTATCCTAGGATAGCTGTGAAAAAAAATTGACTTGGCCATTTTCCCTTGGCTTTTGTTATATCTCAAAAAGAGATCCATTCAGGAAAGCAAATAAAGTGCTTTTCAGACACTAATTCTGGTTGTTTGATAAGCACCAGAAATAAAATAAGGTATCTGTCCACAAAATTGTCAGTATTGGTGACATGATAACAAATTCAACATTATATTTCCCAAGGAAAATGTGCTATGACTCTGTGCAATAGCATTTAGTTGCTTATCATTGTTGAATCATACCTACCATCCTAAAAGGCTCTTTGTGCCATTTACAAAACTTAGAGAGCCCCCATTTTCAGGGTTACAGCCTAAAAGATGTAAAAGACAAGGGGGAAAAAAATTCACAGTGGTCGTATTTAGATATCCCAGATTGATGTTAGTACTATATTCCAGATCAATGGAAATATATTCTTTGTGGTCTAACTAAGGTTCATATTGTATGTATACTCTATATGGTGACCTGTTCTTAGTTAATGTGGATTGTTTTCTTCTGTTCCCCTGATGCATTTTCTCTTGTTTTCTACTTTGGAAGTCAAGCCCATTTAGCTTGACTCTCCTTCTGTTCAAAGAGAAATCTTCAGAAACAATTCTAGAGACAGTTGAGAGTCAAAGAGATGCAGGTCTACTAAAAGGAAATAAAATGCAAGTGTGCCACATGTTAAATAAAGCTTGTGCTCATATTATTATGGTTTTTCCTTCTTTCTTTCCCTCCCTTTTATTATAACCATATGACAATCTGAGCTAGGTTAAGACCCATCCCTAGATTGAGGGGGAGGGGCAGCCATTATCTGCTCACAGCTCTTGTTAAGCAAAATTTACTTCCCTGCCCCTTAAGCAGAGGATTATTATTAATATTTTTAAAGGCAGTAGTGCTTTTAAAGTATACAATTCACATTGAGTGACTATGGCATTTTTAGACAAGCGGCCTGAGGTATTTTTGTTTTTGTTGTAAAAGGGAAATTTCCTTGAGCAAATTGTCAAAACAAAAAGTAACTTTTGGCTCTTTGTGTAGTAGGCCCTTTGAGATTAAATCATCACATTTTTGTTTTAAGTAAAGGGGAAAAAAGGAAGGGCATCTGTGCAGGTTTAATGTACCTTGCTCTTTAACTCTATGATTAACACACATTAATCATAGTGTGTTAATCATTAATTAATTAAGCACTGTGATGTTTAGTATTGTAACTTAACAGAGCAATCCTATGAATGCTTATTTTGAAGTACTGCTCTACTATGGAATTGTATGTTTCATGTGGGTGTGGTTTCAAGTCAATTTTTGACTTCTGGTGTCATCCCTAGACAAGTCCACCTAGTTTTCTTGACAAGGGTTTTCAGAAGTGGTTTGCCATTGCCTCCTTCCAAAGAGAGTGACTTGCCTAGAGTCACCCAACTGGCTTGATGTCAAAGGTAGGACTAGAACTCCCTGTCTCCCAGTTCTGCACCAAACTGGTTCTCACTATGGGATCTGTCTCTCTATCTGTCTGTCTATTTTCCTGCCTTTACTACTTTATAAGTAACTCAAGGTGGTGAACGCAACATTGCTTCCTCCTTCTATTTTCCTCAGAACAACAACTTTCTGATGTGGGTCGGGCTTGAGAGGGAGTGACTGGCCCAAAGTCACCAGCTGGTTTTCATGTCTAAGGTGGGAGTAAAAACTCCCAGGTTTCTAGCTTAGTGCCTTAACCACTACACCAGGGGTAGGCAACCTTGGCTCTTTTATGGCTCATGGACTTCAACTCCCAGAATTCCTCAGTTAGCTATGCTGACTGAGGAATTTTGGGAGTTGAAGTCCATGAGTCATAAAAGAGCCAAGGTTGCCTACCCCTGCACTACACCAAAGGGGTGCACATTGCTACCAACAAAATGTTTATGGGTTTAAGGTAACAGTTTTTATAATCTGAACTCTTTCAAATCATCCCCAGCTAGTACTCTTTTAAAAAATATTGCCTTTTAGCTAACTCAAAACAATACTAAACAGAGCTATTCTGTTATGTCTTATGTCTCGCATACTGTGCAGCTAGAAATACAGTTCAAAGGTATTTAAACTTGTGTTTTACAATATAATTATCATGCTGTTAAATCAAGACATAATTCACTAAACACTTTAGGTTCTGCCAAAATCTAGTTACATTTCTTCCATTCTATTTTCCAAGTATGTTTCTAAGCAGTTTTCCAAATGTATCTGCAACTGCACCACAGGAATATTCAGAGATCATGTTTATAGCATTTATAAATTGACGTTTTCAAACACCATTCAAGGTTTTGCCACCAAAGTTTCATAGTCTATTACAATGGAAGTTTTAGAATAAGAAATAAGGACATTTTTGCCATATGACACCACTGATTTTTGCAGAGGTGCTTGTTGATAGATAGATAGATAGATAGATAGATAGATAGATAGATAGATAGATAGTGTTATGTATGCAGGCATCTGCATAGCAACAGCCATCAGGGGGCGTGGCCTGGACAGTTTCGGCGGGAAACCTAGGGCCAACCCCATTGGCTGTTAGCTTACCTGGCCAGGTATATAAGGAGGCCAGGTAGCCCTCATTCCTCAGTTCACTTCCCCTTCCAATAAAGAGCTGAACTCACACACCGGCTGGCGTCTCTCTTGCGTCGGACCCACTACACAATAGTGGCGACGAAGGTGGGATGCTGCCGACCAAGAGCTGAAGTCACTGGGGAAACGCTCCGCGAGCTGAAGGGAAAGGCATTTTTCCTTCTTCCCCCCACGACCGCCAGCCGAACCGGCAACACCAAGCGCCACATCCACGACCAACTGCCGCCATGGCTAGAGCCGGACAACCCCGCGAATTTGAGACCCGCCGCCCCGAAACCTGGACCCGTTACTTGGCTCACGTTGAACTGTACATGCGGTTCAATCAGATATCGGAGGACGGTGCAAAGGCGGCCGCCCTGCTCTGCCTTGGGGGACCAGCGCTGCTGGAAGTCGCCGCGAACCTGTTCCCCCAGGAGGCCATCAACACCGGCGCGTACCGAGACCTCGTGGCCAGGCTCAACGCACATTTCAGGCCCCGGCGCTCCAAGGTGGCCGCACGGTCACAATTTGAGAAAAGGGACCAGCGCCCCGACGAGACCGGTGCCGACTTCCTCGCCGCCCTACGGGAAGCTGCCGTCCCTTGCAGGTTCACAAATTTGGAGGAGCGACTACGGGACCAGCTGATTTGCAGCCTACGCGACAGGCAGTTGCAGGAGCGCCTGTTCGAAAGAGAGGAGGTCTCTCTCCAGGAAGCCGAGGACGCCATCCTAGCCCACGAAGCGGCCTGCGGGGCCGTCCAAGCCTGCCAGGGAACCCGGCCCGGCAACCAGGCAACCAGCATCCACCGGCAAGGGGCCACAGAGGAGGACGACCTGAGCATCGACCTCCTCCAGCGGAAGTCGACCCTCGACCAGCGAGCCAGACGCCCAGACAGGCCCAGGCCTCCCAGCAACACTGCCGTTCCCCAGAGGTGCGCAGGGTGTGGTGGGAACCACATGCGCAGCCTCTGCAAGTTCCGGTCCGCCACGTGCCGGGCCTACAAGAAAACAGGCCACATGGCCACCGTCTGCCGTAGCCGCCGCCCCTGAGAGGAGATCCACGAGCTGCAGCCGGAGGAACCGCCATTCGAAGGTACTGGGGCCCCCACCAAAATTGGCTATGTTGAGAGCCGGCTGGCCATTAACCACACGGGTAGCCGCCGGCTGCTCAAACCCAAAATTAGATTAACAATCCGTTTGCAAGGTGTTCCTTGCAGCATGGAGCTTGACTCCGGATCAGCGGTCTCGATTATTTCGGACGAGACCCTTAACCACATAATTAGCCGGAGCAAGCAACGGATTAAATTACGGCCTACTAAATTAACCCTGACCGATTTTCAGAATTCGCCGGTCAAGGTGAAGGGGGAAGCCACCATTTCAGTGGGGTTTAAGGGTCGTGAAGGGCACCTGGACGTTGTAGTGGTAGAGGGCCGCAGAGCCAGCCTGGTCGGGCTGGACTGGTTTGAGGCCCTGGGAATCTCAGTATCCGGGATCCATCGGATCCAGGGGGACTCCGTTGAGGCCGTTTGCCGGGAGTTTGCCGATGTCTTCGACGGGTCATTAGGCAAGTACACCAGAGCCCCCATATCGTTCAAGCTTAACCCAAACGTCTCCCCCGTTAGGGTCCAGCCGCGGCGAGTCCCGTTTGCGCTCAAACACAAAATCGAGCGCGAACTAGACAAGTTGGTGGCCCAGTGAATCTTAGAGCCTGTAGATGGAGGGGAGTGGGAAACCCCCATCGTGACCCCCCTCAAATCCAAAGGGGAAATAAGGATCTGCGCCGACTATAAGTGCTCGGTGAACCGCGCCCTAAACCCGCACGCTTACCCAGTTCCCGCGGTCAGCCACGTTCTCGCTTCCCTCCAAGGCGGCGCCATTTTTGCAAGGCTCGATCTTGCACAGGCGTACCAGCAACTCACGGTCACTAGGGAAACAGCTGACATCCAAACCATAGTAACCCATAGGGGGGCGTTCCGGGTGAACAGGCTACAGTTTGGAGTCAGCGTTGCTCCCGGCATTTTCCAGGAGGTTATGGAAAAGACACTCAAGGGCATTCCAGGAGTCTGCCCCTATTTTGATGACATCCTGATCGCAGGAGCATCAGCAGAGGAACTGGCAGGGAGGCTTAGGGAAGTGCTGGCAAGGCTGCGCACAGCTGGCCTCAAACTCAAAAAGGAAAAATGCAGCATAGGCGTTCCTTCCACAGAATTTTTGGGGTTCAGAGTAGATGCCAGGGAAATCCACCCCACAGAATCCAAGGTGAGGGCCATCAAACTAGCACCCACACCCAAGAACAAAGCAGAGCTTCAGGCATTCCTGGGTCTGCTGAATTTCTACCATACATTCCTCCCACACAAGGCAGCCATCGCTGAACCACTCCACAGGCTGCTAGACAAACAGGCAACATGGGCCTGGACGGCCACCCATGATCAGAGCTTCAAGGCCCTGAAGGCATTGCTGTCGGACAAGTCCACAGTAACCCACTTCATCGAGTCCAAGCCCATTTGTATTGCCTGCGATGCATCCCCTTATGGTGTGGGCGCTGTCCTTAGCCACCTTGAGCCCAACGGGGCACAAGTCCCCATAGCATACTATTCTAGGACACTGTCTGGAGCAGAAAGAAACTACGCCCAAATAGACAAAGAAGCCCTGGCAATCGTGGCAGGAATCAAGAAATTCCACGATTACTTATATGGCAGGGAGTTCACTGTCTTCACGGACCACAAACCACTCCTGGGCCTGTTCACCACAGACAGGCAAACCCCCCAGATTCTGTCCCCCAGGATGCTCCGGTGGTCCATCTTCCTTGCAGCATACAATTGCAAGCTGGTACACAAGCCAGGGAAGGAGATGGGCCACGCAGACGGTCTAAGTAGGCTCCCCCTAGACACACACGACCCAGACCCAGCACCAGCCACACAGATCCTAGCCCTGCAGGAACTACCCGAGTGCCCAGTTCTTGCCAAGGACATTGCCAGCCACACAGCCACAGACAACATCATGGGCAGGGTGCACTCATGGGTTTGCACAGGGTGGCAGGACAAATCCCCGGGACCAGACTTTCAGGCCTATTTCATTAGATGCGATGAAATCTCCACACACAAAGGGTGCCTCCTTTGGGGTAGCAGGGTCATCATTCCACCAGCACTACGCGCCAGGGTATTGGACTCCTTACACGAAGGGCACCCGGGGGTGGCCAGGATGAAGGCACTGGCTAGGTGCTACCTCTGGTGGCCCGGGTTGGACAAGGAGGTTGAGGATCGGGTCAAGGCCTGTTATACGTGCCAGAGATCCAGGCCAGAAGTGCCACATGCACCAGTACACCGGTGGGAGGCCACACACACGCCATGGTCCCGCATTCACATTGACTATGCGGGGCCATTCCAGGGTCAACTATTTTTAGTAGTGGTGGACAGTCACTCCAAGTGGTTAGAGGTAGTCCCTGTCCCCAACATGACCTCGGGGAGGACAATCCAGGTGCTCAGAGCTCTCTTTGCCACACACGGCCTCCCCGACGTAATTGTGTCTGATAATGGGCCTCAGTTTACTGCTGCTGATTTCCAGGTGTTCTTGAAGGTGAACTGGATTAGGCACGCCACCTCTGCGCCTTTCCATCCATCTACCAACGGGCAGGCCGAACGGATGGTAAGGACGACCAAAGACGCACTCCGGCGCATCATCAGCGGGGACTGGCACCACAGACTGGCCAAATTTTTACTAGCCCAACACACAACACCATGCGTAGCTACCGGCAAGAGCCCAGCAGAACTGCGATGGGGACGGCGCCTCAGCACCAAGCTGGACCGCCTACACCCAGACCGGGTAGCAGCCGAAACCGGTAGGGCAACATCACCATCATCACCATCATCACCATCACCACCAGCATCACTACCATCACCATTGCCATCATCACCCACACACAGGGTCCTCAACCTGGGGGACCTGGTCTGGGCAAGGAACTATGGGGCTGGACATCCTTGGGTTCCGGGGACAGTGGTAGGAAAAACAGGACCCCTTTCGTACATTGTAGGGGTGGAGGGGGACAGACGCATAAGGCGACACATCGATCAGCTCAGAGGAAGAGTCCCTGAGCACGTCACACACGCCCCTGAGCGCGTCACACACGTCCCTGAACTCAACGCACATGATCAACAGGAGGACCACACTCCAGGAGGGGTCAACCCAGCTGAGGACGTCACAGGGCAGGGACCAGAGGAGGAGGACTTCCTGATGCCGGCTCCTTGCAGCCCTGCACAAAGGCCTCAGGAACCCACGGTCCAAGCCCAGGGGCCAAGCACACCCAGACGATCCACCCGTCCACACAGGACACCAGCCTACCTGTTGGACTATGTGTGCAAGTGACCCTCACACAAGGACACCACTGTTTTTTAAATATATATATACTCATAGTTATAGTAGTTGCATGTTGTTGTTGTTATGTGGGTCTTCTCTAAGGGGGGAGGGGTGTTATGTATGCAGGCATCTGCATAGCAACAGCCATCAGGGGGCATGGCCTGGACAGTTTCGGCGGGAAACCTAGGGCCAACCCCATTGGCTGTTAGCTTACCTGGCCAGGTATATAAGGAGGCCAGGTAGCCCTCATTCCTCAGTTCACTTCCCCTTCCAATAAAGAGCTGAACTCACACACCGGCTGGCGTCTCTCTTGCGTCGGACCCACTACACGATAGATAGATAGATAGATAGATAGATAGATAGATAGATAGATAGACAGACAGAGAGATAGAGATAGAGATACACACACATATATACACATACATATATTCACATACACACACATACATATACACATACACACACACACACACATATATACACACATATATACATACATACATACACACACACCCAAAGGCATTTCACCCTCAAGAAATCAGTAATATTTATTAACAATCACAGCAGAGTGCTTTTTCTTTTTGGTTGCCCTATTAAAGAAGCTCTTTGTTGTAATAAGCACCCTCAAAAGAGCTTGTTCTTCAGGCACTTCTTCCTCTGCACTTTATTTCTAATGACCCATCTAATAAATTCACAGTGTTTTTCCTTAAGAGACTCATCATTCCCTTTTCTTGGTGTGTTAAAAAAGAGAATTGTATGAAGTAGTCAAAGGGTAAAGGGTAAATCATCCTCTGAAAGATGACTGATGATAAAGTTATAGAAAATGGAAGGGCACTGCTCTTCTATAGGGGGCCTTTTGTCTTCTACCACAGTTATATATGTCATCCATCTACTGTATCTATTAACTTTCTATCTATAAAACTCCTTTTTACAACTCTGTAATCCCTTAATTTGGGGTAGAGTAGGGGTGGCTGGGGAGATGTGGTGGCTCAGTGGGTTAGGATGCTGAGCTTGTCGATCAGAAGGTCAGCAGTTTGGCGGGTCGAATCCCGAGTGCTGTGTAACAGAGTGAGCGCCTGTTACTCGTCCCAGCTTCTGCCAACCTAGCAGTTCAAAAGCACATAAAAATGCAAGTAGAAAAATAGGGACCACTCCAGTGGGAAGATAACAGCGTTCCGTCCGCCTTTGGCGTCTAGTCATGCTGGCCACATGACCACGGAGACATCCTCGGACAAGCGCTGGCTCTTCGGTTTTGAAATGGAGATGAGCACCGCCCCCTAGAGTCGGAAACGACTAGCACGCATGTGCGGGGGAACCTTTACCTTTACCTTAGGGGCGGCTGGATGGAGCTGAGCATTAACTGGCCGGGTGCCCTTCCTGATCTATGCGGAGTTCGCAGCAGGTTTTTTTGTTTGTTTGTTTTGTTTTGCATCCTAGGAGAGAAACATCTGCCACTACCTAGGATTCTCAACCTTCTAAGTGGAAGATGAAGGTCTTCACCAGTAGGCCACTGTGCCGGTGAGTTATCTGTCTGTCTGCCTATCTATCTGTCTGTATGCATATATGTCTATTCATTTATCTTCCTTCTCGGTCCTAATTCTTTTTTCTCCCTATTACAAAAGCAAGAACATGTCAGAAAGCTAAATGCAGATATCACTGATGCAGAATCATATCACTTAAACTATTTTAGAAATCTGATGAGGAACAAAAATTAGTAGTTTTGTTTTTTTATTTTTATTTTTATATCAAATCAGGTAATTCACAGCTCCCAAGTCCCCTTTTTGGAGTCCCTTTTGATCAAGATTGCTAAAAACCAACTGTAGTTTTCTCATGTTATTCCAAAATAAGCCTACCACAATTTAAACAAACAACTCTCATTACAAATTTAGAATAGAATAGAGCTGGAAGGGACCTTGGAGGTCTTCTAGTCTAGCCCCCTGATCAAGCAGGAGAACCTATACCATCTCAGACAAGTGACTGTCTAGCCTCTTCTTTAAAATCTCCAGTGATGGAGTGCTCACAATTTCTGGAGGCAAGCTGTTCCACTGGTTAATTGTCCTCACTGTCAGGCAGTTTCTCCTTAATTCTAGGTTGCTTCTCTCTTTGATAAGTTTCCAACCATTGTTTCTTGTCCTGCTCTCTGGTGCTTTGGTGAATAACAGGACCCCTCTACTTTGTGGAAGCCTCTGAAATACTGGAATACTGCTATCATGTCTCCCCTGTTTCTTCTTTTCTTTAGACTAGCCAAAACCAAGTTCTGTAGCCATTCTTCATATGTTTTAGTCTCCAGGTCTTTCATCATCTTAGTTGCTGTTCTCTGATTTTTTTCCCAAACTGTCAACATCTTTTTTGTGATATGGTGACCAAAATTGGCTGCAGTATTCCAGGTGTGGTCTTACTAGGGTTTTATAAAGCGGTACTAATACCTCATGTGATCTTGATTCTATGCATCTGTTTATACAATCCAGGATTGTATTGGCTTTTATGGCTGCTGCTGCTGCTGCACATTGCTGGCTCATGGTTTAGTGATCATCCACTAAGACTCCAAGGTCCCTCTCACCATTACTGTTTTTAAGCCAGGTCTTGCCCAATCTGTACTTGTACCTTTGATTTTTTCCTGCCTAAATGTAAAACTTTGCTTTTCTCCACATTGAAATTCATTTCATTGGATAGGGCCCTTTGTTCAAGTTTGTCAAGATCTTTTTGGAGCCTGAGTTTGTTTTCTGGGGTGTTGGCTACTCCTGCCAGTTTGGTGTCATCTCCAAATTTGATGAGTTCCCCTTAAATTCTCTTATGTAAGTCATTGATGAAGATATTGAAGAGTACTGGGCCTAAGATGGAAACTTATGGTACCCCACTGCTTACTTCTCTCCATGTGGATGTAGTGCCATTAAGGACTACTCTTTGACTATGGTTTGCCAGCCAGCTACAGATCCATCTGGTGGTGATGTTGTCTATTCCACCTTTTTCTAGCTCACCAAGGAGTACATAGTGTTCTACTTTATCAAATGCCTTACTGAAGTCTAAGTATATTACGTCCAGTATTTCTCTGGTCTATTAGTTTAGTCACTTTGTCAAAGAATGAAATAAGATTTCTTTCTTTCAATTACAGATCCCATTAAGTTTGTCCATGACCTGATTAACCAGTTTCTTCGCTTCAACTATTCAAGAATATAGATGATGTATCTGGAGACTATTTTGTTAAGTCAGGCTTATAGCTGGCAAGGTATCCAAAGGTGGTAAAAATATATGGGGTGGAATGGTAGGTTTTGCAAAGACAGGTGCTCCTTCTGGAAATGCTGCAAGAGATCACAGGAAGAATTGATCCAGATTCACCAGATAGCAATATAGGGCATCTTCTATGGAAAGATTAGTTACATGGAATTGCATTCGTGAGTGAGATGAATTGTTTATTTTCTCCTCACCCCTACAATTAAGCCTCTACACATTATCAGATATGCAACTCTTAACCCTTTTGCTAGTGTTTATGTCTGTGTGTACTGTTCCGCTCACTCACATACACAAAAATAGTTTAGTGGGTTTATTAATATTCCCTAGCAATTCCCTTCACCAAAACCCCAGAACTTCCCCAATAAAGTCTAGCCAAAAGCAGACCATTGCCAATGAGTACACGAGGCACTTGAAAGTTTCCCAATCAAGATAAACCCACCAGGCTTAAACTGAAACTTAAATCCACAACACAAGAGGGTTCACAAGGCATAATGCAAATCAAGGCATTCTGTCAATCCAAAGAAAGGCAAGTATCACAACGACCAGGAAGCACACAGCTAGGAAATGAACACATTGTTCCCAATATCACCTCTATCTGTCTGCTGTGCTAAGTAGCCAGCTTCTGGTGCAGCCCATCAAGAAGGGCGAGGCTGCCTCCTCATGAGTAATCAGACTGACCTTCACTGGTCCTGCCTTTTCTCTTCCCTATGTGTTCTTGGATCAGATGCGGAAGGCAGTTCCTCTTCCTCATCACTTACTGGCTGCAGCTGCATGCTTTCCCCACCTGAAGCCTCAGGGCTGTCCTGCTGCAGCTGTGCTTCAGTCAACTCCCTCACAGCTTCTTGGAGCCATTGACCAACTCCCCTCCAGACATGCCTGGAACTGTTTCATCCTCCTCCAAGCTGACATCTGGAGAGGTATCTGGGGAAGCATCCGAGGGAGTCATCACACTATGTGGGAAAGGCATTTTATAATATTGACATTTTGAATGAACTACTAGCACAGATTCCAGAATGTGATGTACTGCCTCCAATGGAAAAATCTGATATGTAATACTCTGGTTTGATCAACTGCTCAGGATCCCATAATGGCCCACATATAGAGCAAGTGACCAGCCAAAAAACCAAGGAATTTAAGGTAATCACAGAAGATATTGATTGGGATGAATTTGAAGCGTTTCATATTAAAAATTCAGCAAGTATATTAAACATACATTGGATAGAAATATTTGATGACCTGGAATGCCTGTGATGCTTAAAAGATGCTCAATGAATACAGTGCTGCCCACATAAATCATTATGGGTATCTGTGCTTTAATGATAAGTGGCCAGGAAACTCTGCTCAAGGAACTACAAGAAATTTCTGAAAATATCTTTAACTCAGCATAGTTTCAAGTGTTCTTATTCCAGTCATAAATATCTGCTACAATAGTCACTGTCTTCCGCCAATTATTGCAAAACATGGATTGTTGGGCATATAGTTGATGATTACTATTCTACATGTGCATTAAATGAATTGAAGACATTTTTGAACAAAAACTTCATCTCAGCACCCTCAAGCAAGTTTCCAAGCTAAACATATGGTGCAGCTAAGACAGGATGCCCTGAAGCAGATTGTTGGAGAAGACCAGCCAAACAAAATGTAACATCCTCCATGACTAAACATGCTATTCTGTGTTTAAGAAGGGGAAACATTGGGAAACATCTCAAGACTTTTCTGAACCGTTTCAACCAGAACCAAACAGACAAACAGAGTTGGAAGGGACCTTGGAGGTCTTCAAGTCCAACCCTTTGCTCAAGCAGGAAAGTTAAATTTAAAGAACTTCCACATGCCACTATTCATTTATTCCCATAGGAGATTAAGTTCCACGGTGATTATCTGACACTATTGATGAGCACTCAATATTCCTGGACTTAGCTTCCTCCCATTGCAGCCATGAAACTTATTAATTAATATGTAGTTTACTGTGGGGAGAGGTTGTATTTACATGAAAGGACAATGTGAAACAGTGTCTGTATTGTTTTTTTTTTCCCTGCTGCCCCATCACAACACAACAATATTGCAGTAGCACTTATTCTTCCATTAGCTTCATAAGAGGATAACAGAATAGATGCTGCATTAAATTCTATTTTCATTGGTAAATCTTATTAGCACTTTCTAGATTTTTGCAATAAATCAATCTTTATTCATCACAGACTGGCAGATAAAACACGTAAGTCACAATTAATTAGCGTAAAAAGGAAAAATATATAATTGCTCTAAAATATCTAAAGAGGAAATACTATGGCATACTAGATTTTTGCATTAAAATAACAGTACTGTTTCCTGCAACCACAATACTGCCATAAGTGATTATATTATCTGAATGACAATAAGACATTCATAACTGTGTGCTTCTAAATTTTTGGCAGATAGAAATATGCTAATAGCTTATGCTGTAAATAGAACTTAAAAGTTTTTAATTCCTAAAAATTATTCAGGAGCTTTTCAAAATTTTAGATTAGTAGCAAGAGCAAAATTTTCATCCAATAACCTGGATCTGCAGCTCACTTTAATTTAATTTAATTGAAACTATTTTCCCCCAGCTCTACCTTCCTTGCAATATGTTGTACTAGATCAATATAAATGTAAATAAATCCTAAAATTACAACATTGATTTCATAATTGAATCATAATGTTGCAAAGAGACATTTCAATCACTGTCCAATTCCCTACTCAATGCATTGATCCCCAAGCTGCTCACTCCTACTCCATCATGTGGGTTTTGTTTGTATATAATTCCTGTCCTCTAAGATATTTGTATCACCCCCAAATAAAAAAAAATCTTTTCTCCTTGCCGTTCAAATAATTCATAAAACATTGAAATATGCCAGGTATAAATTCTAATCCCAAGCAGCACCCCACACAATAACTGCTTTCCTCTTGAACCCCTGGTGAACATTTTTCAAACATGTTTTCTAAGCCAACTATGCATCTAGCTCCCCTTAATGAATTTTGCTATGTACAATTAATTTGCATATTACATACCACAAGCTATATTGTTGGGAGTGAACACTTCTGGAAGATATACGTAGGTTAGTGAAGAGAAATCAAATTCAGGTGCACAATGAATCACTGGGAAAGAGCAGAAAGCAAATATGAGTAACATTGCTGTTTATAATGTGGCTGGATTAAAATTGGACAGCTAACTGCTAATGTGCCTAGAGGCCAAATAAAAGTTTGGTATTATAAAGATATAGCTACATACACACACACACACACACACACAGAGAGAGAGAGAGAGAGAGAGAGAGAGAGAGAGAGAGAGAGAGAGAGAGAGAGAGAGAGAGAATGTCAGAACTATGAATCAAGGCAAATGTTGTCAGAGCAGAAAAACTGAGACTGAACATTGATATTCCAGAAATCATTAATCTGCAACCAACTGGCATAGGTCACTTCACATCATAAGAGCACCAGATGTACTGTGTGCAAGAGGATCATAGAAATGGAATAGTCATTATTATTCTTAACAAAAAAAAAGTGCTAAAGTCAATTCTGAATTCAACTCCCCAGAATGTCAGCCTGATCTCAATTTGTCCAAAGCAAGCATTTCAATATTATGGTGGTCAAACACTATGCTCCAACTATAGAATCCTATGCCAACTTCCCAAACATTGTAGATATAGCATCAGAAAATGAGGACATATTCCTAATAAGTAATTGGAATGCTAAAGGTGAAAGCAAAGTAGCATCTGGAATAATAGGAGCTGTTGATGTTGAAATACAAAGTAGGTGACAAACTAACAGAGTTCTGTGGGAATACAGTAAGTAACTTTTTCCAACAACCTAAAAACCAGCTCTACATGAACATCACAGAAAGTAACATCACTGTCAAATTAACTGTCTGCTCTGCAAGGAAATATGAAGGAGTTATATTCAATGTTGTTGATGTTAAGGTTCCGACTAATGAAATCAAATAAATCAGAACTCCGAGGCTTGAAGTTTCCTCAAAGAACATGTTTATTGGATACATAATATCAGCATGGTCAAAAGTGAAACCAACTCTAACATTCCCCTTAGGGACTCAGTGTAACTAAATGTAACAATTCCCTTCCCTCTGTGATGCTA
Source organism: Vipera ursinii (assembly GCF_947247035.1). NCBI lineage: Eukaryota > Metazoa > Chordata > Lepidosauria > Squamata > Viperidae > Vipera > Vipera ursinii. The sequence continues at coordinate 149,145,102 of NC_139516.1, read as the reverse complement.
TTGATCATGCTACCCAATAAAAGCAATTGGCGGGCTCCGTGAAACTTCTTCTCTTCACCTTTCAGCTGTTCCATGTTTAGTCTAGCAATGCTGTTATTTTCCATCCCCCCTTCCCCCCAACCTGTGGCAACTTAGAATGACCAAGATGGCTGCAGCCAGGGTCATTTCAGAAGTTGACAAAAATAACATCTGGTTCTGAATATGGCAGAGATGATGAACCTTTTGTAAAATCCCAATTAAGATTGAAGAAAGCAACTAATATCATTAAGGTACGATTTCAGCAAGATGCCATATGAATACACAGTGAAAGTAAAGATCAAGCGTATTGGGTTAGGATAAATAAAGCTGTCAAAGACCTCTGGATTGAAATTCATCATATCATTAAAGATAAAACAATTAAAATACTCCACTTTCTATAAAACAAAAGACAATGAAATGGCTATCTACTGAAATATGAACCTACCTGAAGAAAAACAAAAAGCAAAAGGTAACACCCCAGGAGGAAAATTTACCCATTTAAATGTTGAATTCCAGACAAGAACAATATGCATCTAAATCTAAATAAGAATTGCAAAAAAATAAAATAAATGAGCACAGCAATCAACAAGAACAAAAAAAAACGATTTAAGAAAATCAGAAAAATCAAGGGAACTTTTTACTCAAGAGATGGGCACAATGGAGAAAATATATATATAAAGACAACCAAATACACCGAGCTATGCAAAAAAGACCCCAAATTCCTGATATGTATGAAGATACAAACAATGAACTAGAGTTAGACATTTTGGAAAATGAAGTAAAATGGGTTGTAGAAAATACTGCTAACAATAAGGCTACAGGACTGATAAAATTCCATCTAGCAAGACAGTGCTGTTAATTGCTGCTTGCAGTTTGTATGCCAGTATGAAAGCACAGCGGAAGCCAGATGCCTGGGAAAGATCAGTTTATATGGCAATAAGGTAAAGGTAAAGGTTCCCCCGCACATGCGTGCTAGTCATTTCCGACTCTAGGGGCCAGTGCTCATCTCCGTTTCAAAGCCGAAGAGCCAGCGCTTGTCCGAGGACGTCTCCGTGGTCATGTAGCCGGCATGACTAGACGCCAAAGGCGGACGGAACGCTGTTACCTTCCCACCTTAGTGGTCCCTATTTTTCTACTTGCAATTTTACGTGCTTTCGAACTGCTAGGTTGGCAGAAGCTGGGACGAGTAACAGGCGCTCACTCTGCTACGCGGCACTCGGGATTCGACCCGCCAAACTGCCGACCTTCTGATCGACATGCTCAGCATCCTAACCCACTGAGCCACCGCGTCCCTTATATGGCAATACCCCCCTCAAAAAAACAGGAACCAGTAAAAAAAATGCTTAAACTACTGAATAATTTCAATTCAGACTTCAATAACAAATTGAGTGAGAACTACCATGGGTACAAACTGTTGTCAGAAAAGGGAATCAGCCAAGATTACACTGCAAACATTCAAAAGATAAACGTTTCCAAAAGCCCCATTTTTACTTTATTGATCAGACTGTGGCTTTTGACTCTGTGAAAACATGAATCTATCACACCATCACCTCCATGTATTGAAGAATGTGTATTCTAGAAAGCAACAGTTAGAATGGAATGCAAAGTTGCTTTATTTGTTCAGAACTGGCTGTCAGCCTGTCTATTTACTCTATATGCAGAATACAGGAAGAAAACGAAGTTGTAATTAAAATTTTCTAGGAGAAATATTAACAGCCACTAGTATGGTAATGATACCCTTTGTCATCTGGAGATGAGGAAGATTCAAGGAAATCTGTTGTTGAAAATGAAATGTGCAAATGCAAAAGCTTGCCAGATATTCCACATATATATTTTAAGAAAGATTGTACCAAATGCTGAAGTATAACCAATGTAAATACATAGGTGAAGACATAAAAGCTATAATAGATTTCATCCTTCTGGGCTAAGAATCCACTGGGATTATATGTAACTATAAAATACAGGGACATTTACTATTGGGTAGAAAGACTTTAACAAATCCAAAGACAATATTGGAGAGACATGTGCCTAACAAAAAAGATACATATTGTCAAGGCCATGGACTCCCTAGTTTAACAAATGGCTGTGAAAAGAGTGAACAAAGAAAAATCAATGTCTTTGTTTGAAATGAAACACTGGAGAAAATTGTTGAAAGTACTTTGGACTACAAGAAAAACAAATCATTTAATACTACAGTAAATCAAGTAAAACCAGACAGGTCACTGAAAGCATTAACAATGAAGCTAAAACCTAACTATTTTAGATGCATAATGCAGAAGCAAGAATCTTCAGAGAGAATCTGATGTTTGCAAAAATTGAAGGCAGCAACAACAAAAAAGTAGATGGCAGAAGACAAAGTAGTTAGATGCTTTCACTGATGTCACAAACATGGGCTTATATGAACTCAAAGAAGCAGTAATGGACACACAAGCCTGGTGAACTATTATCCATCAGGGGATGCAGTGGCGCAGAGGCTCAATGACACTTGAGGTGCTGAATAATTGCCAGCACTCCCGTGGTCCGAGTCTAGCTCCACGGGACAGGGTGAGCTCTTGTCTCTTGCTCCTGCCCACCTAACATTTTGAAAGTATCATTTGCAAGTTGATGGATAGGTATCATCATTTTGGTGGTGGGAAACTGCCGGCTGCCTTCTGTGCAGGGAGCTGGAATTGGTACTGGATCTGCCCAGATGCGATTGGCAGAGGAGAGGTGGAAGAAAGTCTTAGATGAGCTGACTTCCTGACAGCAGGGCAGCCAGTGTGAAACTCTTTTGTGGAGCACCAGTGCAACAAACGGCTGCCAGGACTTTTATTGTGTGCATAATATTGGTACCTCCCTGGCCTTGTATGCCATATGCTAAATAAGTAAATAAATTACCCTTCAGATAAGAAAGAAATCAAAACAGCTGAACAGCAAGGATCCACCCCATTGTCATATCATGTTTGAAAAAAAATTGTCTAATTATGTCCATAGCATTCTTACCATCTTCAAAGGAAAGTTTTGATTTTTTGTTAGCTAAACTGAGTGATCCATGTGCTTCCTCAGATCTATATCCAGAGACTGATTAGAAATGTGCTGGGTGCAAACTAAATGACCTACATAGATTTTCCAGCAAGATTAACAATATAAAGGGAAATCAGTTTATATGCTTGTATTTGTATTTGCGCTTTAGTGCACAATTGATCATTAGTTTTGCCCATTCCAGATTTAAATCCATGAATATGTTCTGATCTAAAGGATTGTAAGCACATCACATTGGCTTTGAAGCAGTTGGCAAAATATATGAAAAGCTGAGCCCAACTGCTTTCCTCTATAAAATGTGAGATAGCGGCAGTGACATTTGAAGAAAATATTAAAAGAACTCCAAGCTCATTGGATATGGTCAGTGCCCTCCTCAATAATGTCTACATTTCAAGTATATCCTCTCCTTAAAAAGATAGCCCTAGAACAGACATGTCAAACACAAGGCTCGGGGGCCAGATCCGGCCTGCGAAGTGTTTTCATGTGGCCCATGAAGCCATCCTGGAAACAGTGAGGAAACGCCTCGCTGCCTTGGCCCCAGCCTAGGCTGGCCAGGAGCCAATGTACAATTTCGTGGTGGTCATCTATGCTGAAATACATTCAGTCTTAGCTCCACAAGGCCGTCTGAAAACAGCGAGGGACCGGCCCGTGCAGCATCAGCATTGCCCCCTGGGTGCACGCTGGGGAGGTATCACCCTTTGTGAGGAATGAAATAATGCACCATCACCTGGAAGTGGCCAGCAAGCAGCCCTGCCTACTTCGGGCAGGCTAGGGGCTGGGCAACATTGTGCTTCTCTTCAGATTTGTGCCACCCGCTCAGCCTCTCAGCACTGTGAGGAGAGTGCCCCACTGCCTGCCAAAACCGGGCAGGCTGGGGGCTGAGCAGCATTGTGCAGGTAACATCGAGTCTCACTCTGCTCATGGCATCCCCTCCCCCAGAGCCCACCAAGCCGGATATGTGAAGTAGGCGAGGGCCATGTGCTGGCCACTTCCAGGTGATGGTGCATTTCTTCATTCCTCACAAAGGATGATACCTCCCCAGATGTTTTTTGCCTGATTTTCTGCCTCCCTCATCTCAAATATTTTCCCATCACTCTGTTCGAAGGAAGGAAGGAAGGAAGGAAGGAAGGAAGGAAGGAAGGAAGGAAGGAAGGAAGGAAGGAAGGAAGGAAGGAAGGAGAGGGAGGATCTGAGGGAAGTCCTGCCTTAGTCATGCCCTGCAGCCCTTTCACCATCCCCTTGCCCCCTCCTCCTGGCCTATCCTGGGGGGTCTCCCATCCTATTGCTAAGGAAGCTTTGGATACAAAGCCAGGTCTCCTCACATGGAGAGGGAGTGGGCCTCCCTCTTGACTTTGCCCTCGTACCCATCATGAGCAACCTGGCTAAGGAGAGCAAGCACAGCAGCAGCAGCCTTGAGGAGGAGGTAAGTGCAGTTGGGTGCCCCCTTGGGGAAGTGGGGCTGGGCTTAGTGCCGCGGATGCTTGAGGGCTGGGCTGGCATTTGACCTCCGTGCCACTGTTCAGGCCCCCCCATGGCCTGAGAGGAACAGTGAGGCTCCTCCAATGGACCATGCCTTGGCACTTGCCCTGGTCCCATCTCCTTCTGCCAGAAACCCTCAGATCTGTTCCACTCCTGCCCAGGCCCCCATAGGCATTCTTGACGCAAATGATGTAGAGCTGGCCAAGCCCACCCAGTAGGCCATACGCACTGCAGCCACACCCACCCAGACCACACCCACCTGCCCCCTCCAAGAGCAACCAGAATGTTGATGCGGCCCTCAATGAAATTGAGTTTGACACTCCTGCCCTAGAATAATGCAATTTTCTCCCACAAACAAATCCTGATGTGGAAACATTTCATGTTTATATTAAGGGCTAAGACTCAAACTTTCAAAGTAAAAAGTGCCAATTCTCTAATGTGGGATTCCTTGAGATATATTAGGGTCAATTTTGACTTTTCCTTTCCTCTATTATTGGGTTTTCTAATAACATCTGGAAGTAAAAATGACAAGCTGTATTAAAACGATCATTTGAAAGTATTCGTCTTGATAAGCTTCCCAAATTTCAATCCATTGTATCCTCTAGATAACCAAGCCAATGACGGCTGCCCATTAATTAGAAACTGTAAAGCTTCCATAGGAAAGTTTGTTTTCTTTGCTCAGGATAAGATTTGGAAGAACCGACATGCATTGATAAATACAGAATTATGCTGCTGCGTGTGATATATCACTGATTGTAGTGAAATTGCACTTACTATCTGGATTTCTCATTATGTTTTTCAACAAGGCATCATATGCCTGTTATGAATTACAAATATACTGTATTACTGTATGCTGTGTTTTGGATCAGGCAAGAGTTGACAACTACAAATAAAATGTCAGTAGGGATGCTGTAGTTGCCGAGACTCTTTCCAGAATGTGATTAGGGGATTAAACCATTCTGACTGGTTAACACCTGGGACAAGATAACAGTAGCTATGTCTGACTTCTCCTCTGTCCTGTAAGTAGCCTGTACTTGAAGGGACATCTCTTCCAGAGAAGAGAGGGTACTAATTGAGTTATTATGAAAAAAAAAACCTAAAAGCCTTATTCCTTCTCAAAAAGGATGCATTATTTTTTTCCCCATTTAGTGCTAAGAATGCCTCACAAAGGAAGCTGGGTTCTTTTGTCCCGTTTTCTTCATTATTTCCATAGCCCAAGTTTTCTCTCGATTTACTACTCCTTGCACATTATTCCCAGCAAAAAAGGAACTCGGAGCAGGTGTCAGTATGGAGGAGGTCATTACGGACATTTTCCCACTTGTGATTTATAACACTTTCTAGAGCTCTCCAACCATCATTGTCCCTCAAAAAAAAAAACAGTAATGAGAACAGGTTTTGTATCACTTTGACTATGGTGGGGTGATACTATAAAGATGCTATAAGTCACTAATGGGGAACTGGCCTAAGCTTTGGATCTAACACAGCTAGCTGGTACAGTGACTTGATCTGTATACACATAAGGTTTTCCCTCATAGTCTCATTTCACAGAATATATGCCCTGAAAGTGCCCTATACTGTAGGTTTTCAATTGTATGATAGTATGATAAATAGTGTGAATGCAACAGATGTGTAGATGATTTAAAATCAACATTTCTTTTGTCATGTGCACTGTTGTTGGCTTTTAAATTTGGGAAAGGAAAATTAGAAATTGTGCCCAGATGCAAGCTATTTTTCCACGGAATATCACTTTCTCATTCTTTCTTACTGTTAGAACCACAGAATAGTTTACATGTTTCATTACTGTTTCATAACCTATTGAAAAGAGTCACTGTATCGTACCTTATACAGATCATTTTGGGGTACTTATCTTCTTAATATTATCCTGCCTGCTTCAGATTAATTCTCACTCTAGTGTTCTTCTCCCTGGTTTGCAGAATTAACAAACACTTACTGCTTGCACCTTTCCTTTTTAGAAATTGGTTCGCTGTTGAACTTATAAAAAACCAGAACTCAAGAGAAATAATCTGCCATGCATCTTGGGTTGGATGATTTTGCATTCATTTATTTCTTGGCGTACGTTTGGGTAGTACACAGTTATATCAACAAATCTTGCACAAGGAGGTCTGCACACCTAACTTTTGCACATGTTTTTTTTACCTGAACTGCAGAAGTGTGAAAGACATATACCAATCTTTTTTTATTGAAAAGTTTTACAATACATTTTTTTAACAAAATAAAACCCCTCCCAGCCCCCTCCCCTCTCCCCAACCCTCCCCAACACCTCCCTTCCCCCTTCCCCCTCCCCCTCCCCCCTCCCCGACTTCCCAGAGCTAAATACAGGGTATAAAAATACAAACAATCATAATCTACCTTATGCAAACAACAATAAACTATTAAATCTATCGCACTTTAACTCTTATAAAATAACTACAAGCAATGTAAATATCACATCAATACTTATTCAAATGCTAGGTGAAACTTTTTAGTCCCATATTTATTCTGGATATAATCAATCCATTTCTTCCACTCCACAATATATCTCTCTTGCGAATGGTCTTTCAAGTATGCCGAGATCTTTGCCATTTCCGCCAGGTTGGAAACTTTTAAAGTCCATTCTTCTATAGTCGGCAGTTCTTCCTTCTTCCAATATTGCCCTACTAAAAGTCTTGCTGCCGTAAAACACATACCAATCTTTTTAAAAGCATGCCTTTTGCATTTCCGGTTTGAAGATTGCCCTGCATTATAACTACTGCAGAATCTCCCAAGCATTCTGAAATTCTGGAACAAGAAACAAAACAATTTAAAAATGCCCAGAGGTCATTATAACATTATAATAGTATGTGTGTTGGGCAGTGAGAGGGAACAACATGGAAGAAACTGAGCAGCCATAACAGTCACTGCTGATGTAGCAAGCAACCTCTCAGAATAAGGTAGAATTTCATAGCACACAACATTTGCAAGAACAAAAGACCTTGAGTTCCTCTACTTTTACCTAAATGGATTATTCCTACAAACAGAAAAGACAGATGGAAGGAAAGTAAAATATGATCTATTCCCCAAATAAAGGCTGCATCATCTGGAGGCAAAATTTGCACAATTAACTCTTGGTGTTGCATATTAAAAGGTCCATCTGGACGTAGCCAAAGATGAGCAAGCACATGTTCAATATTCCACAGAGATAATACCATCTTCCTTTTCTTTTCTCCAGAACCACTTTTTGCAAATCACATGGAAGAATTATTGACAGATTATACAGTATATACTTGGAACAATAAAGAGGATCCTGAAAACAGTTTAGTAAAGGAATGAAATGTGAAACAGTCAAGGAGGAGGAAGAAGAAGAGAAAGAGGAGCAAAGGCAGAAAAAGAATGGAACAATAACAGGCAAACATTGTTGTTGAGGCTGGAAAATCAGTTTGCCAGCAAAAAAAAAATTGTGCTATTTAATAAGGTTAATAATAGATAATGTTGCCTAAAGATGATTTGTTATCACCCGACAACCATTACATTAAAATGTTAATGGCCTGAAGCAAAAGCAAATTGTTTCCTTAATCTGCCAGAAGAACAATTTTCTCAGGAATTATATACACATCAGAATGCTTTGGGATTTAAAATAACCGTAATAAACAGAACTGAAATTTGGTCCACACGCCAAGTGCCACGTTAACATGATTAAAAGTGGGATGCATTTCATCTTTTTTTAAAAGGATGCTGTATTTGTCCTAAAAACAAACAGACAAACAAAACCCAACATTTCTATACGGATGTTTGTTTGTTTTTAAAAAAACTGCAAAACCTTAAAAAAAAAGTGGTTCTGCCTTCCAAGTAGCCTGCACTTTTTCCAGTTAAAAGGAAACAGTGTGGTATTCCCCCTGCCCCATACACCAAACAAGATAAATAAGTGAAGATCATAAGTTTACAAATATATTATTGTTGTTGTTTTTAACCATTTAGTCTTGGTGACATTATAGGCAAAGTGCTTTCCACACTACCCTGTCAAGCACAGCTTTTTTCAATTGTTCTATGTTCAATTTTGCATCATACAGATGTACCGGTAATGTTTGCTTGCAAATGGTTGTAAACAAATTATTGGCTGAGATAACATAAAGTAGATGGCACATTCACTGAACTGTGATAGAACTCTCTGTGATTTGATAGGACAGTTACCAAGAAAGAGATGCAAAAAAAAAATATACAAGTGCAAAACTGAGTTATTTCTATAGAGAGAATGTATCAGTTCAAACCCTAATATACCAATCAACATTTTCCATCGGACTGTATGAAACCAGGCATTCTTAAATGTATATGTATATAATATGCAGCACATCTTTGCATGCATAGTTATGTATGCCAATAGCAAGATTATAAAAAAATAACCCTTCCCACCCCTATGGGTACTATATGTCTTGGTCAGTTTGTGTCACCCTCATATTTGGTATAACAGTGGTGGATTTGAGCTTCTAAAGAAATGGTGTATTTGATTATTTTTAACATTATAATTATGTTGTCAAGTGGCCATCGAAATAAATAATCTGCATAGGTAACTAGGGGTGACAGGATAGCAGTGTGCCAATATCTCAGGGATTGCCACAAAGAAGAGGCAGTCAACCTATTTTCCAAAGCATCAAAAAGCAGGGCAAAAAGCAATGGATGGAAACTAATCAAGGAGAGAAGCAACCTGGAGCTAAGGAGAGATTCCCTGACAGTGAGAACAATTAATCAGTGGAACAACCTGCCTCCAGAAGTTGTGAATGCTCCAACACTGGAAGTTTTTTAGAAGAGATTGGACAACGATTTGTCTGGAATGTTATAGGGCTTCCTCCCTGAACAGGGGGCTGGACTAGAAGACCTCCACAGTCACTTCCAACTCTGTTATTCTAGTCTATTCTAAACTGTAGCAATTCACTTTTACTTTTGATTTTTTTTCTGATTATTGTTACTGCATTATCAATTCTCTATCCTATAGTTTTCGTAAGGTCAAATTTGATCACTTTTCTTGACAGTTTCATATGGTTTAGCCCAGCTGACTCAGGAATTCTGGGAGTTGAAGTCCATGAGTCATAAAAGAGCCGAGGTTGCCTACCCCTGGTTTAGCCCATACAGGATAAGTTTGCCTTTACTTTACTCTATGCATGTAACGGATCATCGAAAAATTATGGTAAGGACAACCAAGTATCATCATCTACAATGATGTAAGTGCTTAGCCACAATAGGGAAAAGAAGCTCATAAATTCCTAGGAGGAAAAATCTCTGAAATCTGAATGAACTCTTGGCATACAAACCTAAATGAGCATCTCTTGTATCTACTGGCTCAGTTTCAAAAAGGAGATTTTAAATGATTTGCTTGTTTTACAATTTATAGCCTTTCTTCCATGAGGCACTTCTTTAAAAATGGAGAAAGGGATACACTGAGCAGGAAGGTGACATTCTAATTAACATCAAAAGAAAAATAAGACTCCTCTCTTGTTGTCCAAGGCATTCCGCCTGTTATATATATATATATATATATATATATATATATATATATATATATATATATATATATATATATATATATATATATATATACATATACATATACATATACACATATACATACAGTATACATAAACATATACATATGCATATATATATATATATGTATGAAAAGAGCCTTGGTGGAGCAGTGGGCTGATGCCTCCTTAAGTAACACCAGCTGCCTGCAATTAGTGCAGGTTCGCATCCCACCAGGCTCAAGGTTGACTCAGCCTTCCATCCTTCCGAGGTAGGTAAAATGAGGACCCAGATTGTTGGGGGCAATTAAGCTGACTTTGTAATAATGCCGCTTGGGGGGGTGAAAGCCCTAATAAGCAGGCATATACATAGAATGAAGGCTACTGCTAAGCTTGTAAGCCGCCCTGAGTCTTCGGAGAAGGGCGGGATATAAATGGAATTAATATATATATATATATATATATATATATATATATATATATATATATATATATATATATATATATATATATATATATATATATATATATATATATATATATATATATATGTTTTCTGAGGTTTTCGCGGGTGCCTGTATGTGGATCCTTGGTTTTTCGGGTTTTTCCCCGCGTAGAACTAAAGGTGTAGGCGCAACGTTTCGACGGAATCCCATCCGTCATCATCAGGCTTTAGCTTCCTTCTTCTGGGAGAAGCATGTGGCTGTTTGTTCCTCTTTTTTAAACTGCCAGAGGGGGTGTGTTCTGTTGAGGTGTGCTCTGATTGGGTAGGGGACCAAGTGTGTTCTGATTGGGTGGGAGTGTGTTTTGAATGGTGGGTGTGTTCTGATTGGGTGGGGGGGTTGTTCTGAGTGGATGGGCTGGTCTCAGCTGCCAGCTCCAGACCTGAGCTGGTGAGTTGTGCTGCTTTTGTTCGGCTTCGTGTTTGTGGTGGTGCCATGTTTTTATAGTGGGTGTCAATTTGCTTATTGTGTGGTTTGGAGGGGTTTAAAGTGGCTGATGTTGCAGCTGTAGTTAGGTTTCTGTTTTGTGGTTGTGTGTCTTTATCGTTGTGGGTTCGGATTTGCTTTTTGAATGGTTGTGTGGTGGTGATGTCATGTGATGTTATCATGAGTTTGGGTCTGGTATCATTCTTGGTGGTTGGGCCTCGTCTGTCAATCAAGGCGGGTTTCCAAATGGCTGGTAGACGAGAGGTATCATCTCGTTTATTCATGCTGTGGGGGCGTTTTTCTATCTCAATGGCTTCTCAATGGCTCCCTAGGACACACTATCTACCATAAAAAAACACACACAAACCGCTATCTGAACGCACTCTCACACCACCACCCAGCACAGATCAACTCCGTAGCCAAGACACTCATCTCCAGAACAAAACACCTAGCTGACGAACAACACCTAAAAACCGAACTACACACTCTCACTAATGTACTAACAGCCAATGGATTCCAAAGAAACACGATTACCAACTTAATCCGAAGAGAGACACCCACAAAAACCCAAGACAGAGAACAAGAAAATGGCAAAGCCCTCCTCCCATACTTAAAAGTGACCACAGACAGAATCAGCAAGGTCCTCCAAAAACACAACATCAAAACAGCATTCTACACAGACAGAAAAATATCCACCATCCTAAGAAACCCCAAGGACATAATTGGGTTAGAAAACCAAGGAGTATACGAAATCCCATGCACCACCTGCCCCACCACATACATCGGACAGACCAACAGAAGAATAAGTGCACGCATTGAAGAGCACAAAAACTCACTCAGAAAGGGAGAACAAACTTCATCCCTGGTCCAACACTTTGAAGCCACGGGACATGAAATTGATTTTAAAAAAACCAAAACTATCGCCAAAATTGAACATTTTAACAACAGAATAATCAGAGAAGCCATTGAGATAGAAAAACGCCCCCACAGCATGAATAAACGAGATGATACCTCTCGTCTACCAGCCATTTGGAAACCCGCCTTGATTGACAGACGAGGCCCAACCACCAAGAATGATACCAGACCCAAACTCATGATAACATCACATGACATCACCACCACACAACCATTCAAAAAGCAAATCCGAACCCACAACGATAAAGACACACAACCACAAAACAGAAACCTAACTACAGCTGCAACATCAGCCACTTTAAACCCCTCCAAATCACACAATAAGCAAATTGACACCCACTATAAAAACATGGCACCACCACAAACACGAAGCCGAACAAAAGCAGCACAACTCACCAGCTCAGGTCTGGAGCTGGCAGCTGAGACCAGCCCATCCACTCAGAACAACCCCCCCACCCAATCAGAACACACCCACCATTCAAAACACACTCCCACCCAATCAGAACACACTTGGTCCCCTACCCAATCAGAGCACACCTCAACAGAACACACCCCCTCTGGCAGTTTAAAAAAGAGGAACAAACAGCCACATGCTTCTCCCAGAAGAAGGAAGCTAAAGCCTGATGATGACGGATGGGATTCCGTCGAAACGTTGCGCCTACACCTTTAGTTCTACGCGGGGAAAAACCCGAAAAACCAAGGATCCATATATATATATATATATATATATATATATATATATATATATATATATATATATATATATATATATATATATATATATATATATATATATATATATATATATATATATATATATATATATATATAAACAAAAAAGTTGAATCAGTATCAGCGATAACATTCTCCAAGATGCAAGTGGATTACAGGCCTGAATAAGAATTTGTACAAAGCCAGGAAGTTTAACCCTGATGGAAATGTAGAGGAATTATTATCTAAACCAGGGGTATCCAACCTTGGCAACTTTAAGACTTGTGGTCTTCAGCTCCCACTATTCTGTGAGTTGAGGTCCACAAGGCTTAAAGCTATCAGGGTTGTATACCCCTAACCTAAGCAAAGGAGACTGCAACTTTTTTTAACCCCGGTGAAACAAAATAATGTTCAGAAATAGTTGAGGTAGGTTACACCCCCCCCTGATTTGTTGGAGTATAAGAAGGAGGAGGAGTGCAGCACCAGCAGACTTGCGAGATTCTGTTATTATAGCTAGTCTCAACAAAAGTAATTTTGGCCTTCATGTGGAGTTAGTTCCCTGATCTGATCTACTTTGTGGGGCTGACAGAATCAGAGCAGACTGCATGATACACACATTCATGCCTTCCAACCAAACAGGAGAACCAGAGATAGAAGTAGCTGACTTTCACAACATCTGCCTCTTGCAACATCTGCTGTCTGAATCATTTGCCTCATCTTTGTTCACATTAGGGCCATCTCTAGTCCCTTGTGAGTACTCCCCTGCTCTTGAAAGAGCATCATTAGGGATATGCATTTGCAGAGAAATAAGGAATTAGAAATGATGATTGTTCGTCCTATATATTTCCAATCAACTATAGCCTGGTATAGAGGCCCTGGAGCCTCTGTTTAGTTTTGGAAGCTCTGTTCACCACAGCTAATTTTGCTTTTCAGAAACAAAAGCTCTTTGACTTCCTACCTAATGTCTAAAGCGCCTACAGGTTCTCTCCTTGTTCACCACAGTTCCAATTCTTCCATGTGTGACCAAGACACAAGCTAAGAGAAGTGGCCAGCTGAGGCTCATGACAACAACGTCTCCCAAAACATCTGGTGCTTTTCAGTTAAAAGGCCTTCTGTGCTTGGTGCTCAGCTTTTGCTGAATTCAAAATACAGCCATTGTTAGAACATTGGTTACTGACCAGGGTTACATATGCATGGAATCTTTTATTTTCATGCGTACTAGGGCACAAACTGGTGGGAATAAATTAGGGATCTGTCAGAAGAAAAGAGGGAGAATCAACCCAGTCTGACTGGAAAATGACAAGTACAGGTAAACAAAGGGGATTTGAAAGAAACACTGTCTATGGATACCTCTTAAAGTTAAAAAAAGAAAGATAGAGAAACATACAGAGCCTTGGCATCTTGGTAGGACACCATTTGTGAGAAATGAAAGTAAACAAAGAAATAGTTTGGGGAGAGAATCCAAAAGGCAGAAAACTTGAAAAATCTTTGCATTGCTGGTGTTAAGGTATCCAAACAACTTTTATAAAGATTGTTGGTCTGAAAAAAAAGAAAAAAATATGCCTTATTCTGAAATAAGTAATATTGTAGGATTAGTAGGATCTGCTAGATGTATATAGCCATTCATTTATGGCTTTTCTCTTATTCTCTCTTGTTTAACAACATCAAAGTAACTAGATGCTTTTACATTTTCATTCATTTGGATTTGGCCTTTTTTTTTTGTTCAGGTGCCCCTTTAAAAAAAGGAATTTTGCAGGTCTTCACTGTGTTACCTCCCTGCCAAGCTGGATTCCAGAGACAAGGTCAGTGTTGAGGACTCCTTTGTATTAAATGAGCAAGGAAACATATATGCATTGCAGATTCTCTGCCCTTGAGATCTGTTGTCTAAAACAATCTGTTCAAAAGTGATAGGGTTGAAGTCCAGGCTAGACAACATGCATATGGCAGAGGATTTGCAATAGTCTAAGTATCATCAACTGTGCCCTTGTGGGTCAACAGACAAAGTATATTGATATATCACAGTCTGCTCAAAAAGAGGCAAGACTATTTATCAAGGTATTCCAGAGCAAAAACAGAAATGACATTATTTAACTGAAAACCTTATTTCAGCACAGTTGGCAATAGCCATTTTTGTAAAGTATAAGCTTAAGTAGTTCTATCAAGATTGTGAAGAATGTGCTTAGCTGCTCTTGCATTGCCCATTACTAGTCTAAAATGTTTTATTTATGCGATGAATATAGTCATTAGAATACGCGAGTCTTCAGTAATATAGGGCACTTCTTTAAACTTAATATTTTGGTGCAATAATAGTCTCACCAGCACTCTGTCATAACACATGAGCTTTTAAGTATAGACACCATCATTTCATCAGCAGATATGTGGTAAGAGTGCTTCACAATGTTCAGCACAAAATGCTCTTGACTGAAGGACATCTTACAAGTAGGTTTCAGAACAGTTTATCTGCACAGCTTCCATGATGTGGAGATATTGGGGTTACAATTTTAGAAGTTTCCAATACAACAGAGCTGGAAGACACTAAATTAGGAAAACATCTGTTATTTTTGTTTCATCCAGATTCCAGCTGACAGATAATTTCCCCCAGCTTGGTGATCTCTGCCTGCTTTACATTAGAACTATTAACAATCCCAGTTTTTGCCGCTGCTGAAAGTGGTAGCCCAAAGAAGCGAGGGCAACAAGAGGGAAAGAATACAACACAACACAACACTGTATCAATACTCAAGACTATATCATCATCCACTCTACATGGTTGCTTCATATATCCATGAGAATAGAACGTATAAGGAGACTATTCCCACTAAAAATTGTGATCACAACCCACTGACTCAGCACAATTTCCTTCACTATGAATGTTAAATCCTCAGTGAGCAACATAAAGAAAAGATGGAATAAATAATTATTCAGCAGCACCAGTGGAATCTTCCTAAAAAGAAAGAAAACACACAAAAATTCAATGAAAAAATGAACTAATTAAAAGTTCACTGGGTATGAAACAAAGTTCAAGCCAATGGCTATTGCTGCTGTTGGACGAGATCACAGACTTGCCTTTCCTATTAGGTGGCCCATATTCAATCAATGGATGAAACTTGGGGACTTTCTCCATTGTATAATTTAAATCAATTTTCTTAAATGTTATTTCTGTTAAAATCAAAGGAGAAATGGGCATACAATTAAATAAAAGTCTGATAGGAAGACAACATTTCTAACCTAGTATAAGATGAAATATCATTATCACCCCAGATCAATCCACTGTCTCTTCAATAAAAATTATGAGTGTAATCTGTAACACTGGTCAGTTAGGTTAGTTGTTGTTGTTAGTTGCGAAGTCGTGTCCGACCCATCGTGACCCTATGGACAATGTTCCTCCAGGCCTTCCTGTCCTCTACCATCTTCTGGAGTCCATCTAGGCTCACGCCTACTGCTTCAGTGACTCCATCCAGCCACCTCATTCTCTGTCGTCCCCTTCTTCTATTGCCCTCAATCTTTCCCAGCATTAGGCTCTTCTCCAGTGAGTCCTTCCTTCTCATTAGGTGGCCAAAGTATTTGAGTTTTAGCTTCAGGATCTGGCCTTCTAAAGAGCAGTCAGGGTTGATCTCCTCTAGGACTGACCGGTTTGATCGCCTTGCAGTCCAAGTTAGGTTAGTAGATTTTTTTAAAAAAAATTCCCAGTCTAGGACAGAGAGAAGCATCACCCAGGTCACCCAGCAGGGTTCAATGCCTGAAGACTAGAACCTTGTATCTCCATTTCTAGCCCAACAACTTCACCATTACATCACACTGGCTCTCCTATGTATGTGTGCCTGCCCATGCCCATAAAAAACAAAATAGAATCCTAAATTTTCTTTTCCTGAGGAACCTAAGAAATATTTAGTTTATTGTTTGTGTGACAAGAGGATCTAATTGGAAATAAGAAATCAAAGCTGACTATTCTACATGCCGTGTCTGAACAGTTCTGGAGGAGCATCATGCAAAAACTACTTATATTTGAGAGGACTTTTAACAAGGCTCTGAACTTTTCTCTCAGTTAATTATTCATTCACAAAAGTTTCCTGCTTCACATTATTCCAAGTAAATTCTCAAAGGTTTCTTTCTTTCTTCTATCCCATCTACTTTTCACACCACCAGTATTCTGTAATAGTGTGCTTATATTTTTAAAAAAAAAAAACCTTCCCAACCCACAACTTCCCCTGTTGTACATTTGAAGCTTGCTGGTGCTATCAAGCAAACACAAATCAACAACACGCACATTCTGTTGAAATGTTTAGCTAAATGGAACCAAAACAGTCACAGTTCACTATTTCATAAATACATTAATTAGAAGTATCTGCAAATAGCATGTGATTTTTGAATTATTAACATAAAATACTGCATTATAAATGACTGCAAATTGCATTCCTAGTGCTCTCCATGCTTAATTTATTATGCTGTAGGAAAATTTGCAAATTACTTTGCTGTTTTATATTTAATGGATAGTTTTATATGTATATTTTTTCATTAAAATAAAATTAAATCCCATTGTACACATCAGAGGCTTTCCACTCACACTTTGTCAGAAATTTGTCATTTTGCCTGTCCCTACACTGGTGTAATGAAACAAGGAAGATGAACTTTAAATTGCTGCAGTTGCTAACCACAAATCCCTTCTGTACTTTGCTCCTGTGCTCACTAATTCCTTTTCTGTCATGCTTAAGGATAGTCAGAAAGCTCTCCTAAAGATTGGACTAAACTACTTATTAGATCAGTGTTCCCATTCCTCGGTGCCCAATGTGTGGAGTTGGTCCCCAAATTTTCAGGAGTGACCCTATCACTTGGGGAATTCAAAGTGGCAAAGCCCATCTATGCTGGGAAATACTGCATTAGGTTGTCTCCAACTACTCAGTCTAAAATCAAATATATTTCCAGTACTTCATCTAGAACAGTCCTTCTCAACCTTGGTAAATTTAAGATGTGTGGACCTCAAGTCCCAGAATTCTGGGAATTGAAATCCACACATCTTAAAAGTTGTCAAGGTTGAGAAACACTGAATTAAATACTTATCAGTGTTCCTACCCTGCATCCAGGATGGCCTTCTTATTGGAGACTGAGGACATAACCTCACAATGGAGCCTCTTCCTTGGGGGCAGCCCATTGCGGACACTATCCAAAGACAGATCAAGGCAATCTAGCCAGAAAGAGAGATATTTTTCCTAGGAAAGTGGAAGAAATATCATTTGATGGAGGAGTCTTCAGACATTTGGCAATCCGCTGTGCTCCAATGGACCCCGCTCCAGAATTATTCCTCCCATCCAGCTGCAGAGTTCCAGGCTTTTGTGGACATTTGTACTATGGCTGACAGAGTGTATGGATTCCTTTTGTGGACAGCTACCTCCTTTCCTTTTTTGTTATGTTTTTATAAGAACATTGACTTCATGAAGACCAGATGTAGACTGACCATGACATTGATATTCCCAATAATAACCTCTACCAAGGATACACCAATCAGAGGTAAAGTTGACAATAGGTTGGAGGAGTCTGCCTGTGTCATTAGAGGCTCTCTCCAAGCTACGCCTGCTAATTCCTAAACCATAGGTACCATGCTGTCAGGTTGATCCTTTTTGTTCCCCCACGCCAGGAGGCCAGGAAGCCTCCAGGAGGCTTTCCTTGCCCGCCTTTTGTGGCAGCTGGCAGACTTGGCCAACAAAGGAAAGGGTGTCAAGGTTCCAACAGACAGAGACAAATAAAGCAGAACTCTGAGGCTTGCAATTCCTCAGAGAAACAAGTTTATTAACACAAAGTATCGACACTTCAATAGCGAAACCAAGTCTGAAGAGATGCATAACAATTCCCCAACACAAAGTTAAAAAATCCCACCCCCTAAGGCTATGCAACCAACTACATTTCCCCATACAGCTGGTTGGCGGACTTTTCATGAAACAACCAGCCTGCAGTCTCGGGAGCAGCCAATGACCTTGGTTCCCATGAGAGAAAGTCTGAGAGAGAAAGTCTGTTTTGTCTAGCGCAAAACGAGAAGGAAAAAATGGCTGCAGCCATGCTCATTCTAAAGTTGACAGTAGGACAGAGACTCATGATATGGTGGCAGTGAAGGTGCTCATGAGTGAACTACACATTCGTAGACAGAGAGGGTGAGAAAGGAAAAGGCTTTACCAGCCAGCCTACCACTTTTGTTTCTTCCTGTCCGGGTAATGCCCAATGAAACAAAGAGAATGGCAGCTGGACGCCTCTAAGTCCAGCCAGTCCTCTCATCTCACCCACCAGTTAGGTGAGTTAGTGGCACGCTTCTGGGTTTAGAAATGGAGAAGCCACCGCTCTCTTGCCAGCCACCACCAGCCAGGATCTCAAATGTATCAACTCTTCCTGCTGCCCAACTTACTCCTCTCTACAAGTTTGGCCTTGCATGGGATGATGTTGGTGACCAAGAAAACCAGAAGAGATGACTATTTTTTTTCCCCGTTGTCCTTTTCCATCTTGCTTCCTCTTCTCTCTTCCTATTAATCTCTGTTTCCTAGTTTCTCCAGTCTTCAGCTTTATCCCAGCCAACTGCTGTCAGAAAGAAGCCCATGTGTGGGCAGAGATACTCAGTCTCACAGCTGAAGACCATGAAGAGAAGATGAAAAGTGGAAGCGGCCACTTTAACACCGATGTGTCCCTCAACAGGACTGTGAGGAAGCAGAGCTGCCTGCCAGGATTCTGCTTTATAAAGACTGCACATTCTGTTGCTTCAGTTCTAATTTGTAGAGGAAAACTCTTATCTGTCTTTCCTGAGTAGACAGAGAGGTGTTTTAATGACTGGGAGTGAGGCAGCAAATTCACAAATTGAAGAGCAACAAATCTCAGGACCAGATGGCATTCATCAGAGAGTTTCTCCAATGGAACATGTGAATGAAATTGCTAAATGCTACCAACAATAGTCAGCCTTTCATTTAAATCCCATCACATTTTTGGTTGATGCTCAAAAAACACTCTATAAGTTGTTAGTAAACCATGGGGGGTGAGCTATTGCCCCTCTGTAGATAGGGTGCGCAACTTGGGGGTCCTCCTAGACTCACAGCTCTCTTTAGAAGATCATATAGGAGCTGTAACTAGGGGGGCCTTTGCCCAGGTTCGCCTGGTGCGCCAGTTGCGGCCCTATCTGAACCGGGATGCCTTGCATACAGTCACTCATGCGCTTGTGACCTCTCGTTTGGACTACTGTAATGCTCTCTACATGGGGCTGCCCTTGAAGACCACTCAGAGGCTCCAACTGGTGCAGAATGCAGCAGCGCGAGTTGTGTTGGGAGTCTCCCGATACTCCCATGTTACACCTTTGCTCCGCGAGCTGCATTGGCTGCCGGTTGCCCTCCGGGTAAGATTCAAGGTGCTGGTAATGACCTACAAAGCCCTACATGGCATGGGTCCGGATTACCTACGGCAGCACCTGTTGCCGGCGTCAACTTCCCTCCATCCAGTGCGCTCCCACAGAGAGGGCCTCCTCAGGGTGCCTCCGATCAGAGAATGTCGACTGGTGGCCCCCAGGGGGAGGGCGTTCTCTGTGGGCACGCCAGACCTGTGGAACCGCTTGCCGGTTGAGCTCCGGATGGCCCCCGACCTTCGCTCCTTCCGGCGGGATCTAAAAACCTATTTATTTGAGCAATCCGGCCTGGTCTGATGGGTTTGGGGTTGGGTTTTTAATATGGTTTTAACTATTGTATATATCGGGCATAAATTATTTAATTGTTTTTTAACTTTTGTACTTTGTTTTTTAATATTTATTGCCCTGTACACCGCCCTGAGTCCTTCGGAAGAAGGGCGGTATAAAAATTTAATAAATATATAAAAATATAAAAATTTAATATAATATATTTTTAAAAGAATGGAAAATATTTCTAAAATTGGGGAATTATTACATTTACCATATTTAATTGTCTGTTCAGATACTTCAGAGGGCCTTCTTTTAGTACGGTTTTCAATTATTCTGGTATCAACTTTTAAGTACCAGGTAAAAACTTATTTCTCCAGATCGTTCAGATGCATGTTTGATATCCACTCTAATTTTCACTAGCCTTAATAGTTTGTGATTTTGCAGTCATTTAAGTGTTTGGGGGTTGTTGTTTTTTCCTCTGCTGTTTTACACTCAATATGTTCTACTGCAGGGCTTTTCAACCTTTTCACCCATTGTACCACTTTTAGGATGTGGCAACATCTGAGTACCACCAGTTGTCTAGCAAGGTGTCAAAAACTTGATGACAAAAAGGGAAAAAAGTGATGAAGTACAGGTAGTCCTCGACTTACAACAGTTCGCTTAGTGACTGTTCGAAGTTACAATGGCACAAAAAAAAGTGTCCCCCAAGCCACAGCTGAGCAACACACCTGCCTGCCTGCCCGGTTTTCATTGTTGTGAGCATTTCTGTTGAGGATTGGCAGCGGGGGTGGGGTTGGGGGTGTTTGGTTTTTATTCCCCCCATCTGCTGGGTGGTTGCAACAGGTTTTGGTCACTTCACATGACCCTGGGACACTGTGACCAATATGAATCAGTTGCCAAGCATCTGAATGTAAATCACAAGACCCTGGAGATGCTGCAACATTCCAACTGATCGGCACTTCTTCTGGGCTCTGCAGAAGCGCCAGGATCAGTGCCGAGCTCCAGCTGGAGCCTGGTGCTGATCCTGGATCTTCTGTTAAGCCCTGACAGCCCCGAAGAAGCCTTGATCTTGGTGCTTCTGCTGAGCCCTGACAGCCCTGCAGTTCCAGCCATCTCTTGCTCAGGCTTGTGTGGTGCTGCCACCGGTTCAGCTCATTCCCCTCCCCCGCTACCACTATTCTATGATGGCTGCATAGCACCTGCCAGGTGCCAATGTACCACAGGTGGTACCCATACCACTGGTTGAAAAGACCTGTTCTACTGGGATCTTTAAGAGGAGTATTGTGTAAGGTTCAAAACCTTTAAGAATAATCAGCAGTTCAAGTTTCCATGACAATATATATGATCCTAAATAAAGCTGCCCCTTCATGGATTACTGTCTTGTCATGGCGAAGGGGCTTGCGTAATTCAATGAAGCTATGAGCTATGCCATGCAGGGCCACCCAAGACAGACAGGTCATAGCAGAGAGTTCTGACAAAACGTGATCCACTGGAGAAGGAAATGGCAACCCACTCCAGTATCTTTGCTATGAAAACCCCATGGACAGTACCAAAAGGAAAAAAGATATGATACTGGAAGATGAGCCCCTCAGGTCGGAAGGCGTCCAACATGCTACTGGGGAAGAGCAGCGGGCTAGTACTAGTAGTGCCAGAAAGAATGAAGTGCCTGGGCCAAAGCCGAAAGGACGTTCAGCTGTGGATGTATCTGGTGGTGAAAGGAAAGTCTGATGCTGTAAAGATTTTTTCTCCATAGGACCTGGAATGTAAGATTCATAAATCAAGGAAAGCTGGACATGGTCAAACAAGAGATGACAAGACTGAACATCGACATCTTAGGAATCAGCGAACTAAAATGGACAGGAATGGGTGAATTTAATTCAGATGCGCATCAGGTGTACTACTGCGGGCAAGAATCCCTCAGAAGAAATGGAGTAGCCTTCATAGTCAATAAAAGAGTAGGAAAAGCAATATTGGGATACAATCCTCAAAATGATAGAATGATCTCAGTTCGAATCCAAGGCAAACCATTCAATATCACAGTAGTCCAAGTCTATGCCCCAACCACCAGTGCTGAAGAGGATGAAATTGACCGGTTCTATGAAGCCCTACAGCACCTTATAGAACTAACACCAAAAATGATGTCCTTATCATCATGGGGGATTGGAATGCTAAAGTAGGAAGCCAAGAGATAAACGGAATAACAGGCATGTTTGGCCTTGGAGTACAAAATGAAGCAGGGCACGGGCTGATAGAATTTGGTCAAGAGAATACGATGGTCATAGCAAACACTCTTTTCCAACAACCCAAGAGACGGCTCTACACATGGACATCACCAAACAGTCAACACAGAAATCAGATTGACTATGTGCTTTGCAGCCAAAGATGGAGAAGCTCTATACAGTCAGTAAAAATAAGACCAGGGGCTGACTGTGGCTCAGACCATGAGCTTCTCGTTGCAAAATTTAGGCTTAAACTGAAGAAAGTAGGAAAAAGCACTAGGCCACTCAGGTATGAATTAAATCATATCCTTGACGAATATACAATAGAGGTGACAAATAGATTTAAGGAATTAGATCTGATAGACAGAGTGCCTGAAGAACTATGGACGGAGGTTCACAACATTGTACAAGAAGTAGCAACTAAAACCATCCCAAAGAAATAGAAATGCAAAAAAGCAAAATGGCTGTCTGAGGAAGCTTTGCAAATAAGTGAGGAAAGGAGGGAAGTGAAAGGCAAGGGAGAAAAAGAAAGATACACCCAATTGAATACAGAATTCCAGAGAATAGCTAGAAGAGATAAGAATGCCTTCTTAAATGAACAGTGCAAAGAAATAGAAGAAAACAATAGAATAGGGAGGACCAGAGATCTCTTCAAGAAAATTGGAGAGATGAAGGGAGCGTTTCATGCAAAAATGGTCATGATAAAGGACCAAAATGGCAGGGACCTAACACAGGCAGAAGAGATTAAGAAGAGGTGGCAAAATTACACAGAAGAACTATACAAGCTTAACATCACTGATAACCATGATGAGGTGGTCACTGACCTTGAGCCAGACATCCTAGAATGTGAAGTGAAATGGGCCATAGGAAAGCTGAGCAACAACAAATCTAGTGGAGGTGACAGTATTACAGCTGAGCTATTCAAAATCTTAAAAGACGATGCAGTAAAAGTGCTACACTCAATTTGCCAGCAAATTTGGAAAACTCAACAGTGGCCACATGATTGGAAAAGATCAGTTTACATTCCAATTCCAAAAAAGGCAGTGCCAAAGAATGTTCAAACTATCGCACCATTGCACTCATTTCACATGCTAGTAAAGTTATGCTTAAAATCCTACAAGCTAGACTCCAGCAGTATGTGGATCGAGAACTACCAGAAGTACAGGCAGGATTTCGAAGAGGCAGAGGAACTAGAGATCAAATTACCAACAAACACTGGATCATAGAGAAAGCTAGGGAGTTCCAGAAAAACATCTACTTCTGCTTCATTGACTATACTAAAGCATTTGATTGTGTGGATGACTACAAACTGTGGAAAATTCTTAAAGAGATGGGAGTACCAGACCATCTTATTTGTCTCTTGAGAAACCTATATGCAGGTCAAGAAGCAACAGTGAGAACTGGACACAGAACCACTGGTGGGTTCAAAATTGGGAAAGGAGTCTGGCAAGGCTGTATACTGTCACCCTGCCTGTTTAACATATATGCAGAGCACATCATGAGAAAGGCAAGGCTAGATGAATCAAAAGTTGGAATTAAGATTGCCGGGAGAAATATCAACAACCTAAGATATGCAAATGATACCACTCTAATGGCAGAAAGTGAAGAGGAGCTAAAGAGCCTCTTGTTGCGGGTGAAGAAGGAGAGTGCAAAAGTTGGGTTGAAACTAAACATTAAGAAAACCAAGATCATGACATCCGGCCCTCTCAATTTCTGGCAAATAGATGGGGAAGAAATGGAGGTAGTGACAGATTTTATTTTCCTGGGCTCCAAGATCACCGCAGACGGGGACTGCAGCCAAGAAATTAAAAGACACTTGCTCCTCAGGAGGAAAGCAATGGCAAATCTAGACAGCACACTAAAAAGGAGAGACATCACCCTGCCAACAAAAGTGCCTATAGTCAAAGCTATGGTCTTCCCAGTTGCAATGTATGGCAGTGAAAGTTGGCACCAAAGAATTGAAGCCTTTGAACTATGGTGCTGGAGAAGACTCCTGCTAGTCCCTTGGACTGCAAGGCGATCAAACTGGTCAGTCCTAGAGGAGATCAACCCTGACTGCTCTTTAGAAGGCCAGGTCCTTCTAAAGATTAAGTTGAAACTCAAATACTTTGGCCACCTAATGAGAAGAAAAGACTCACTGGAGAAGAGCCTAATGCTGGGAGAGGTTGAGGGCAAGAGAAGAAGGGGACGACAGAGAGTGAGGTGGCTGGATGGAGTCACTGAAGCAGTAGACATGAGCCTAAATGGACTCCAGAAGATGGTAGAGGACAGGAAGGCCTGGAGGAACATTGTCCATGGGGTCGTGATGGGTCGGACACGACTTCGCAACTAACAACAACAACAAATAAAGCTGGTAAGTACATCTATACTACCTATTTTATGAACATATTCAAGATATATGGAAAAAGCTGGCATTTCAGTATAACAGGTTATATACAGCATACAGTATTTCAGTATAACAAAAGTTTATTCCATCACTTATTTCCTACATTGCCTGCTAATTAGTATGATTAAACTTTTATGCCTCTTCCTAGTCCTTGTTTTAAAATGTGCAAAGATTGTTTGAATCTGAATATATTTATACTTGATATATTTTTAATATTTCACATGCTGATTGTTATACCATAACAATGAACTAAAAATGTGTTTCACATCCTTAGCCATGTGTGGCCAGCTGAGAAATTCTGAGAGTCGAAGTTTAAATTGCACTAAATTCAACTAATCTGACCAAAACTTCCTCTCTGGAAATGGTTCTGGAAATCCTCTTATTCAGCCCCTAATAATATAACAGTGAGTCTTTATGTGAATTGTTTAACATTTTAATTTGTATGAGGATAATTAATAAGGACAATTAATTAGAAAGTAGGAAGCAGTTGTAAAGTAAGGTAGGAGCTCTGGCAGAAGAGGTATGCTGCGGGTCCCATCTGTGAAAGAGTCTCATGTGGTGGGACCTAGGAGGTGGGCCTTGTCTACTGCAGCAACTGCCCTGTAGAACATCAGCCCCTGAGTGAGATTGGCCCCATCCTAGACATCCTTCCAAAGGTCCCTTAAAACATGACTGATTTGGGCACTTGGCAACCAGCTCAGATTTATGACCATTGAAGCATCCATTCTCTACTTTCAGGCTACCATATTAAATTTCAGGCAATGTCCCAAAGCACCCAACTTCACTTTAGGAAGTTTGCAAAAAACGTAGGGTTACCAGATGTAGAATGCAGCAATCTGAGTGAACAATAGCAACAAAGAATTATAGTCTTAGATTCTCTGGTTACTATCTACTTATCCTTTAGATCAGGGGTCTTCAAACTTGGCCTTTTTATGACTTCTGGACTTCAACTCCCAGAATTCCTCAGCCAGCATGCCTGGCTGAGGAATTCTGGGATTTGAAGTCCACAAGTCATAAAAGGGCCAAGTTTGAAGACCCCTGATCTAGATTTTTGCAACCCTTACAGGCTTTAGAGAACCTACATGGTAGATGATCATAATAAACCTAGAGGCCTACAGTTTCCTTAATAATGGTGATGGGGACTTGGAAAAAGATGCGTATAGTTGTGCTAGGGTGTGCTTGAACATATAGCTCAACTGTTTTATTAGCAGTCCAGCCATGGGCTTTGCTCTCCAAAGTACACACTCCATACCTACCCATCTCAATGACAGGTGTCTTTATGCTAGCAACACACGAAAGTCCTTTGTCTGAGAAATCTCATGCATCAGATTCCAAGCCAGCATCAAAAGAAAAAGAAAACTAAACTTACAGGTTTTCTATAAACCAATATATATTGTTTGGGATTCTATAACAGTGCTGTAGCTAGGCCTGGCTAGAGAATGACCTTTGAAACTTATTAGTTCGATAAAACATGACACTCCACTATTGTTCAGATTTCAGTGTGATGAGTCATTCTTCTATCTCCTTGGCCCAGCAAGAGCCATTAGCAGTTACATAGCTTCAGTCTAATATTGTCCATAAATCAAGCTAATCTTGCTCTGTGAAGGTAGCAATGAAGTTCAACCTACAGCTGTAAAAAATACTTCTTATTTTAAGAGATTACTACAAAGCCAAATTCATGTTTTCCTAGTCTGGGCTTAATTAAAACAGAAAAGGCCAGTGTGGGTTTCTTGTTGTTTTTTTCATTTGTGGCAGAACTGGCACCTGAAACAGTGAATGGTATCATTACAGAAGGAGAAAGATTTCTTTTCTTGTCTGCCATTTGACTGAGACCCCAGGCTTGCCTTTGTGGACTCAACAGTCACAGAAAAAAAAGCCAGTGATTTTTTTTCTTCTTCTTGCTGCTAAATTTCATTCTTCCCTACTCTTTTTCATGTTTTACTTCAGACTTTTGAGTTGCTTAAGATTCTGGATCTAAAATTCTTCTCTCCTTTCCTCGTTATAAATCTAAGGAAAGTTTCAAATATATATAAAAAAGCAGCAGTACAAAGGAAAGAAAATTCTTTTTCAATTATTCTTTGATTTACGTCTCCACAAATAGTCTTTTATTTATCTCTTATTTGTCCTTCAAACAAATAAAAAAGTGTTCTTGTCTCTTGTCCCCCCAATTTAAAGTTCTGTTCTCTTTTCCTCTGCCTCAGATCATTACTTTCTCTCGTATTCCCCAACTTCTTTGTGTCAAATCACATTACAGTACATTAAATATCCATGACATACAAAGCACTTCGAAATGTTCTTTGGGGTTTCTTCCCTGAGTAATGTTTTTCACACTAAAAAGTGACAGAGTAACATGAGCGGCTGACATACCAATAAAGCATTACCAGCCCATCTCAATGCTTTCAAATGCCACACATCAATTCACATTAGGCTTACCATAACTGGACTGCAAAACTCTGGATGACCACTAGATGGCAAGAGAGTTTTCTTTATTTCTTTGCTAGCGTTTCCCATCTATGGGGATGGAGAGAGTTCAAAATACCTCTTTGAGGGGCTTAAATTAGGAAAGGTAAAAGGTAAAGTTTCCCCCGCACATGCGTGCTAGTCGTTTCCAACTCTAGGGGCCGGTGCTCATCTCCGTTTCAAAGCCAAAGAGCCAGCGCTTGTCTGAGGACGTCTCCATGGTCATGTGGCCAGCATGACTAAACACCAAAGGTGCACGGAACGCTGTTACCTTCCCACTGTAGTGGTCCCTATTTTTCTACTTGCATTTTTATGTGCTTTCGAATTGCTAGGTTGGCAGAAGCTGGGACGAGTAACAGGCAGTCACTCTGTTACGCGGCACTCGGGATTTGACCCGCCAAACTGCCGACCTTCTGATTGACAAGCTCAGCATCCTAGCGGTCCTAACCCACTGAGCTACCACGTCCCTTTAAATTAGGAAAAGGCCTGGTCATCTCCTACAAATTCATTTTATTTCATCCATGTGACACCTCTAATTGATGCCACTGCTGTGATTACCAGTAAGCTTCCAAATACAGTTCAAGGTACCAACTGTCCCCATGACTCAAGGCCTTTTGATAAAAGGAGCTATCTTTTCCAATAATCTCTGACATCCAGTCAGATTTGGCAAACTCCAGGTGCCATTATTAAAGCAATGCTGTCCCATAAAAGGTTGGAATTAGGCTTTCTCTGTGGCTGGACATGCCTATGGAACAAATTCTGCACCAAAATCTACCTAAGCATATTGCCCTTTAAGTGTGTCTTGAAGACCTGACTCTTTCAACAGACCCAGGGTCATGGTGATTCAGAAAGTGGCTTAACCATGATGGACCAAAGTGTATTGTTGTACAATTGTTGTGTTATTTCCCCAACGTGGATCATTCCCTTAGTGTTATTACTTGTTCTCTCTTTGTTGTTGTTTTAAACTATATTCATTACATTATTGTACATTGCATAGATGTTCTGTGATGATTGAAATGGTTTATAAAATGAGTGATTAAATTAATACTAGATGACTGGTGCGATCATAAACTAGGTCCTAGTCACTGAATGCCCTACTTTGCTTCTTCAGTACAGCAGAGTATAATTAGCAAAAAGCCTCATTGTCCCCAGTCTGACAAAATTGATTGCACTTCTGGGCAAAAGCAGTTAGTACACATTTACCTAATTTCAAAATTAATACATTTCAATTTAGGAGTGCATCCATGGACTGCTTTTACTCTACCAATTAAAAATCATTGTGCAGCTAATGCAGTATGTGCCAACAACATTGACATGTAGAGACAAAAAAAAGTTTATCTCGAGGTAGAAATTATAGGTATTAAATAGAATTATTGGATATAATTATGGTTGCTGGCAAATTTCTATAAACAGGTCCAGTTGGTCAACATCATAGATTTATCAGAGGAGTATAGACAGCTCATAATATTCAAAGTCTGTATCTTCATGTGAGCTATGAAGGCCAGGGGATGGTCAAAAGAGACCAAAACACAACCAGATTCCCATGGTCCCACACCTGGAAAGGGTAATAATTTGCAAATTGAGTTTCAAGAGATTTAGAATGACTTAGAGATACAGCCTATTTCCAGACAACCTGCTGTGAGACATGGTGAAGCTATTCTGTTTTTTCCCCCCCAACCAAATAGATTTTCTGCTCTAAGAAAAAAAGAAGAAGCAGTGACAAAACACAGAAAGGAGAACCCTTTGGGAGGAAAAGTGGTATATCGATACTAATTAATAATATTCTGAAGGCATCATTTGGATACCCCCGTAAAATTCTGTGGATGAAGCAAGACGATTGTACAATGAAAACTTCATCTGGAACCACTCTTAGTTGAAACACTAATTGCTTGATTAGCTTCCCTAACTGAATAAGGAAGAAATCATAAAAGCATATCTTTTATGCTATCAATTCAGTGTGGAATAGCTTATTTCTACATACACAATTGAAAATATCACTAAATGTTTTCCTTGATTATATTGGCTAGAAAGGTCTGCTGCCTTCAGCGCATAAACGTGGATGACTTTTTTTCATATCTGACACGGTTGTAAAGCACGTTGATTCTAAAATTATAATTCGACATTGGTTTTGTCATTTTTTCTTATCAGCAGCCTTTAAATCAAATAATACAACATTACAATTAATCTAATATTCCATTATACACTTCCTGATGCTAAAAAGTTAGATCAATTCTAATTAAGCATTTGGATAGAATTTATTTTAAAGGAACATCATGCAGCCACACCGATATCACTATAAAGGTAGTCTTCAACTTATGACCACAACTGAGCCCAAAATTTATGTTGCTACGGTAAGTGAGACATTTGTTAAGTGAACTTTGTGTCATTTTATGACCTTTCCTGCCATGGTTGTTAAGTGAATCATTGTAGTTGTTAAGTTAGTAACATGGTTGTTAAGTGAATCTGGCTTTCCCATTGACTTTGATTGTCAGAAGGTCGCAAAAGGGGATCACGTGACCCCAGGACACTGCAACCATCATAAATATGAGTCAGTTGCCAAAATCTGAATTTTGATCAAGTGACCATGGGGATGCTGCAATGGTCAATGCTGTTGTAACTTCAAACAGTCACTAAATGTACTGTTGTAAGTCGAGGACTAACTGTATAAATTTTCTTTTAACACTTAGTATTAAACATACTATAAAAGTCCAAGTATCCCGTTCTCTGCAGTGAGGACAAAGATGACCATGTTAACGAATACAGTACGAAATGTGGAGTATAGTTTTATTCTTGATACAAGGTCACTATTCCTGGGCCAGAACCAAAACAGGTGCAATTGTATCACACTAGTGCTCCATTCTTTGCTGATTGGAAGCAAAATAAATTCATAGAACAAAAAAATTGAAGCAGGTTCAGTAACATCTGGTGCTTTGCCATGCTGGAGGGTAGAATAGACCAAGACATCGTTCATTGAGCTAAATAAGAGTAAATTTCCATTTTACGCAGACTTGCATCAGGACTTACAAATGAATAAGTGTGGTCCTCATTTAGCAACCAGAATTAGATTTGTCAACTTGGTTGCTATGTGAAACCGCGACTGTGCTTACAGTTTTACTTCAGCTTTCGTTTTCTTTACAGACCTGTGAAGGTTGTAAATATCATCACCATTGTAACTGTGAATGGTCACTAATCCAGGACTACTGTATCCAATGATGACTGATCCAGGACTACTGTACTGCTACAAAATAGTGTTTGCCATTGAATCTGAGGGTTTACTTTAGTAACTGAAGATTGGTTGCATGATTCCCATAATTCTGTCCCCAGACAGATGGAATCAACCTTGGCCCAAGCAGAACAGCATTGGAAGCTGCCATTGTTCCCTGCAACCCTCATCTATCCTCATCGGCCTAGATTCTACCCCAGAAATGATTCCATAACTCAGAGGTGATGCCTATGTTATGCATGCATAAGATCACAGTCTTAATTCCTGTCAGTTCCAATCAATAGTTCTCAGAATGGAGAGCTGGAAGCAGCACTGCTTTGATGTTGCCAGTCAAAGCAAAGATTATTATTCAGAGTAACAGAATTGGAAGGGATCTTGGAGGTCTTCTAGTCCAGCCCCCTGCTCAGGCAGGAAACCCTATGACATTTCGGACAAATGGTTGTCCAAACGTCCAATTTCTTCTTAAGTAATTCCTTTTACAGCATAGTTCATTATTTTTATGTTAACTATTTTGAGAGTTTTGTCCACAAAGGCAGCGTATAAAAATAAGACATTTTAATGAAATAAAAGTGTGGCGTATGTAAAGAATTTCCAGAAAGAAGATATAGAAGACTCCCCACCCCACCCTCGTAGATTGGCCAAGAGACATCAGTGTATATCAGGTAAGTCCTTGGCTTACAACCACAACTGAGCCCAAAATTTCAGTTGCTAAGCAAGACAATTGTTAACTGAGTTTTGCTTCACTTTATGACCTTTCTTTCCCCAGATGTTACGTGAATCGTGGCAGTTGTTAAGTTAGCCGTATGACTGTTCAGTGAATCTGGTTTCCCCATTGACTTTGCTTGTCAGAAGGTTGCAAAAGGGGACACTGCAACCGTCATAAGTACAGGCAAGTTGCCAAGCACCCACATTTTGATCACATGTCTATGAGGAAGCTGCAACAGTCGCAAGTGTGAAAAACGATCATAAGTCACTGTTGTGACCTTGAATGATCAATAAATGAATGTGTCAAGACTGATTTGCACTTTCATCTATATTCCACTTCTCTCAGAGCTTGACAAAGAAACAGGAGGAGGGGTGATGGAATGCACAGGTGGGGGCAATTGCATCTGAGAATGCCCAACCCAAGGACACATCGAGCGTGGCTCGCTGGTTCCCATAACAAAATGAACAGAAGTGATTGGTGGACATAATGGACTGTGGGTGGCCCACAGGGAAAGCGGGGAATTAACTGTGCTGGCTTTTGCACAGGAAACCTAGAGCTGGTTTCACTTCATCTATGCCAATACAGTTTGTTCAGTAAAGTTTATACTCTTGATAAAAAAATTGTCCCAGGAATTTATTTTTCTGGATCCGCCAACTGGACAAGTTGACAGAATGTTTGTGAATTGAGGATTACCTGCAATAGTTGAAATGCTAGATTAGGAATGGGAAAGCTAATAATAATAAAATATAGCCTTTTTGTATTTTTTGCTTTTTAAAAGGCATGCAAAGTTTTTGATGTGTAAACGTACTGTAAACTATGATAAAATTTGTCTCTTTTTCAGTAACATCATTATATACACTGGAAATGCTAAAGTCACATGTCATAGATATCTTCAGTAGAACCTCCCCACCCAAAAAAAAGTAATTCTAATATCCATTTTTAACAATCCAACACGTTTTTTGTTATATTCTGGTAGAACCAAAGCTATATTTAATCTTGATTTTATGATACTGTATTTTTAATAGCATTTGTAATTACTTTTATTGGTTTCTGCAAATGCTTATTAGGAGAAACAATTTAAAGAAAAACTCTTAGCTGGTAGTAAAGATTATAGATACGATAGAACTTATTTCCTTTTTTTAATTAAAAGTTTTGAATACCGTAAAAGCATAACAAAATAAAGGAACAAGAAAAATTGCAAAAAAGGGGGAAATATAGAAATATGACTTCCACCCTGCTTCCTATCAAGTAGTTGCCATCTTAGTCTTTTACCTCCCTCTTTAATCCTTTTTGATTTTCAAATCTATAAATCATCAATTGAGTCTTTTCTTCTTTCAACAAAAAATCCACATAAGGTTTCCAGTCCTTCAAAAATGTTTCCATTGGGGTTTTTTTCCTGACTAAAATGGTCATCTTCGCTGTTTCCATAAGGATGAGACACGCAGAGTGCGGCAGCACACACAGTTTTGGGGGCCAATAACATCACTGCTCCACAAGCTGAACCTGGTCTGCTTCTGGGTGCAATACGAGGTGTTGGTGATTACCATCATGGCTTGCATCCAGGTTACTTGAGGGATTGTCTCACCCCACTAGGATTGATCCCTCTCACCTGTGCTGGCAGAGGAAGCATGCTGTGGATCCCGTCAACCCGAGTATTCCAGCTGGTGGGTTCAAGGAGGGGGGGGTTTCTCTGCTGTTGCTCCTGTCCTCTGGAACATCTCGATCCCTGATGTGAGGTTGGCCCCAGCACTCTTATCCTTTGGTAAGGGCCTAAAGATGTGGCTGTGCCAGTTGGCTTGGGGCCCAAGTGGGGAAAGAGCTCAGTGGAGGCAGTAGATTGCATAACAACAGATCCCACCTCCCCAACTCTGACCCCCCACCCTCTCCATGTATCCTTGGGTTTTAATGTTGATTTTAATTATTCATCTTTTTAATTGTACATGTATAGACATATTTTTATGACTGCAAGTCTCCCAGAGCTACCCTATGATAAGATGGATACACACACACACACACATTCAAATTTCTTTTTGCTAACAAAGAGTTAAAGAGTCAGCAAAAAGAAATTCGAATACACAATGGATCGCAGTAACGACTTGAGCCCTGCTTAATGCCTCTAGGTTGGAGCCGCAAGGCAAAAGAAATCATAATAATTGAACTGCAATATAGCAAGTTCAAAAAACCTAAGGTGTGTGTATGTTTGTATGTATGTATGTGTATATATATATATATATATATATATATATATATATATATATATATATATATATATATATATATGCCCTTATTAAGAAACAGATCTCGTTGATACCAGCCCATCAGCAGGGATTACAATGTTTATGTAACAGGCACAAGTCCTTTTAGCTTTCTAGCAATTTAGAATCAATGCATTCAAACAAGTCACGTGTTAGCTTTAATTCCCTAAATGTTACAGCCAATAAGATTGTCAACCAGAAGGGCAAAAGAGGATCACAGGGATGTGAGAGGTAATTAATAAGCATAAGACTATATATAGCTCTACATATGAAATCAATCTGAAAAGTGTCAGGAAGAGAAAAACTGTATTACTCTTCTTCTGCAAATATTATATACAAGTTGGCCATTAATGCTCTGAACTATTGCAAAATAATGTGAATCATTTTCCTGATCATCTTCAGTTTCTTGAAATAACTTTTGCCTGACTCGTGACTTACGCAAGCCAACAATCTATCCAGGCTGGTCATAATCTTCGAGAAAGTTCAGTTCCACTTCAACTTGCTTTGTTCTGGCAATGATTATCCTGAGATTCCACCCTTTGAGAAGTGACCTCACCCTCCTCAAATCCCCCCAAAATGTTTCCGCTGTCCTCTTTTCTACCTCGGAGCACTGTTGTCCATTAATTGGCCTTGAAATCCAATTACCCACAGCATATAAATATATTGCTGTGCACGGGTCTATGGGAACAGCTGCAAAATTGCTAATATTAGGTCTAATTTAGCTACAATAAATTAACAAGTGTGTGGAGGCACAGTGATGACAGCATAATTATAACAAAAGTCTGTGTGTTGAAGTATACAGATGACAATACATACTAATTTTAGCAAAGAAAAGTGGGGGAGGAGACCACGCCAAATGAAATGCATGCAGCTGAACAGACGGGACTAATAGCTCACACACATATTCTTAATGTGACCAGTCACTGTAAAAACAAAAAGATAGATGAAGCTGTTCAAAATCAAGCACTAACAAGCAATGCAGTCTGAAACCATTAACTGTCAGGGGTAATAACACTCAAAATACTGAAGTGCCGTAAAACAGCAGCACTTTTCTGCGGATGATACACTGATGTGCAAGCACATACCTGTGAAGAGGGCACTAAATCTCTCCTTGCATTTATTACTATCGATGGAGAAAGCCCGGCACTAATAATGCAAAGTATAAACGGAAATAGCAGACAGCAAAGAGTCACATTTGTATGGTCCCAGTCAGCTTGTTAGCTGAAGTGGGTTTTAATTAGCTATTTTCCAGCAAGCAAATGAGCAAATTAGTGGCAGTCATAAACAAACACAGACAATCAGGACCAAAGAAGAAAAATTGATCATAAACCTCCCAACCTTCCCTCTGTTTTAAGGAATGCAGTCTTCATCTAAATTTGCACGGAACGCAGCAAACTATGTAGAACACGGCACTGAGATGCTCCTCACAGACATTAGAACCACATAATCAGCGGAGTAGGAAATGCTATCAGGGGGAAAGTGTCCTTTAGCTGGCGGCAGGTTCATGGAAAACTCAGGAAACAGAAATTGCAACAAAATAAGTTACTTTTGTAATGCAACATATATACCAGAAGTTTGTGGGATTTTTTTTAAAAAAATTCTGAGCCTAAATGACTTTAGCAAAGATATTTATTTATTATATATTTATTTTATTGTATTGTATTTATATACCACCCTTTCCCAAAGGACTCAGGGCGGTTTACAGGGTGATTAAAACAAAAAATACAAAAGTTAAAAACAATTAAAAAATTATATCAATCCCTGAACAAATAAAAACCCCAATTAAAATTAAAATTAAAATTCTCAGCCTGGGCCAGAGAGCTCGAAGAGCCAGGTCTTCAGGTCCTGGCGGAATGAACAGAGGTTGGGGGCAGTCCTAAGCTCCACTGGCAGCTGGTTCCAAAGGGCAGGCACACCCACTGAGAAGGCCCTCCCCCTGGGTGTTATCCGCCGGCAATCTTTTACCGGCGGCACCCTGAGAAGACCCTCCCTGTGGGAGCACACTGGACGAAGGGAGCTTGATGCCGGCAGCAGGTGTTCCCTCAGATATCCTGGACCCTCGCCATTTAGGGCTTTATAGGTCATCACCAGCACCTATAGTATAGGACTGCCACTCAAAGAGCACATGCTGGTGAAGAGCAGGGCCAGATCTGATGGTGGGCAAAGTCTGTAAAATTCTATACTTTGGGGAAAGATCAGAATGTAGTGTTATTTTCTAATTCCCAAGAAAAAAATGTGTTTTTGTATTACAGATATCTCCTGATCTAATAACAGAGAAACAAGCACATACTGTTTAGCTAGAGTTAAGGATGAAGGAGGGTCAAGGAGACAGTGACAAAAAGTTTCTAGGCTGACTCAACACCCTGGCCGTTCCAACTCATTTTACCTTAAAATACAATTATCAGATCAGTTCAACTTCATCTCTCTGTTTCCAGTCAAGTACTGCTCAGTAGTCTACACTTTACACCATAGGATTGACTCTAACCCCTCTTGGATATTTTAGAATACATACATACATACATACATACATACATACATACATACATACATACATACATGTATATTTATTCTAATTAACTGCAATTTCTGTATTCTAAATGCTGGTCTATGACCGAATAAAGATTTGAGTTGAGAAAGATCTAGGTTGTGTTCTGTCCATATCAAAAATACAGCACAACTATGAGATCTCCAACTATGAGATCTCAGTCACTGCTGATGTATTAATTTTAGCTGGAGAGTAAACAGATATGCGCTTGTCTCATGCACTTTGACCTAAGTCAGTGGTGGGATTCAGCCAGTTTGCACCACTTCAGTAGAACTGGTAGCTAATTTTTTGTTGCCCAAGCCCAGAATGGACTTCCGGAAGCAGCATCCACAGAGAGAACCGGTTGTTCACATATTTGAATCCCACCACTGCCCTTGGTTACTTTGGCATCTGCCCCATCCTGGTGTATTTTCTCCTTCTATCCACTGACTCTGAGTTTTGTTGTCCCTTTGCCTCCATCCATCTCTTCATCTCTCAAGGATAAGCCATGGTGGTGAAGTGGTTAGAATGCAGTATTGCAGGCTAATTCTGCCTAATGCCAGCAGTTCAATTCTCACTGTCTCAAGGTTGACTCAGCATTCCAGCTATTCTGTTGAGGTCAGTAAAATGAGAACCCAAATTATTGAGGGCAACACACTGACTCTGTAAACCACTGAAGTGGTATATAAGTCTAAGTGCTATTGCTATAAGGTCCTTTTACAACTCCCCTACCCTCCCACTGCTCTCAATGAAATATCCTCTTCCCTCGATTGGGTGTCTGCCATTGTCCTGTCATTCGGGTGATGGTATAGTACAAGGTGACTCTCCTGCTAGTAACTACAACAGAAAAGAAGACAGGTGATCATAGTCGATTTTTTATGTTCTAGTATGGTTCCCCATGGCAACTGCTAAACATCTAACAAAAATGATATAATGGTTAATGGTACTGAATATAACATTACAAGCATATAAGCAGCATTTCTGGGTGTGCTTTTATCCTGTTGAAACTATTTATCACATTATTTGTATTTTTATGATCATCCTATTAAGATGACTGTAACAGAAAAAACATAACAAATGTATATGATTCTTTAAAATAAGACTTTTTAAAAAAAAGTTATGTGAAATCATTGAGCAAACTTCAAATATTTTGGCTGCCAATTAGGTAATTAGGTAGGAAAGCAATTATAGTGTGGATAAATGTCTGGAAATTTCAAATAATGCCAATTAAGAGAAAAACTGTTATTAAAAGTGATAGTGAATGGTTTCATATTCCCAAGCAACACATTATTTAGATGTCTGTTCATTACCAAAATTATTAAGATTGCTTTTTAAAAAATTAACTAGCTATTCAGCCCCTAACAGATAATTACAGTTTGTGTACTTTGTTACAGAAAGGAATTTACCAGTCATGTGCATAAAAATCTTGGTTTTCATAAAATCATAGGGCTGGAAGGGACCTTGGTGGTCTTCTAGTCCAACCCCCTGCCCAAGACAGGTGTCCTTATACCATCCCAGACAAATGGTTGTCCAATCTTTTCCTGAAAACCTTCAAGAGATGAAGCACAAAAGTAGATTTTATCTTTA
This sequence comes from Vipera ursinii, assembly GCF_947247035.1. NCBI lineage: Eukaryota > Metazoa > Chordata > Lepidosauria > Squamata > Viperidae > Vipera > Vipera ursinii. Next base: position 149,107,541 of record NC_139516.1, on the reverse strand, counting down.
GAATGCTATATATAGTCCACCTTCATTTCATTAAGCATTACAATTACAGATGAAAACTTAGTAAAACAAATTAGAGATTTAAATCGTGCACATATAAAGAGGATATATAACGTTTTAATTGAATTGGACTCGGAAACGGAATTAGTTAAAGATTGTATGATAAAGTGGGCACAAACATACAGGAACCAATTCTGTTGGATACTTGGGAGGTAATTTGGGTCAGAAATGTTAAATTTACTCAGGCTCAAAATTTAAGAGAAAATATTTATAAAATGTTTTATAGATGGCATTTGGATCCCAAAAAGTTGTCTAACATGTATCCTAACCTACAGTCTAAATGCTGGAGATGTGGTAGTTTAGATGCTACTTATTTTCATATGTGATGGACTTGTAGAAATATAAAAGCTTTTTGGATTAAAATTTGGTGAAACATTCAAAAGATTTTTAAGAGAAAGATAAAGTTTTCTCCACAATTGTTTTTATTGGGTATTGTTGTAGATTGTGATACTAAAGAAATCAATTTGATGTTGAACTTGATAACAGCAGCACAGTTACTGGTGGGACAATTTTGGAAGAAGGATAGTTTGCCTACTATAGAAGAATGGGTACTTAAGGTATCAAATCTTGCAGAAATGTCTAAGATTTCTGCTTATTTGAAGGATCACTTGCAAGAAAGATATATTTCAGTTTGGAGGAGATGGATAGATTATATTCAGAATAAATATGGGACTAAAAAGTTCCATTTAGCTTATGGGTAGATTTTAGATTGTTATTAATTTGAGTATTAGTATTGATTATATTTTTGTTTAAGTTATTATTATTATGTTTTTAATAATTTCAATGTATCAATGTTAAAGGGGAGTTAAAGCACATTATGAATTTGGTTAATTTTATAATGGATAATTTTAGTTAGAATATGTTTATTATATTTATGACCCTGTATTCAGCTCTGGGAAGTGGGGGGGGGGAAGGGGGGTGGTTTGGGGCAGGTGGGTTTTGGGGATATGTATTGTAAAAAATTTTTTTGTAAAACTCTTTAATTTTTTTTAAAAAAGCATTCATATCAGAGAGAGAGAGAGATTACATTGTGTCACAGCCTCATATGAAATTTTCACACACTTCACTATCTAAGAAAAGAAAGGCATATACTATGTACCATTCTGAAGATAATCTCTATGTACTCCTTCCTGTGATGCCAGAGAGCACCAGGACCTGGATAGTTCCTAAAGCCAATATATTATATATACTCATCCAAAGTGCAATGGCCCATGAGTTCAATTCCTAGTAGCAACGTTGAGGTGATACCCTATGCTGTTTTCGGTAACATGCCACCATTTGCCAACACCCGACAACTATTCTCAAAAGCACATCCCATTCTCAATTTTTGGAGAAGCCGCATGAGAATGGGGTAGAAGCCGCATGAGAATGGGGTGTGCTCTCCTATGGCCTCAGGACCCTCTGGAAGTCACATGAAAGGACTGTGCCCTTGCACAGTCTTCAGGGTCTCTGAAAATCGTACAAGAACAGGGTGTGTTTTCCCACAGTTTGGGGAGGCTGCAGAGGTCGTGGAAAAGCCTTCTCAGAGGATGCTTCAAGCACAAAGGCATCGGGCAACCTGGAGCATCCTCAAGTAGGCAGCAGAGGCCTGTCCTGCCTGAAGGTAAGCAGCACATGGCAGATCCTGGGGAGTGCTGGGTCCCCCAAGGCAATTGCACCATTCTCCAAGGGTCACAAACTTTGGGGAACAGTTCAAGGCAGCCTTTTAGAGTTGCAGTGGTGGTACTAGGGCTGAAATTAAGGCCTTGGCTTAAGACCCCACCTTGGTGCTGCTGACATACTTCATGGTGACTTAGATGAGAGACAGGATAGAGTATTGTTTCCCTTTTATTGGGAGGGAGGAATGTTTGTGTGACACATCGGCAGAGTCAAGTTAGGCATTTTCCAAATTTTTGATGCGCCTAGCCCAAAACATTCACCATCTATGCCATAGAACGATCTTTGGCTATGTGTGTCTGATGAGTCCTATACAAAATGAAACTGGTCACAAAACAGGCTTACAGAGACCTCCATGTGGTAGGCTGAGTGTGAACAATGCCTTCCAACCTGATGCTAACTATGTGTGAGCCCTAGCCTTTTCAGAAGGCCATTCAAACCTGTTTTTTCCCACCAGAAACTGGATCAGGAGACTGTTATAGCACTTCATGGTCTGAAAGAGTTTTTTTTTATTTCAATTTCTTTATTACCCAGAGATATTTTATATTTATTCAAATTTGATAAGGCCACCTAACACCAGTGGCTTCTGGGCAGGCTACAAAACCAAAACAGTTAAAAACAAATAAAATATAAAACCACACAGACTGCTCAGATTAAAATGATCTTAAAAGCAACATGAAGCAAACGAAGCAGGGGTCACAAAAATACAATAATACGTTAGCCCAGGCCTGGGATCAAAGCCAGGTTTTAAGAGCTTTCTGGAATCCTAGAAGAGTAGGTATTGTCCTTATTTCCGGGGAGGGGAACCATGATAATAAGAGTGGCTATACAATCAACTAACTAGCTAGATTTCTTTGTATTTTTAAAACAGTTATAAAATTGGATGTTGTCAATACGGGTTTCTCTCTAGGACAGATTGGGTGGTGTATATAAGAGTGTGTGCATATTTATTTATAGCCATATCAGGAAATTACAAATGAGTTTGTAGAGTGAAAAAATATTTGATGAAGAGCATATGATAATTTCAATGTTATGAATAAACGTTCTGAAACAAGCTTCTGTAGAATCTTAGAAACTAAAGTTCTGTTTCTGAAGTATTTATTTTTATTCTGTTTCTTTAAATCTTAATTTGTTAGCTCATTTTTCATTATATTTCCTTTGTTCTTCTTAGTTTGGATTTGAATGATCTGAGTTTGAGTCTTTTTTTTTCCAATTCCCACCCTTCTGTTCAGCCTTATTTATTCTTTATTCATTCCACTAGCAAATATTCCAAATCCAACCATTTTTCCAACTGGCACACATTTATTTATTTTCCTTTAAAAATACAAAAAAATATTTGTAGACAGGTTCCAACTCTTTTAAACTTATTATGCTCAATAACTTAATAACCAGCAGGCAGGGGAGAGGGGGAGCAATAAAGCAGAGAAAGTAGCCCCATTAAAATCACCAAATGAATTAATGGAGGATATGAAAATATAAACCTTCGATTTACTGGAATGTACTCCCTGTTCTGAACAACAACATGAAAAAATAACATATAGGTGGTCATCTGTGAACATTTTAAGGGTATTGTTATTTTAAAAAAAAACAAAAACAGTAAAAAGAATCCAGACAAATAGAAGATGTAGCGTGCATGGATTTTGTCCAGAAGACAAACATAATTAGTGGTTATATGTGTACATATCATTCATGATGAAAAGATCTATTTAAATCTCATCACTGGTAGTGGAAATGTAGGATTCTATGTTGATTGGAAGAAAATTATTTATATCTCTAGTACAAACAATGATTAACCATCACAGAATTTGCATGTGTTAGATTGGTTATTATGTGCTGTAAATAGTGACTGTTGATCAGGAAGCATGCCTTGGATTAAGTACATTTTGTGTCATAAACCTATAAAACTATGCTTCCTGAACCTATCAAAACAAATGTAGGAATATTAAACCACAATGAAACAATCATTCAGAGTTTTTGTAACTTTGCAATAGATTGGGAAATCAATCAGTTGAATAGTAAAGCAATTTTGCATAATCTAAATTCCTCTTGAAACAATTCAAATGGTTTAAAAAGTTGATAGCAATAAGTTGGTTTAAAGTGTATTCCTGTATTCCTGTTAGTTTCATTTATGAATATTTTCTCCAATCCAAAGATTTACCACAATTTTCAAACTGGGATTACATATTCAAAAGTGTTGAATTTATGACACAAATCATTTATGTTTTCATCCCAACAATTTCCAAATATGTTCTGTTGCTTTGAATAATATAATGACTAAAAAGAGAAGCAAAGCCCTGTCATAATCCTGAAAAGTTTACTTTTATGTCGTGGGCTTTGGTGAGCAGGAATGAAGACACATGGTTGGGTAGAGAGGAACTCATTCATTTATTCTTGCTGGAACTGTACTTGAGCTTGGGCCGCACCCAGCCACAATATATAGCCTAGCCCTACGGTAGCAGCCAATAGGATTAAACCCACGCTTGCCACCTGGGGCTGACCAATTGCAGGACCGGAGATGGCCTGTCTGGGTTGCTGGAGAGTCATTGGCTCTCCAGGAATGCACATGGTGTGGTACCACAAGCCCAATACATAACACCCCTCCCTCCTATGATCAGGCTATAATCCCCTTAATAAGCTTGACAACAGTCAAGACTTATGAATCACTCCCAACAACCATAATAACATAATAACAAAAAATACAAAATAATAAATAATAATGCTTATAAATTCAAGGTGGCTAGAATGACATTAAGCGACCTTTACAAATGTGCCATTGTAGTAGGGACTACAATAAGATTAAACAACGGCTAAACGGCTTGCCAATGCAGTAAGGACTACAATGAGATTAAACAATGTCTCAATGAACATGCTTACAAGCAGTACAGGTAGTTTCAAAATGCCCCAATTTCTGTAGTTAGTGGCACAATTGTCACAACACTATACATCACTTTATTTTACAATATAGTCTGTGAGATATGCCAGAGGTTTGTGCGGCCTGGAGGAATGCCTTGGAGTTCCTCTCACTTTGTGGTCTACCAGCTTGCCCCGTGGGCTGGGTAGACCCATGTCCCCTTGTGCTGCATGGTCCAGGGGAATTGAAACGCTCTGGCTGGCCTCACCAGGTTGGCCCACCCCAGAGTCAGTCTGTTCTGCAGAGTAGGCACAGCGGTTGCTGAGATTCAGCTGGCTCGCCTGGTCAGGGGTGCCATGTTGCACTTCTGAGCTTCCTGGTTCTTCCTCGGAATCAACTTCTGCTGAGAGGGGAAACCCTGGTGGTTCTGGTGTGGGCTGGCTTGGGTGCCAGTTTGAGGACCTCTGGAGGGACTTATGCCACAGTCCTCACTTAGCGATCATTCTGGAAACCTCTTTCTAAGCTGGCCAATGTGTTTTCTGACCAGTCGCCCTCCCTCCAACCCCATTTCATAAGATAGGGGTCGGGAAGCCCTGGTCACCTGACCAGGAACCCATAAATTTCCTGGCCCATAGTTTCTGGCCCAAACCCAATCACCCACTTGCAGCCCCCTTGGGGGTTTTGGTCTAGAGGCTTCTGAGGCCACTCTGTCTGGATGCAACCTGTCCAGTTTAGTAATTAAACGCCTTCCCCAATGAAGCTCAGCAGGACTTTTACCTGTAGCAGTGCAGGGTGTAGAATGCTGGCAGAGCAAAAACTCTGCCAATCTGTGATGCCAGTCACCTGTGATAATATGCTTGAGTGCCTCCTTTGTTGTCCTCACCATGCGTTCGGCTTGTCCATTCAAAGAAGGATGAAACAGTGCAGACATTGCATGTCTGATGAGGTTAGCTCTGAAAAAGCCTGAAACTCAGCAGCAGTGAATTGAGCCCCATTATCAGAAACTAAAACATCAGGCAACCCATGTGTTGCAAAGAGTTTTCTCAGCACCTGGATGGTCCTAGCAGTAGTCATATTAGGGCCTGGAACTACTTCCAGCTATTTTGAGTGGCTATCCACTACTATCAGGAAAAGCTGTCCTTGAAAAGGCCCAGCATAGTCTATGGGGGTATGGACCAGGGGGTATGCGTTTCTTCCCACCTGTGAACTGGGGCCTGAGGCATGTCAGGCCTAGATTGCTGGCAAATATAGCAACCATGAACTTGATCCTCTACAGCCTTATCCAGGCCAGGCCACCAAAGGTAGCTTCTAGCTAAGGCTTTCATCCTTACAATGCCTGGATGGCCTTCATGTAAAGAGTGTAAGACTCTGTCCCTCAATGAAGTGGGGATAATGACTCTGTTGCCACATAAAATGCAGCCCTTGTGTGCAGACAACTCATGTCTCCTGAAAAAATAACTTTGAAATTCAGAGCCTGGACTTTTTTCCAGCCAGCCCATGTATACCCATGACAGCACTCTGCTCAGAATTTTATCTGTGGCAGTTTCAGCAGCAATATCCCCTGCATGGAGGGGAAACTCAGGTAAGTCCTGAATGGACAATTCTCCAATGCATTTGGCAACCTCAAGATGGATGGAATCTTCAACCTTTAAAGGTTTGGTGGGCTGCACTGTCTGCACTGCACCCCCAGCAGCTTCGTCGGCCATGACCTCGTCCTGTGCCTTGGAGAAAGTGAGATTAGGTCTAGCAAACAGTCTCTGCTGGAGGGTTCTGTCTCGAAGGCCACAGACGAGTCGGTCTCTTAGTCGTTCCTCTAAGTTTGAGAACTTGCAAAGGCATGCGGCCTGCCTTAGGCCCGCAATAAACTCTGAAGCTGTCTCACCGGGTAACTGCACTCTTTGGTCGAATTTAAAATGCCACGCCATCTCCGACATCTTGGGCTGAAAATGCCCAGTCAGCTTCTTCTTGAGGTCTGCAAATGATATTGCTTCGATGGGCGTTGGCGCGAAAAGGTTTTCTGCTAGGTCAAAAACTGCTGGTCCACACATGCACAGCAATGTGGTGGCTTTTAGGCCTTCCTCTGCAATTTGGTTTGCCCGTAGATAGTTCTCCACTTGTGAGAGGTAAGATGGCCATTCTTCTGGATGTTTTTCATCGAACTCTCTGAGCTTGCCGACCTTCGGCATCTTTCCTCAATTCCTGCGTTCTTGGATCCTGCTTCTTGGGCTCAGGGAATGCATCCACTAAGCATGCGGCCGGTAGTGTGGCTTTACTAGCCGGCCTAGAGACAGGGGGAAAATGCCTCTTCCCTCCAGCATGTATTGCCGACCCCTCGATAACTTCAGCCCTTTTAAATGGTGAAGCAGGATCCTATCCTCATCGCCACTGTTATGTCATGGGCTCTGGTGAACAGGAATGAAGACACACGGTTGGGTACAGAGAAACTCATTCTTTTATTCTTACTGGAACTGTACTTGAGCTTGGGCCGCACCCAGCCACAATATATAGCCTAGCCCTACGGTAGCAGCCAATAGGATTGAACCCACGCTTGCCGCCTGGGGCTGACCAATTACAAGACCGGAGACAGCCTGTCTGGGTTGCAGGAGAGCCGTTAGCTCTCCAGCAATACACGTGGGGTGGTACCACAAGCCCAATACATAACATTTACCTAATAACTTTCCAATTGTGATGTGATCCTGAGCACTTGAATTCCACAAGAAACAACAAATGCCCAGTTATAAAACTGAAAATCAAAAATGGTAAAAGCACATCATCATATAATTTGATTTTTCACCATAAAAAATCACCATGACATCTATCTGTTTAAAATACATAAAAGACATAAACAGAAATACCTTTAAATACATACAGTCTAGAAATATTATTCACTTTTGCAACATTTATCTTCCCTCATATGCACTGTGGAATCTGATATAAACCAATCGGTACACTGACAATTAGAAACCAAGAAAATTCTTTTGCAATTATAATTCCCAGATATTTAAAGTGAACCCAAACACCAGGTAAAACCTCACTATTTGCAAATATTCCTAGATACATTGGAGTGTCTATGCATTTAACAAGGTTCTTATCTGAGACATCTCCAACTAATCAAACATCATTTGATATTCTACCATATTTTTCTACTATATCTGTACATTTTAATAATAATAATAATAATAATAATAATAATAATAATAATAATAATAATAATAATAAGTTGGAAGGGACCTTGGAGGTCATCTAGTCCAACTCCCTGCTCAGGCAGGAAACCCTATACCATTTCAGACAAATGGCTGGCCAGTCTCTTCTTAAAAACTTTCAGTGTTGGAGCATTCACCACTTCTGGAGGCAGGTTGTTCCACTGGTTAGTTGTTCTAACTGTCAGGAAGTTTCTCCTTAGTTCTAGGTTGCTTCTCTCCTTGACTAGTTTCCATCCGTTGCTTCTTGTCCTGCTTTCAGGTACTTTGGAGAATAGCTTGGCTCCCTCTTCTTTGTGGCAGCCCCTGAGATATTGGAACACTGCTATCATGTCACCCCTCACCCTTCTCTTCATTAAACTACACATACCCAATTCCAGCAATCGTTCCCTATATGTTTTAGCCTCTGGCAGTTTAAAAGCAAAGAGGGTCCAATCAGCAAGGGCTTAGCTACTGTGCTCCTCCACCCACCTTCTCCTTAACTCACAGTATTTTGTTATACTTGTTTATGAATTTCACACAGCTAAAGAAAGTCTGTCTTCCCTTAATACACATCAAACATGTATTTCAATTCAGAGTGCTGAAGAATTGCTTATAAATGTCTTTAATTTCAGGAAACGCGAAAAGGGAGTCTTTATCACATTGTCAGTAATTGCTCCTTTGCAATACAAAATACCATTTAACTACATAATGGCAAAGCTATTTTTCTAACAGGTATCATATACTCAAAAGACCACAGAGCTTTGCTTCCAACCCCAAAGATGCTCTCTGTGCTTGTTATTTGGGTCTATCAGGCATTGTAATTATGCAATTAGCGGATTTTTAAAGACTGTTTTAGGTACCCAATAGATTAAAATGGCTGCTTTGAAACAGATTTTGGACTGATGTATAATTACATCATTAAGTCTATGAAGTGAAAAATCTTTCCCCCAAAATGAAATACAAGGAATGATTTGAACTCTGAAAAAAAAGCATCTTAAGACCAAGAAGCAAAAACAAAATAACAGCAAAGGCCTTTGGAGGAAAATATCTTTTATTTTATTTCATTTTTTGAAAAGAAAGCAGGCCAATGATTCTATGAGTTAAAACACAGCGGCCAAACAAGAATGATCGATCTGGTGACTGCATGTTTAGCTATATTTCAAATACAAATTTGCTCAATCCTTCATTCTACCCATCCATTTCAAGGGATGTTGTCAAAGGTCTCAACTTCTCCGCATATGAAAATAGACTAGACTCATGGCCATTTTTATTTGAGTCCCAGAGAAAAGAAACATGTTGAATTTAGTTACTCCTAGTTTGGGGACCATTATCAGGACGGTCCATCATTAGGTGAAGCAGTTGCTAAGTCAAACTGTAACTGTGGTTATGAACTTACTTCAGCTTTTCCTTGCTTGACAGACCTGCAAAGGCTGTAAATGTGAAGACTGATTGCAAAGTAACTTTTTTGTCGCTGTCATAACTGCAAAGGATGAGGTAGTCGCTAAACAAGGATTACCTATAATTATTCTATAAAGTCAAATGGAGAAGATGTGCTGAACAAAAAACACTTACGGGTAAATCCTACTGATTTAAACAGAAAAGACTACAGGTCACAATGATATTCTGCTGAAATTACCAAGCACGTTAATTTCTTGTGATTTGTCTAGAAAATGATTACCTGGATTACCTTGGACTTCACAGTGCTATTCTTCTATGTCTACCTCTGCCTGCAGGCTAGGTGACTCTTAGCCAGTCACTATCTCTCAGCCCAACTCACCTCACAGGGTTGTCGGCGTAGAGCAGGGGTGTCAAACTCACAACGTCACATGACGTGTTGCGACGTATCGCAACTAGTTTTCCATTGCTGGCAATGGGGTAGGCGCAGTTTTGCCATGACGCATCCGGCCCACGGGCTGGCAGTTTAACACTCCTGTTGTAGATCAAATAGCAGGAGGAAGGAGGAAGGAGAAAGGAGTATTAGGAATGTTCACAGCCTTGAATTATTTATGAAAAAAATAATAAAAGTATGATTTAAAAAATATAATAAATTTTAAAAATCTTCTTTTTTCCCAACAGAATAAAAATACAACATGTGGGTTGTTGGCCTGTCTTGACTTTGAACAAGAAGAAGCTCATAAAGCACTATGACCATCAGCCTGATCAGAGTTGTAAGGCCTTGGAGAACTCAACATTAGCAGCTTGCTGTTAGGGCATTTAGAATCCTAGAGTAAGCAGCCTTGGTGGCTTCTTAGCTGTTTTCCTCCTCTTTCTTTACTGCTTTATTCAACTAGAAAGCAAAGCTATTTATTATCAGATGTTTCTAACACCATTTGGTCACTTAATATGCATATCTGTTGAGTAACCTCTTAAATTCTCTCTAAGATTGGCATGAAGATCCTTTTTTTTTCCAGTCACCAGATGACAGAGTAGACCAGGGGTCTTCAAACTTGGCCCTTTTATGACTTGTGGACTTCAACTCCCAGAATTCCTCAGCCAGCATGCCTGGCTGAGGAATTCTGGGAGTTGAAGACCACAAGTCCTAAAATGGCCATGTTTGAAGACCCCTGGAGCAGAAATACCAAGTCCTATAATCTAAAAGACTCACTGGAGAAGAGCCTAATGCTGGGAAAGATTGAGGGCAATAGAAGAAGGGGACGACAGAGAATGAGGTGGCTGGATGGAGTCACTGAAGCAGTAGGCGTGAGCTTAAATGGACTCCAGAAGATGGTAGAGGACAGGAAGGCCTGGAGGAACATTGTCCATAGGGTCGCGATGGGTCGGACACGACTTCACAACTAACAACAACAACAACAACAACATAATCTAAAAACAGGTGTTTTTATAAAAAAACTTAATTCTAGATAAACTGAAATAATGCTAAAAGCTTTCCAACTGCAGAATACTTGCAAAACCATCCTCTTTGTTTGCATTTCCACTTTGCTTCTCTTTCTTTTCCCTTCTTTTCTCCAGATCTTCAGACCTCATTTCCTCTTGCTTGCTTGCTCTGCCTCTCATCTCTCTCTTTCCCCCACAAACAAAAAACATCTCTTGCACGTCTTAGTCCCATCTTCATTCCAACACTTTCCACTGTACCACCACCCCCCCACACACACACACTCCTAATGCTGCTGCAGCACAAGTTATGCCATTTCTATTTTCACACCACTCATCTTGAACATAGTCCAGAAAATGCAGAAATTGCTGGAAGCTCTCTCTCTCTCTCTCTCTCTCTCTCTCTCTCTCTCTCTCTATCTATCTATCTATCTATCTATCTTTCTCCACCACCTCTCCTCTGTTTCCCCTCCCATCAAACACCCAGGATGCAACATTATCAAACTCCATTGTTATGTGTCCAATTTTTTCCACTCATTAATGATGTGAAATCTTCCTTTTCAATGCCTGCCTTGAATTTCTTCAAGATAGCAGTAATGAAGCTCCCAGAAATAGTCAGGGGACTACAGCTAATTAAAATGCAGCAGGGTGTGGAAGTCAAGGTAGCTGCAGCTTGCCATGCCACGTCTCTCGTAATCAGCAGTCCCTGCTTTATCCGCACTAATTGACAGGAGACACGGCAGCCCTTCGGAGTGCACACACAGTTAACACTAATGGAGCCGACGCAAACAGGCTCTCCCTGGCTGACTTGCCTCATTATTGGCCTTGAACTGGCAAAGGTCAGCGGATGAGGCTGCTTTTATCAAGATGACAGGTGTTGGCGGAGCTTCTCTTTGTAGCATTCTAATTTTGGCATTTGTCTTAACCTGCACATGAATTAGTGAATTGATCTTTATCTTTAAGATAGATGGGATAAAGGATCGCTGCAGGCCTCATAGCTAAGAGCTGAACTGCTTCCTTTGCTGTGAAAATTGCAACCAGCCTGCCTTCCACAGAAGACCTGTATATTGTGCAGATCAGAAGGAGGTCTGAGAAGTTCTCTGCAGATCCCTCACACAAATTGTTTCAACTTTTCCCCTTGGGACGGCGCAATATGGCATTGCCTGCCAAGACAACTAGACACAGGGACAGTTTCTTCCCGCATGCCATCACTCTGCTGAACACCTAATTCTTGCAGCTGACAAAATACAGTGACTACTATATTTTTTTCTAATGTGTGTTTGTGTATACGAATCCCGGGTATGCCCACGATATCAGAGTAAAAAACCAGAGGTTTGAAAGTCTGCTTATAAAGCCAGCTGTTTCAGCACCAGTTTACCCGTCCCGGTCGACCGTATTCTCTCTAGTAGCGTCGCATCCGCCTGCATGTTTTTAGAATCTAGCGCCAGGACTGACAAAAGCTCAGCAAATAAAGCTTTTTTTCCCCATTTATCCTGGAGGTCGATGATTTCTCTGTTGCTAATATGAACATACCCGGGATTCGTATTTTTAAAGTAATTAGGGACATATATAACCACACTTGGCCAAATAAATAAAGTATAAGTATAAATAAAGTATAAGTCAGCTCCAACCCTTCCCCATGATCATGTGATCAAAATTCAGATGCTTGGCAACTGGTTCATATTTATGACCGTTGCTGTGTCGCAGGATCATGTGATCAACTTTTGCAACTTTCTGACAAGCAAAGTCAATGGAGAAGCCAGATTCACTTAACAACCGTGTTACTAACTTATCACCTGCAGTGATTCACTTAACAACGGTGGTGAGAAAAGTCGTAAAATGGGACAAAACTCACTTAACAAATGTCTCACTTAACAGCAGAAATTTTGAGCTCAGTTGTGGTCGTAAGTGAAGATACAAAAGGTACTGAAATTGATATAAATGATTCAAGGCTGGATTTTTCCTGGGTAGTCCAGCAATAATTTTAAGTTGCACTTTTGCAGAGCCTAAATTTAATTTAATTTAATTTAATTTAATAATATTTATATACCGCCCTTCTCCCTGAGGACTCAGGGCAGTTCACAGGGCAGAATAAAATACTAAATACAAACGTTAAAACAAGATTAAATAATTGCCCATATTAAAACAGTTGGAATCAAATTCTAAAGCATCAAGTTAAAATTAAAACACAAGAATAAAAACCCCACCAATCCCCATCAGGCTAGGCCGGCTTGAACAAACAGAAACGTCTTGAGATCGCGACGAAAGGAGCGAAGATCGGGCGCCATCCGGAGCTCTACCGGTAGCTGATTCCACAGCTCCGGAGCGCCCACAGAGAAGGATCTCCCCCTGGGGACCACCAATCGACATTCTCTGATCGGTGGCACCCTGAGGAGGCCCTCTCTGTGGGAACGCACAGGGCGCAGGGAGCTTGATGCCGGCAGCAGATGTTCCCCAAGGTACTCCGGCCCCATGCCATGAAGGGCTTTAAACACTGTTACCAGTACCTTGAATCTCACCCGGAAGACAACTGGCAACCAATGCAGCTCACGGAGCAGCGGTGTAACGTGGGAGTATCGGGAGACTCCCAACACAACACTCGCGGCTGCATTCTGTACCAGTTGGAGCTTCCGGGTGGTCCTCAAGGGCAGCCCCATGTAGAGAGCGTTGCAGTAGTCTAGACGAGAGGACACGAGCGCATGAGTGACCGTGCACAAATCATCCCGGCTAAGATAGGGCCGCAACTGGCGCACCAGGCGAACCTGGGCGAAGGCCCCCCTAGTCACAGCTCCTATATGGTCTTCCAGGGTGAGCCGTGAATCTAGGAGGACACCCAAGTTGCGAGCCCTATCTACGGGGGGTAATAGTTCACCCCCCATAGCCAAAGGTGGAACATCCGAATAAACCCGGGATGAAGGTATGCAAAGCCACTCAGTCTTGTCGGGGTTGAGCTGGAGTCTGTTCCTCCCCATCCAGACCCGAACCGCCTCCAGGCACCGGGACATCACGTTGAGGGCATCACTGGGGTGGTTTGGGGTCGAAAGGAAAAGTTGGGTATCATCAGCGTACTGATGATACCCAACTCCAAAGCCACGAATGATCTCACCCAGCGGTTTCATGTAGATGTTGAACAGGAGAGGCGAGAGGACCGACCCCTGAGGAACTCCACAAATGAGAGACCTCGCGGTCGACCTCTGTCCTCCTGCCAACACCGACTGCGAACGTCCCCGGAGATAGGAGGAGAACCACTGTAAAACTGTGCCTCCCACTCCCAATCCCCTGAGACGCCGCAGCAAGATACCATGGTCGATGGTATCGAAAGCCGCCGAGAGGTCTAATAGGACTAGAACAGAGGAATATCCCCTGTCCCGAGCCCTCCAGAGATCATTCACCAGCGCGACCAATGCCGTCTCCGTGCTGTGCCCGGGCCTGAAACCCGATTGGTACGGGTCTAGATAATCCGCTTCATCCAGGACCAGAGGGAGCTGATGCGCCACCACACTCTCAACAACCTTCGCAAGAAAGCGAAGGTTGGAGACAGGACGAAAGTTGTTTAATACAGCTGGGTCCAAGGCAGGCTTCTTGAGGAGAGGCCTCACCACCGCCTCTTTCAAGACAGCAGGGAAGCAACCCTCACTCAGAGAAGCCAATATAACTGCCTGGAACCAGCTGCGTGTCCTCTCCCGGGCTGCATAGACCAGCCAGGAAGGGCACGGGTCCAATAAACATGTGGTGGTGCTCAGCCTCCCCATGATCCTGTCCACTTCCTCCGGAGTCACAGAATCAAACTCCTCCCAGATGATATCGACAAGACCGCCAGTGTCCTGATCGTCAGACTCTGCCCAGTCAGAGTCCAGACCGGTCCGAATCCGAGCGATTTTGTCCGACAGATGTTGGTTAAACTCCTCGGCACGACCCTGCAAGGGATCCTCCCTCACCTCCTGATTTAGGAGGGAGCGAGTCACCCTAAACAGGGCGGCCGGGCGATTATCTGCGGACGCGATAAGGGTGGCGAAGTGGTTAGACCTCGCCTCCCTTATCGCAGCGAGATAAGACCTAATATAGGCTCTTAGTCGCAATCGGTCGGATTCGGATCGGCTGGACCTCCAACCGCTCTCTAGGCCCCGTCTCCGACGCTTCATCTCCCGAAGCTCCGCAGAGAACCATGGAGCTCGACGGGATCTGCACCGGGTCAGGGGCCGCAGGGGTACAACTCGGTCAAGAGCCTCAGTGGCCGTCCTTTCCCAGGCTTCCACTAAGGCATCTGCCGAGCTGTGAGCAAGGGAGGCAGGTGGGGACCCCAGCGCTGCCTGGAACCTCTGGGGATCCATTAAGCGTCTGGGGCGGTACCATTTAATTGGTTCCAAACACCCATGGCGGGGGGTGGCAAAACGGAAGACCAGCCGCAGGAGATGATGATCGGTCCATGACAGGGGCATAATAATTGGAGAGCCCCCACCAAGATCATCTAACCACCGTCCAGATAAAAAAACTAGGTCAAGGGTGTGGCCTCCCTCATGAGTCGGTCCCGAAATTACTTGCGTCAGGTCCATGGCCGTCATGGAAGCCATGAACTCCCGAGCCAACTCAGATGACCCTCCCAGCGATGGTAGATTGAAGTCCCCCAAAACTATAAGTTTCGGGAACTCAACCACCAGCCCAGAGAGGACATCGAGCAGCTCAGGCAGGGCTGCTGCTGCGTGACTAGGCGAAAGGTACACCAGCAGCAAGCCCAACTGCGCACCAGGGCCGCATCTCAAAAAGAGAGACTCACACCCGACTATCTGAGGAACAGTGGCCTCCCGCGGACACAAGGTCTCCCTCATAACAACAGCCACACCCCCACCCCTACCCTGAGCCCGAGGCCGGTGCAGCACCCGGAAACCTGGTGGGCAAAGGTCAACCAGAGGAATCCCGCCCTCTGGGCCCAACCAAGTCTCCGTGATGCTAGTTTCTACTGGCAATATTTTATTGTATTTTATTCTATCTAGGTGGATTTCTATAATCTTTGGGAAATCGGGACCAAAATCCTTTTCATTCCTTGGATGAGGGAAGGAATCATTGCAGCAAATATGAGGACTATAAATTTCACTATGAATTTAACTTATTCAAGACTAGCATTGTTTCAGGAAGGATATACAGTAATGACAAATACCAAACTGATGAAAACTATCATACATTGCTTATGTTATGATCTGGCTTCTGGTCATCTTTCCTCTTATAATAATCAGAATTCCATACATCCCTTCCCCAATTTATCCGCACCCATTGTGTCATTTCATATTAAAAAAAAAGCAAACAAAATATAATTAGCTACCAAGTGGGCTTACTGCTTATTCTTGTACAATTGATGAGATTCAGTTTTGTTAGTGAACACCCTGGTGACCATAAATAGAGAATACTAAGGAGGACGAGTTCTGTATTACATTCAGTAAGCCGACAACTGAATAACTGAGCTACAAAAGTTGGGAGAAAGTTTTTAACTTTTGTTTTTAATTATGGCATGGGTTCACACAACTGTTCCTTTCAAATCATGGAAAACTGTTGTGACAGTTTAAAAACAACAAGCAACAATATATTATGTGCTTTATCTGGGAATGCTGTTATGTAGTCCATCAACACCAAAAACTATGGAGTAACAGAAATTACATCACTAGTCAAGCTCATTGCTAGGTTAAAAAAAAGATATCTTCAAAGAAAACAGGGCTTTACTGTTCTAGTTTGCTGTTTGGGAGGTATCATAACATTTTGTAACTTCTTTCCACAGGAGAAATGCAACTATTTGGACTGAGGGCCAGACCTGTCTGTTTTCACAAACTAAAGGTATCTTCAAGCAACAGAGGTCATTACAGCAGAAGAAACCTTCAAACCTAAAAAAATAACATCATCTTCATCACCTGCCCACATTCAGAAAGGGTAGGTCCACCTGGTCCTCAGGGATAGATTATTCCAGCATGATGGAGCAATCTCAGAGAAGGCCGGCTTTCTCTAGCCTTTTTGTTTTAACCCTGTTCCTCTAACATCCTGAGGGTCCTGGACTGAAGCATCTTTTTCTGTTTGCTTCCAGGTGAGCAGAGTGAGCGCCTGTTACTCGTCCCAGCTTCTGCCAACCTAGCAGCTCGAAAGCACGTAAAAATCCAAGTAGAAAAATAGGGACCACTACGGTGGGAAGGTAACAGCGTTCCATGTGCCTTTGGCGTCTAGTCATGCCGGCCACATGACCATGGAGACGTCCTCGGACAAGCACTGGCTCTTCGGCTTTGAAACGGAGATGAGCACCGGCCCCTAGAGTCGAGAACGACTAGCACGCATGTGCGGGGGAAACTTTACCTTTTTATAGTAGCCTGCACACTTGCAAAGAGAGTTCAGCAGGCCACATGTGGCTTTAATTGCCTACTTGTCTCCCATAAAAGTATCCTACATTCTTAACAGCAATCCTACAAAGATCAATTCATCAGCTAAAGGCAGTGGTGTGTGGATGCCGCTTCCAGAAGTCCATTCTGGGCCTGGGCAACAAAAAATTAGCTATGGGTTCTGCCGAACTGGTATGAACTAGCTGAATCCCACCACTGGCTAAAGGTCTTGTCACCCTTTACATAGGTAACAGATTTTAGAGAGGCTGAGATCCATATGTCAGGAAAGAAAAGATGTGATCCATTTGTACAATATCTGCTTGATAAGAAGAAGGCCTTGAGTTTAGCCCTCTGGGATCTCCAGGAAGGGCACAAACTCTTTGAGTGAAATCTGAGAGAGGTCCCTGTCGATCATTGCTGACCACACTGGTTAGATGAACAGTCCGATTCAACCCATGTCAGCTCCTCTCCTGGTCAAGCTTTTAAAGACATAGGAATTTCTACTACAGTATATAACCAACCATCCCTTGCTGTAACAGCCATCTGTTGGAAAACACTGATGGAAAGCAATTCTTTTAATTTTTGTCCAAGAAAATGAAATGAGTAGATATAATCCATTTCTTCCTGAACGTAGAAGATTTCTGTGTCCATGCTTGTGTTCTCCCTCCCCTTCCCTCCTTTCCGCCACCCTCACCCTTCCTTTTTCTTTTATTTCTTATCAAATACATTATTCTCGTTAGGTCAGCACAGAGCAGTACTTCTTTATATGAATTATTGACCTGAATGTAACTGCTGAGTATAGAATAATGCAATGAACTTCTCACCAGTGTTATATTCATTTCATTTTCGCCTCCTCTCCAACATCTTCCCTTCCCTTCTGCAGTGCTTCTCGCCGGTCAGGCTATTTGTTCAATTACAGGTGTTTTTTTCTTCTTCTTCTTTTCTTTAAATTCTCTGTTAGAGATATTGTGGAAAATCATTATCCTGTGACCAAAAACTACAGAATGCCTGAGGTAGGAAAATGCTATTTGTTCTCAGAACAACGTCTATGAACAAATGGAATGAAGTGAAATGTTTTTTTGAAAATTTGATCATTCATCACTGAAGCCTATTTTCCAGATCTTGTGCACACACTGGTAATATTGAGGGTAAAGACTTGTGTATATAACAAACAAAAAAAAAACAACCCAGACTGACTGACTGAGTGAACAAATTTCTTTCTCTTTCATTATTATAAAGAAGAAGTTAATTGGGCTTCATGTGATAGTGCTCCATTTTCTCTTAAAACAGATTTTTATTTGAATGATTTCTACGGTCAGGGGGAAAAAATCAGGAAAAAGCTTTTTATATCTGATTGTGTTAAACAATACACCTCTGGCATTCACTGTCTGAAGCGCATTCACAATAGCCCCAGGCTTGCCATTCGAAAGTCAAGGGTGCACCTGCCCTCCTACAATTCTTTTAAGAAAAAAATTGCACAAAAGTCAATTGAGCCTCTTTCTCAGTTCAATAAGCACATTTTTTTCATGATTGCCCAAGTCTAAAATCTCTGTGGTAGGGCAATTGTGAAACAGTCTAGCTAAAGGAACTTCCATATACAAAGGCAGTCTACCTCTGATAAATTGTTAAGGAAAAGCAGCAAAAACTCTCCAGGACCTCCTATGAGGTATCAAAAATCCCTCTTTGGTTCTTCTTGGGTACAGAAGCAGACTAGGAGTGCTTTGGCCATAGCAGAATCCACTTTTCTTCCCCCCACACCCTTTTAAAATTTTGTTTATTTTATTCAAAAGATTAAAGTACAAAATCCAAAAGAAAAAAATTAAACAAAGACAAAGCAAAGCTAGACAACAACATTAGAAATGTAAATTAAAAGGACAAAAAACAAAAACACATATTTATTTATTTATTTATTTATTTATTTATTTATTTATTTATTTATTTAATACTATTTCTACACCGCCCTACTCCCGAAGGACTCAGGGCGGTGAACAGGGCAAGAATAAAAATACAGATTACAAAAGTTAAAACAAGATTAAATAAATGCCCACATATTAAAATACATCTTTAAAACTCAATAAAATAACCATAACAACCCCCCCCCCAATCCCTTCATCAGGCCAGGCCAGCTTGTTCAAAAAAGTATGTTTTTAGCTCGCGGCGAAAGGAGCGAAGGTCGGGCGCCGTCCGGAGCTCAACCGGTAGCTGATTCCATAGCTCCGGGGCGCCCACAGAGAAGGCTCTCCCCCTGGGGGCCACCAGTCGACATTCTCTGACCGGTGGCACCCTGAGGAGGCCCTCTCTGTGGGAACGCACAGGGCGGAGGGAAGTCGATGCCCTTTATTATGCCCTTTATTATCCCTTTATTATCTTTTTCATAAATAAGTCAAGGTGGTGAACATAGATCATACGCCTTCATCCTCCTATTTTCCCCACAATAACAACCCTGTGTGGTGAGCTGGGCTCAGAGAGAATAACTGGCCCAAAATCATTTTCCTCAAGAGCCCAGAACAAAATGTGGGTATTTTGCTGCCCTGGGCACTTTATTAGGGATTTGGTTCTAGAAGAAACATGGTCAGATAGAGTGCAACTTGTGTAAACAAACAGGTTTGTTGACCCTTTTTCTACTAATTCTGGCAATTTTTATTTGATTATGTTATATATTGTTATATTTTATCACATATTGTTGTGTTGTGTTATCACAAGTTCAAGTGTATTATAACTCGTGAGGTAAATGCTGACAGACTCAGGCGCTCATGGCGGCCAGTTGACAGCTGACAGCTGGCAAAGCTGCCGGCCAAATCGTGCATGCGCGGCGACCGACGACTCCGAGCTGTGAAAACCTGCCGGCAGCCGATTGGTTGCTGCATCGGCAGCAGGTAAACACGCCACAGGGATTGGGTGAAAGGTTGACAGGTTCTGTATAGAAGGGGAATTCCTTCCCGCTGTCAGCTGTCTGGTGCCTTCCTTAATAAACACTTCACGAACTGAGCCTGCTGTCTCTCATGGTCAGTGCACTCTCTATAATCCAGATTAAGTCGAAAGGTTAGACATTCACAAAATTTTAGGCAACATGAGAGAAGAGTGGAAAGAACTCAAGGTGCAAGAAAACTTCACTTATTCATTTATCAGTGTAACAGAATCCTGAGATTTATTGAAGTAGAACAGGGCTGTCAAACTCAATTTCATTGAGGGCCGCATCAGCATTGTGGTTGCCCTCAAGGGGCCGGGTGGGTGTGGCCAGGGTGGGCGTGGCCTACTGGGTGGGTGTGGCTAGAGTGCGTATGGCCTACTGGGTGGGCGTGGCCAGCTCTACATTGTTCGCATCAAGGGTGCCTATGGGAGCCTGGGCAGGAGTGGGACAGATCTGAGGGTCTCTGGCAGAAGGAGGGTCTCTGGGCCAGGGCCAAGGCAGTGGGGGCCATTCCCTCACTGTTTCCAGGATGGCTTCGCGGGCCACATGAAACCACTTCGCGGGCCGGATCCGGCCCCAGGGCCTTGTGTTTGACATGTCTGAAGTAAAATATCTCGCTCTTTTATGCCCTGCTTTTCATGATAGGATCCCTTTAAATACTTATAACTAAATGTCATCTTATAGCAGCTGCTCAAGAAGGAGGACATTGCGCTAAGACAGCAGCATAGCACGAATGCTCAATAACTGTAGTGCATTGGTTAAAGGAAGGTTGAAATATACCCTCAATCATAGAAGAATCTTCAGCAGAGTTACCAGACATCCAGCAAAAAGAAGACATGTATTTCTTTTTGTCCCCAGGCCCTCCATCTTTATCAGACGCAAAAGACCAGGTCCACACGTGCAGGTCCAATTAAACAGATTTATTGGGAAATAGTCTATACACAGGAATCTTCTCAACTAACGGTTGGCATCTTCCTGGAGTTAGATAAAGGTCCACTGAATTCAAGGGGAGAGTGGACTTAGTCCATTTGTGACTATGTAGAGATTCTAGGCTGATCCCTCTTTTAACTCTGTCCCCAGGTTCTGTCACTCCTTCTACAAGCTAGCGAACATAACCTTAAAATCAAATATTGACTGGTTTTTCAGAATACTTAAGACTTTGTCAAAGGCTGGAAATCATAATATGACCTTGCTGACAGGAAGAAAAAAAGAAAAAAAACAATCTGATGATTTCAAGATAAAACTTTGGTGACTTTTGGCCAAATATTCTCAGCCCAAGCCAATCTCACAGGGTTATTACTGTGAGAAAAGGGAAGAAGAAAAACATCTATCCTTCTTTGAGCTCCAAAAAGAATGGCAAGATATAAATCTAACAAAAATGTATTATTTTTACCTTCCCATCCAGCCCAAATGATACTTTCCACCAAATCAGCAGAAGTGCAAGCAATGGTAGCGAGCCAGACATTTTTACCCACCTGTTGTACTTCCATTTTTATTGCATTTACAA
The DNA here is from genome assembly GCF_947247035.1 of Vipera ursinii. NCBI lineage: Eukaryota > Metazoa > Chordata > Lepidosauria > Squamata > Viperidae > Vipera > Vipera ursinii. Next base: position 149,086,192 of record NC_139516.1, on the reverse strand, counting down.
TCGTTTCAGTGGCTGGGATTTGTTGTTGTTGGTTTAGTTTGGGGTTTTGTTTGGTTCTGCAAATCAGATTACATAGTTCACTTCACAGCATATCTGCTAAAAGATAAACAAACAAAGCTGTTCTAGAGAACTCATGTTTCCTCATCTAGCAATGCTGCTGTTCTTTGTGGAGGAAAAAAAATGTAAGAATTTCCTCTTCGTTTTGAAAGGATTTCAAGGCCAAATCTAGATCTACCACTGGAAGTAAACCTGTATTAGTCCAGAGACATATTTTATTAAATTAAAGGAGAAAGAAAAAAAATGCCAGGTTGTTTGCACTGTTCCTCATTTCTGTTTCTGACACCATTTTTAATATTTATTCTTCTATTAATAACAAAAAAACCTTTTCATTAATAATGTTTAAAGCCTTCTAGAGAGTATGCAAGAACTTCAATGCATTATCCAAATAATATTATTTGTTATAATAATCAAAAATTAGCATTACTTGATTTAAGAATATGGTTTGGCCTTCTGTGATTTTACATTCATTTTTTTAAAAACCATTAATGTAAATTATGCCCATAAAAGCATGAATAAATCACTGCAAAAGGTGAACTAAATGATCTTAGGGCAGAGTTTTATTCATTTGATCACTATGCATTAGTGATACATCACGGAAATACAATATGGATGCAATCACACTTACCCTCTCACACCAAGAATGCTTATTTGAAACAGCTTATTAAACATGTACATTAATGAAATAGGAATGTCAAAGCAATCATACATATGATTGCATTAAGATTGTTTTTATGCAGATTTATCAATGCATTTATCAATGCATACTTTGATAAATACTTTACTGAAGAGAAAAAAATAAATTGAGGCAACTAAAAGCAATTGAAAAACTTGCACATTATGCACACTCCTTACTGTATGCCCTACACGTACTGCAATTTAGAAATCTTTTTAAAAATACAGAAGAAAGGAATAAGTAAGACAAGTTATTCTTCCAAACAAGGATGTGTAACATAGCACTCCAAAATCTTTTAAGAAATATGCCTGGGAAGAATTTTGCAAACATCCATAATTCACAAGAACCTCTGACTCACAGTTCTAGCTAATCAAAACATACAAGGAATGTATGAGAACTTCAACCCCTGCATCCACAAACAGCTTTATCAGTTGCCAAAATATTCAACTGTTGCCGAGAGGTTTTTATGACCTTCATACATTGGATTGAGAAGGGATTTTGTTTTTGGCCAGCTAAAGTGCAGCAGTGACATTTGGTCCCTGTCACCCAGGGTTCTACTAAAAAGAAATGATTATGCCATTTGAGTCTCCACTTGGAAAAAAAAAAGAGTAACAGAAGAATAATTGATGCCCGCTCCAAAGTCAAAATCGGCTTGCTAGGAAAATATTTTGCATCCCTGTGTCTCCTCACTGTCCCACAAATGACAAAGCAATAAAAACAGAAAATGCTTATCAATTATTAAATGTGCTCCCATATCAGAGGTGTGGAAAGGCATTGCAGCATAACTTTTGAAGTAAGACCATTATTTACAACCCAAGTTGAAAGCTCACAGTGGCCCTCATAAACGTCCCCTTTGTAATGTAAGCTTTGCTGCAAGAGATACTATTTAGTGCTAAGGTTATGGCAAAATTAGATGCTCACACAGGCACATCCAAACATTTTTTTTAATGGGACCTGAAATGCTTTTAGTAATGAGAGTCAGAAAAGCTAAGAGCTAGAGATGAATGAATGCTTAACAAAATAAATGCATGGGGAAGGTACATACGGTACATATGCTAGCCTTTGTGCATGAGATTGGAAATACTTTTTCTAAAGATTTTACTTGGGGTGGGTGGGGGGATTGTGTGCAGCAAGGGAAGGATATCCCTAACAGCCACTATAAGAATCAACTAGACAAAAGGAATTGCTGAGAAAGTGACGATAAAGCAGAATTAGAGCTATAAGAAGCCAAGCAGGAATACAGTTTGGAAGGTCAATTGATAAAATGTGTGTAGCAAGCACTGAACCAACTCCAATCAATACAGCTCAGTATGAATCGAATCACGGCCTAATAACCACATCACATCCATTTCATGGTACGATCTATCACACGAAACAGCAGGAAGTGGTAGCAATTCAATGCATTGCACACACGACTGGATCAGCTTCATATAGAGGCTTCCACGTGGTTTAAGGCTGACTGTAAGGCAGCAGGGTTGCCTTAGAACAGAAGCTTGTGAAAGGTTATGCCTACTAAGTCTTACTTTAGAATATCGGGATAATGGATATTCAGTATTGATGACAATTCAGCACATCAAGGATGGACGAAATGGCATAACAAAGATGGGGAAAGGAACTCAGTGGAAGAAAGCCATGGACAAAACTACAAGAATGATAAAGAGTTAAACATGAGTGAAACATTTGACAAATGGAAGAAATACTAACCACAAAGGGTACTTTTGTGAATAATGCTAAAGAAGAAGTTCAATGGAATCAATTTTTGAAAAAGGGGAAGTATATATCTAATGATATTGCAATCAGAACTTGCCAGTTAAAAATGGATTCCATATGTAGGAACAGAATATGGACATCAGCATTCATTTATATTTCTGAGCTGCTCAATACCCAATGCTGTCTGGATCATTACTTTTTCAACAACCCTTTTTAAGGAATGTGAAGATATAATATTACATAAACAAATAACTCAAGAAATAAGCAACAATATATGAAATGCATGAAATCCACTCTTCCAAATAAATCCACCTGCCTGAGATCAAAACTATAGAAAGACTTTGAAGGAAAATGCCTCTGCTTGTCACCAAAAACACACAAACATGGACCCTGAGTGAGAAGGCACCTTATGATAATGAAACAACCCAGATATACCGCATACTGTATGTAAGATTTTACCCTTCCTACCCTTCACTCAATACTTACAATCCCTAATCAAGCAACAGATGTGTGTTTGATTAAATCACTGGTTGTCAAACTGTGTAACACCAGAAATCCTTGAAAAGCATATTACAAATCAATAGAAAAATTGGCAGTGTTAGACCATTTTTCCCCAGAAAGACAGTTTCTTTCAATCCTCCACTGTAATATGTAGAAGAAAATTAATATTACTTATTAATATTAGTATTAAGAGATGCGGTGGCTCAGTGGGTTAGGACACTGAGCTTGTTGATCAGAAGGTTGGCAGTTTGGCGGGTCAAATCCTGAGCGCCACATAGCAGAATGAGCGCCTGTTACTCGTCCCAGCTTCTGCCAACCTAGCAGTTCGAAAGCACATAAAAATACAAGTAGAAAAATAGGGACCACTACGGTGGGAAGGTAACAGCGTTCTGTGCGCCTTTGGCATCTAGTCATGCCGGCCACATGACCACGGAGACGTCCTCGGACAAGCGCTGGCTCTTCGACTTTGAAACAGAGATGAGCACCGGCCCCTAGAGTTGGAAACGACTAGCACGCATGTGTGGGGAAAACTTTACCTTTACTTTTTTATGTTGTAAACTGCATAGACTATTTTCAGTCAACAACACCGTTGCAGCTTCCTGCACTCTTCTAGTTGCCCCAGTACAGCAGCAACAGTGATGGTTCATTTGACACGCCACCAGTGACATCAGCAACTGTGACAGATCACCAGGTCATGGACAGCTCCACACTTCACTGCAACTACAGTGTTTATCAGTATGTCTACAGCAACTCTAGAGCAAGCTTGGCTTTTGCTAGTCTTTACCTCTCTCCCCTTACCAAATCTCTTTTAAATTTCTCTAGAAGAGAATATCTCTAAGATACACTTGAATTGTGGAGTCCTCAGTGCTCCCTGAGCTTGGTTTTTGTTTGCAGACATTTCATTACCCACCTAGGTAACATCATCAGTGCAAGTCAGTGACCCTTTCACATTTCACCCTCAAATATGAATGATTAAGAGACAGACAAACCATATCTTCTATAAGCATGCATATGTACTCAGTACTTGGTTTGGGCCCCTTTTGCAGCAATTACTGCCTCAATGCGGTGTGGCATGGAAGCTATCAGCCAGCCTTTTGGCTAAACCAAGTAGCTGTCATGACTAAAGTTGTGTTAATCACTGCCTGAGGCTTCTTGTCGATAATCTCTTTATAACCTTTAAAAAGGTAAAGGTAAAGCTCAGTGTCCTAACCCAGTGAGCCACCGCGTCCCTTGTGTATCTTCTATGTAGTCAGAGCCATATACATTATTTATCCATAGTCATACATGTATAATTCAGGTTTCTAGACAAGCTGAGCAATGGTGGTATGTAGTCTTCAAGATAGCCAGCTCTATTACAGGCCTTTGCTTCTTTGAATTTTACTACTGATTTTAAAAAAAAACACGTTCACAGTTTTCACCTTACCTTATTTAAGATTTTAATTGCAATTATAGAACTCCCACCAACTTAAAGACAGATGCCCATTGCTGTATATGTTCAAAAGCATATTCCTCTCCTCTTCCAGGGAATTATTTAAATAGTCCATTGGCAGTGCTGATTTGTCTATGTTTATCATAATATTCACCAGACATTCTACACATCCAAAGAAATGTATAGGAAACTCAATTTGTTGTGTAACTTCATTATTGAAAATATATGTTTATATGCATTTTTACTCTGACATTACCTTAAGCACATACAGGTGAAACTCGAAAAATTAGAATATCGTGCAAAAGTTCATTTATTTCAGTAATGCAACTTAAAAGGGGAAAATAATATATGAAATAGACTCATTACATGCAAAGCAAGATAGTTCAAGCCGTGATTTGTCATAATTGTGACGATTATGGCGTACAGCTCATGAAAACCCCAAATCCACAATCTCAGAAAATTAGAATATTACATGCAATCAATAAAACAAGGAGTGTACATAGAACAATATCGGACCTCTGAAAAGTATAAGCATGCATATGTACTCAGTACTTGGTTTGGGCCCCTTTTGCAGCAATTACTGCCTCAATGCGGTGTGGCATGGAAGCTATCAGCCTGTGGCACTGCTAAGGTTTTATGAAAGACCAGGATGCTTCAATAGCGGCCTTCAGCTCTTCTGCATTGTTCGGTCTCATGTCTCTCATCTTTCTCTTGGCAATGCCCCATAGATTCTCTATGGGGTTCAGGTCAGGTGAGTTTGCTGGCCAATCAAGCACAGTAATCCCATGGTCATTGAACCAGGTTTTCGTGCTTTTGGCAGTGTGGGCAGGTGCCAAGTCCTGCTGAAAAATGAAGTCAGCATCCCCATAAAGCTCGTCTGCAGAAGGAAGCATGAAGTGCTCCAAAATCTCCTGGTAGACGGCTGCGTTGACCCTGGACTTAATGAAGCACAGTGGACCAACACCAGCAGAAGACATGGCTCCCCAAATCAACACAGACTGTGGAAACTTCACACTGGACTTCAAGCATCTTGCAGTGTGTGCCTCTCCATTCTTCCTCCAGACTCTGGGTCCTTGGTTTCCAAATGAGATGCAAAAGTTGCTCTCAACAGAAAAGAGGACTTTGGACCACTAAGCAACAGACCAGGTCTGTTTTTCTTTAGCCCAGGTAAGACGCTTCTGACGTTGTTTGTTGTTCAGGAGCGGCTTGACAAGAGGAATACGACATTCGAAGCCCTTGTCCAGGATCCGTCTGTGTGTGGTGGCTCTTGATGCACTGACTCCAGCCTCAGTCCACTCCTTGTGAAAGTCCCCAACACTTTTGAAAGGCCTTTTCCTGACAATCCTCTCCAGGCTGCGGTCATCCCTGCTGCTTGTGCACCTTTTTCTTCTACACTTTTCCCTTCCACATAGCTTTCTATTAATGTGCTTTGATACAGCACTTTGGGAACATCCAACTTCTTTTGCAATTACATTTTGAGGCTTTCCCTCCTTATGGAGGGTGTCAGTGATGGTTTTCTGCACAACTGTCAGGTCAGCAATCTTCCCCGTGATTGTGATTCCTACTGAACCAGACTGAGAGACCATTTAAAGGCTCAGGAACCCTTTGCAGGTGTTATGGCTTAATTAGCTGATTAGAGTGGGACACTTTGAGCCTAGAATATTGCACCTTTTCACAATATTCTAATTTTCTGAGATTGTGGATTTGGGGTTTTCATGAGCTGTATGCCATAACCATCACAATTATGACAAATCACGGCTTGAACTATCTTGCTTTGCATGTAATGAGTCTATCTCATATATTAGTTTCCCCTTTTAAGTTGCATTACTGAAATAAATGAACTTTTGCACGATATTCTAATTTTTCGAGTTTCACCTGTACATCTCAAAAACGTGGTAAATTTCCAGAGCTGATAAACATGATAAATTTCCAATCCAGCTAGTAAAAGAACATCTGAATTCTGGGAAAAGTTGGCTCTTCTGTGGCTAGAACAGAGTGCAAAAAATATCCAGGACCATGCAAGTTGCTACAAGAACAAACCATGGCTTATCATTACACATGCACAAGATGTGGAGGATTCACCATAAAGAACATGCCCTAATTTTCTGAAATAGATATATTTCATGTTGAGAAAATTGAGGCTTAATCATTCAGGGATTTAAGGGAAAAGCCAGCATTTACAGAATGCATGTAAACATGTATCCAGAGTGGTTTGGAAACAAAACAGGTAAGCAAAACTGTTTTAAAATGAGGTTTAACTATTTCAATAATGGTGCAAGAATATTCCAAATGGTTTCTTGTCTATATTAGTCCTCCCAGCTGAAATTGTTATAGCTTTTACTGCTTTGCTCTTTTTCATTGCAGTAGCAAGTCTAGGGTAAAAAAAAAATCTATATTACGCCATAAAGAATGAGCTGGTATTTTATACAAAGCCAAAAATTGACCACATTATTATGGTTCAGTGTTATACTGTATAGGAATCAAGTTTAGTATACATATGCCAAAAACATATGGGCTCTATCCAGAGCTATGATCCTATTTATACAGTAGCTGAAGACAAAGAGCCTAAAATAAAGACTTTCTACCAGACATTCAGTACCAATTCATATTTGATGACAAGGGGCGGGGTCTGCAGAGGGAGGGGGGGCAAAAATTAAGATGACAGCCACAAGAATGCTGTCAAAGCTCTACTCCTTTTTTTATGTGCACTGCAACGCAAATAAAGAGAAGACCTATGGCTGGTTGCAGCTGCCATCTTGACTCTTGACATCCTGGCAGTAACAAAGAAATAAGAACGTGGGAGGGAAGGAAAAACTGCAAAATGAACTGGAGCTATGCACATCCATTCTTACACACTGTGTTTTCTGAAATGTCTTAGAAACCTCTGATCACTCTTAAGTTAAAGAGGGGCGGAAGACAGAGTTTGCTTCCAAGTTTTGGCTTTATTTATTTGCTTCCGCTTTATTTATTTATTTAAAAATTAAATTGACTGCACCAAATTTAATGAAAAGCCTCTCCCGCTGTGTTTGGAGCCCAGAAAGCTATTGTCTCTCTGGTGTACGTATCCTAGACTGTGTTAATGTTGGCTATAACGCAACTAATAACCACCATCAGCAATAAATGCCTTGTCATCTCATTGCCGCGCACAGCAATAGCTGGAGCAGTGATACTGACAAATGAACCTGTGTAATCACTTTAGCTTTCTTTGTTACATTTCACAGTGGGAAGATGGCGTTCACTCAGCATGACACACGCCAACAAACATGAACGATTGCTGCTTCCCCCATCCATCTTGGCTGATTTTTGTCAGTGACATCTCCCTGCCCCTCGCTCGCCACCAAAGCCTCCTCACAAAAGTAATGTCAACAGGGCTGAAGGCTTTCTTCCAGCAGTTCAGACAAGAGGGAGCTTTGATTTGCTTTTTCTCCTACCGCTCCTTTGTAAACTGTTATGAGGAGACCAATGTGGTGAGAAAAAGCAGTGGGTGAAAGTTAGAGAAAAAGAAAATGAACTTTTGCTACTAAGACTTTCCAAGATTGGCACGGGAGTGGGGGAGGCCTCATTAAAATCCATTTGAGACTGACATTTTCCTTTTTCAATCTTTTTATAGTTTTTAAACCATTAGCTATCAGCATGAATCTTAAAAGGTAGTTCTAGCCATCTATGAAACAGTGACACATTTGACAATAATGCTTTTGAAGTGCTTGTCATATCCTCTCTCCCAACAAGTCTCATTAATGCTCGGGACTGTCTCTCACTGTTATTTTTCTCCTGGTTTCTCTCTAATTAGCTGAGGTTTCTACATGTGTTTTAATGTTCTCTCGTTCCACAGTTTGGGATTAGAAAAAAAGAAGGCGGCAGAGGTGGATGCCATCTTCATGAATCCCTAGGCCAAGTTAATCAGAAGAATTAATGATTATTACCCATAGACTAGGGGCAATAATGCTTATATCCCAGCACCCAGCATATCCTTTGGTATGTGTCTGTATGTTTCCATTTTGCTCTGATAAATGTAGACAATCACTTACTCTGAAATGATTGTATATTTAGATTTAGACATAAATATATGCCAGTTGCCAAGCATCCAAATTTTGAACACATGTCTGTGGGGGTGCTGCAAGTTGTAAGTGTGAAAAACAGTTATAAGTCACTATTGTCAGTTCCGTTGTAACTTCAAACAGTCACTAAATGAATGGTTGTAAATCAAGGACTACCTGTACATGTTGATTCCGCTTCACTTTGGTTTCTAGCTGCAGATCTTCTCCTTGAGATATTAGAAGCCTGAAAAAATCTGAGAGATTTTGGAGACAAAGAAAATATAGTTAGCCTAGATGTGTAAAGAGTGATGTGGAAAGGGGAGGAGATAATATACCGAATCCATCCTCCTTTCATATAAAGTTTACTAAGAATGCTCTTAAAATGGCAAGGAATCTGGAAAGCAAGTTATATGACAGGTGGTTAAAGTGGGCCTATTAATTCTGTAAAAAAGATGGTTGAGGACAGACATGATAGCAATTTTCAAAAATTTAAAAGTGGTTACATTGAAAATAGGATAGACCCTTTCTATATTTTCCCAAAGGAAAGACAAGAAGTAGTAGGTTAAAACTACAAGGAAGTATGTTCAGGCTAAATGTAGAAAAAACTTCCTGAATATACAAAATGTCAGCTAGTTGAACTGGCCACCACATGTAGTGATAAAACACCAAACAAAGAATAATAGGTACTTGGAGGTCTTCTATCCAATCCAACTCCTTGCCTGTGGCAGGAGATCCTATACCCTTCTGGACTTTCTTTGGGTTTGATGGGATGAATACATGTGATCATAGAAAGAATAATAGAGTAACAGAACAGAATAATAGAGCTAAAAAGGACACCAGAAGTTCTCTAGTCCAACCCTTCACCCATACAGGTGACTGTATACCATTTCAAACAAATAGCTGTCCAATCTCTTCTTAAAAACCTCCAGTGATGGAGCACTCACAACTTCTGGAGGCAGGTCATTCCGCTGGTTCATTGTTTTCACTGTCAGGAAGTTTCTCCTTAGTTCTAGATTGGTTCTCTCCTTGAAAAATTTTTATCCGTTGCTTCTTGCCTTGCCTTCAGGTGCTTTGGAAAATAGATTGATCTCCTCTTCTTTGTGGCAGTCCCTCAAATATTGGAATGCTGCTATCATGTCACCCCCAGTCCTTGTTTTCACTAGACTAGACATACCCAATTTCTGCAACCCTTCTTCATATGTTTTTCTTATGATAAGTTAACCTTGTTCAGTGAACCATGAATTAGTGTGTTTTGTGAATACAGCTATGAGTAACATTGTGCAAATGATTTTATACATCATTTGCATCCTTTATATGATGACATCATGAGGTTCATAGAATCTCTTGCCCCCTTGCAGACATCTAGTTACCCATGTGACCATTGTACTATTTCATCACTGATAAATTCTTGTGATAAGATAGTAAATATCAACAACTAACGTCTTCCCTTAGCAAATTTTAAACCAGGGCTTGTTGGTCCTTTAAAAACTCTAGGTAAAGGTAAAGGTTCCCCCGCACATGTGTGCTAGTCGTTTCTGACTCTAGGGGCCAGTACTCATCTCCGTTTCAAAGCCGAAGAGCCAGTGCTTGTCTGAGGACGTCTCTGTGGTCATGTGGCCGGCATGACTAGATGCCAAAGGCACACAGAATGCTGTTACCTTCCCACCGTAGTGGTCCCTATTTTTCTACTTGCATTTTACATGCTTTCGAACTGCTAGGTTGGCAGAAGCTGGGACGAGTAACAGGCGCTCACTCTGTTACGCGGCACTCGGGATTTGACCCACCAAACTGCCGACCCTCTGATCGACAAGCTCAGCGTCCTAACCCACTGAGCCACCGCGTCCCTTCTTAAAAACTCTACTTAATGTTTATAACCAACATTAGCAATAATGTATTTGATACTAGGAAGGTTCACATGTTGTACTAAGTCGTAACGTGATTTATTAACTCAGCGGGTTGTATGAAACTAAACATTACAGTTTGAAAACCATGATTTGGTATATTGGGGGGCACTGACCTGTTGTATTTCATTCATGTAATCATTATTAAGCAAATCATGGCTTCCATCAATTTGTAATGCAATTTGAAGCTGCAGCTTTAACACCCACTTAATTTGAAGTAAATTTCACTGAGTTTATTGAGATTACTTAGACCAGAGTTCCCCAACCTTTTGAGCACCAGGGACCGGTTCCATAGAGAGAGAACAAGAGGGGCGTGGTTTCATGTACTGCCTGCATCCCGCAGATGGGGCTTTGCTTGTTTGCACGGCCCAGTTTCTGGCATACTGCAACCTGATTGCCAGTCCATGGACCAAGGGTTGGGAACCCCTGACTTAGACTAGTATATGTTCACACTGCTTCATTTAATGCTTAAAAAGTATGATCAGATTTACATAACAGAGGAGGGGGGGAATAAGCCTGTGGCTTACTTCCAAACTTTTAGCAGTATGTATATACTGGGATTTAGATGACTATTTCTCAACTTTAAAATTAATTTCTCTTAATGTATCTCTTCATACCTCTTCATTGCTGATAAATGACTTTCAGTGCTTGAAATTCAACTCAGCTTGAGACATATTTTAACCTGCTGTTTTTCAAAACACTTTCAGCCATAAGTTTGTTTAAAGACATGTGCCGGCTTGCAAATAGAATGATATATTCTCCATGCCATAAGAAAATAGAAAACAAATAACAACCCCAGAATATATTATTATTATTATTATTATTATTATTATTATTATTATTATTATTATTATTATTATTATTATTATTATTATTATTATTATTATTATTATTATTATTATTATCTGGTGTGTTTTTTTAAAAAAACAACCCTGTAAATATACAGTATACCAGTACTTATACCTCATATTTCTCAAAGGCTTTTAAATGAAACATCTAGGAAAAATTTAAAAAATCTAAATTTATTGAGCATCAGGTCTTCATTTACTATGGATTGTTACTTCTTTTCATACCATAGTAGTTTAGTCATCTAGATTTTATAGACTTTCATACTATAACCAAATTTTAGCTACATTTATATTTCACCATTTTCTCTATATTTTCCTGACTCCATAATCTACCCATGACTATTTTTTTCTGAAATTGTTTTTAATGTTTATTTTTCAAGTTCAGTAAGAAGGATAAAATACGTATTGTTCTACCAACTCCAGAAAAATCAAGGACATCAGTCCAGAAACCAGTTCTGATTTGGGAAGATGTAGGACAGGTAACTGAAGGGTCATCCACATAGGCTTTTTGCCCTAGTTCAGGGAAGCTCCATAATCTTTTGCTGAAGATATATCTTCAATAGAGAGCCCTCACCCATTTCATTATCAGCCCAGTATTGGGCAGATTGGGGCCAATCCAAAGTATCCCCATGGAAAACAGAAGAAAACCTGCCATACAAACATTGTGGTTACATCAGTGGTGGGATTCAGTCAGTTTGCATCACTTCAGCAGAACCGGTAGCTAATTTTTTGTTGCCCAAGCCCAGAATGGACTTCCGGAAGCAGCATCCTCACAGAGAACCGGTTGTTCACATATTTGAATCCCACTACTGGGTTACATGAAGGAGGGATCTTCAGAGATCTCTAACTAGCCCAGTGCAAGACTATATCCTTTCATTTGGCAATTCATCTCTAACTGTCAGAGAGACTAGATACTTCTTCCACAGAGATAGCCTTTCCTTTCTCTGTTTTTCCATGAGGTCAAAATTTCCATTGGTAATCAGAAATTTTCCATGTGGTAGGGCAATACTTTGAATTCATTTCCAAAAAAGTGATATGGAGCATGCAGGTGTATGAGTATAGGACACATCTTCAGTTCTTTAAAGCAGCTACCTCTTTTACCAGGCTTTTCTAGATATTCTTTGAAACTTCTCATGAAGTGCCAAGAAATGGTGCAGCTGATTTACTGGGTTTCAAAGAAATGCTACATTCTCATCCCAGCAAACCCAAAAAGATTTTTTTGATATCAAGTCCAAAGCATTGCATAACTTACCATAAGGCAGTGGTGACGAACCTATGGCATGAGTGCCAGAGGTGGCACTTGAAGCCCTCTCTCTGGGCACATGTGCTGTCGTCCCAGCCCCACTTCCCCCCAGCCCCCATCTCCCCCTGGCCCCCTCACCAGCAGTCCCCCAGAGGAGAGTTGCCCCTGGGCGCGGCCTGCACGGAGCAGCGCAGCCAAGCACATGGCAGCTGGGCAGCAGGGACAAGACTTCACCCTTGCGCCCCATTGTGCGCAGATGATGCTATGGGGCGCGGGTGAATGGCATGGCCATGGCACTGCAGGACCACCTGGGTGATCTGCTGCAGCGGGCCATGGAGATGGTGGGTGGCCCTACAGGTGGCATGCGGGCAGGAGCGGGCGGGGTGGGTTTTGGGCACTCAGTCTCTAAAAGGTTTGCCATCACTGCCATAAGGTAACTTACCATAAGGAACTATGTCTGATGAATTCAGTAAGGTATCTGAATAGATGAATATGGAATTTTAATAGGAGATATGCAAGGCATGGAAGATACACAGATTATCTTTATTGTTTTGTATCTGTACCTATTCAAGTTACTTATAGCTTATGTTCCAGTTCTTGCATTCAACTTAGTGTCCTCTAGATACATAAGATTACAATTCTGGGATAATTTCTAGGCAGTTTGTACAAAGATTGTGCTTCCTGGGAAACATGTAAATTGTAGCCCAACACCATTGGGAGGGGGAGCAGGAAAAGGCTATTCTATAATTAGGGATGAGCATCACTGAATGCTGCTGGACTTTTTTCAGCATAGATACGTAGAGATTTGCATTGATAGTCCCATTAAACCAGGCATGTCCAAAGTCCGGCCCGCGGGCCATTTGCGGCCCGCGGGGCGGTTCAATCCGGCCCTCTAACAGCCCTCCCTGCTCTGTGCAAATGCGGCCCTCCCTTCTGATTGAGGGCGGCAAGCAGAAGACTGTCTGCCGCAGGAGGGCGGTGAGAGGGCCGCATCCTGACGTCACTGCCCAAACTTGGAAGACGAGCGGCGCAGGTGCGGGGCGGGCCTGGCGGGACTCACTGCCCTACTACAAGTGCATCAAGTTCGCGCTCTCGGCGTCCTCCGTCTCCTTTCCCGGAGGTAAAGCTAACAACTGCGGCTGCTTGCTGCTGCTCCTCCTCCTGCCGTATTGACTCTCTGCTACCCATTCCGAGAGGGGAGGTTTGGGGAGGTGCGCGCTGGGGAAAAGGCCGGGAGAGAAGGGGGTCCGGGCTGGGGGGGAGGGATGGGGTGGGGGAGAAGGAGGCTTCCCGGGCCGGGGGGGGGAAAGCAGAAGCGAGGGATCAGGACTCCTCCCACTTGGCTGCTGCCGCCGCCGCCACCACTCCTACGGCAGCCGCCTGCTCTCTCGGCTGGTTGCTTTCCGCTTCTCTCCCCCCCGCCTGCCCTCCTTCCTGCCTTCCTCCCCTCCGCCTCGCCTTCCCCGCTCCCGCGTTTTCCCTCTCCCCGCCTCGGATTCGGGGTGATTCCCCGGGAGACGGCGATGGGATTCCGGTGAGCTTTCAAGCCTTCTCGGCGGTCTCCGGCACGGCTCAGGAAGCGTTTCTGCGCCGCCCGGCCGGAGCCTTTGCCTCCTTCCCTCCCCCAAGCAAGGCGTCCTTTTTCAAGTTGCAAAACCAAGCGGGGTGAAGCGGGCTGTCGGGAAAGACATTCAGGAGGGTCCCCCTGGAGAGGAGCGGGAGCGGGAGAAGGAGGGAAAGGAGGAGGAGGTGATCGACTCGCCCAACCCAGTCCGGGCCGGCCAGCCCCGTAACGTCCAAGCTCGCACCGCGGGCGGAGAGGCAGGAAGCCGAGAGGAAGAAGACTCGCGGCGGGGACGAGCGCGATCCAGCAGCAACACCCCGGGTCAGGCCCCGGTGGCGGAGGAGGCAGTGGCGGCGGCAGAGGCGGCCGCAGCACCGGCAGCCTTCCTAGCAGCGGCGGCGACAGAGACAGAGGCGGCGGCGGTGGAGGAGGCGGCGGCGGTGGAGGAGGAGGCAGCGGCGGCGGCTGCAGAGGCAGCTTTCTGGCGGTCTTCTTCCTCTCGGCTTCCTGCCTCTCCGCCCGCAGTGCGAGCTCGGACGTTATGGGGCTGGCCGGCCCGGACTGGGTTGGGCGAGTCGATCACCTCCTCCTCCTCCTTTCCCTCCTTCTCCCGCTCCCGCTCCTCTCCAGGGGGACCCTCCTGAATGTCTTTCCCGACAGCCCGCTTCACCCCGCTTGGTTTTGCAACTTGAAAAAGGACGCCTTGCTTGGGGGAGGGAAGGAGGCAAAGGCTCCGGCCGGGCGGCGCAGAAACGCTTCCTGAGCCGTGCCGGAGACCGCCGAGAAGGCTTGAAAGCTCACCGGAATCCCATCGCCCTCTCCCGGGGAATCACCCCGAATCCGAGGCGGGGAGAGGGAAAACGCGGGAGCGGGGAAGGCGAGGCGGAGGGGAGGAAGGCAGGAAGGAGGGCAGGCGGGGGGAGAGAAGCGGAAAGCAACCAGCCAAGAGAGCAGGCGGCGGCGGCCGTAGGAGCAGCGGCGGTGGCAGCAGCCAAGCGGGAGGATTCCTGATCCCTCGCTTCTGCTTTTCCCCCCCAGCCCGGGAAGCCTCCTTCTCCCCCACCCCATCCTTCCTCCTCCCTCCTCTCCCGGCCTTTTCCCCAGCGCGCACCTCCCCAAACCTCCCCAAACGTCGGCAGGTCTCCGGACGGCGACGGCTTGGAGAGGTGCGCGTGCACCTCCGCCCTTCGGAAAGGTGCGTGCGCACCTCTCGGAACGGGTGGTGCCACTCTCCATTTGGAGAGGTGCGCACGCACCACTGCCCGTTCGAAGAGGTGCGCGCGCACCGGGCAGTTGGGAGCCGCAGGAGACGGCTCAAAGAGCCGCATGTGGCTCCGGAGCCGCGGGTTGCCGACATAGTGAAAACTCAGCTGCCAGTTGATCTTAATGTTATAAAATGAAAAGTATGCCATTTGCAATTAACTTGGCATAAAATAATTCATTTGCATTTAATTGCAATTGTTCAAAGAATGTTCGGAAAAATGTTCGGCCCTCCAGCATGTTCACTTCATCCAATCTGGCCCTCTTTGAAAAAAGTTTGGACACCCCTGCATTAAACCAATGGTTCAGGGAGTTAACTAAACTAAAGGTCCATTTTATTACATGAGCTTAATTAAAGTAACATGGGATAGGTCTGTATAGAATTCAACAATACTATTAATATAACAGGAAGTATAACATAATATACTATAAACCTAACTGACAATCTTGAATTTTCTCCCTGAGTACTTCAGATCTGATATGGTACCACAATTTAGTTGGTTTTGAAAGGGTGAAGACAATGCAAAAAACATGTCTCTTTTGCACTATACTGTACATAGATATAAATATATGATGGACAAAGTTTATAAAATATATTCACCAAATTTGGAGGTGTTTATTTTCAAGGCAGAAAGTGAGGACTACTTTGGACCTTTTTTCTGTTCAAATTAATGAACAGAATCTGATGCCTACTTGCTAGGAGTAAGTCCTATTAATTCAGCGATAGTTACTATAAAAACATATGTTCACTATTATTCATTCTAGAAGGAGCATTTAAATATTTGGATAAGAACAGGGGTCTTAAGACATGTGAACTTCAAGTCCCAGAATCCTCAGTCACCCATGCTGGCTGGGGAATTCTGGGAGTTAAAGTCCACATGTCTTAAAGTTGCCAGGTTTGGAGACCCCTGCATAAGAGGGAAGCAATGTATCTCACAAATATATTGTACCAGTAGCTGGATGGTGAAATGCCTTTTTGTTAAAATCGTAATCTAGAAAAAAAATATCCTGGCATTTTCTTAGTGATTCTCTGCTTGAAGGGTGTTCTTAATTAAAATGTAAAATGTCAAACATTAATGGGGGGGATTCCCTGTAGGGAGTGAGGGTGAATCAGATTTATTAGTCACTTAGAAGCAGACTATATTAAGCCTTCTCTTGACAACATTTTATAAGGTACCTAATAACGCTGAGCAACAAAATATTCTGAGCTGCATATAATGTGATCTAGGCAGAGAGAAAAATTATTTTTCTTGATTATAGCAGTGTAAAGAAACTGCAGGATTAGAATCAAGCTACTTGCATGCTACTACACAGAGACCACACATTTCTTAAAATTGTCCTTATCATGGAACTGCTTGTTACTGTTTTGAAAAATAACTGTTATTCCAATTCAATAATATTACAGCACAATTAAAACATCATTATATAACAGTAGAAAATTACTCTCCTACTTAAGACCAACCTTCTGTATCATATCATAGAATTGGAGATTCATAGCACTGGAAGGGGCCTTTATAGCAACACATTTATCCTCCTAATTAGTAAAGAAATCCAAATTAAATCATCACTAACAAATGGGTATCATACCTCTGCCTGAATGCATCCAACAAAAATGACCTCCAAAAGGTATTTGGATTTGTTTCAGTTTTACTATCTCTCATTTTTGTATCATCTACACATTTCCTAAATCTTCATTTTACCTATTTACCCAAGTCTTAAAGAAACACCAAAATTAACCCCAGGACTGTAGTACCTTGCTTATTTTTCTTCAGTTCTTTGTGAAACCACTGCAGGCACATTTTAAGTACAGTACCTAACAGATATGGCATACAGCCCACAATTAGATAACTTGTAAATTAAAACAACATGGAATATCTTTCAAATATTTTAATGGAATCAAGATATATTATGTCCAGAGCATTCCCACAGTCCATGAAGAAAGTTAACTGAAAAAATTAATTAAAAATATTTGTTCTGGATAAATTAATTGTGAGTTATAGTAATTGTTACTTTGTTTTCAAGGTGCTTACAGGTTCAGATATGTTCTGAAATCTTCCCAAGTACTAATATCCCTCTGATTAGAAACTTTTTTCCTTTCTGAAGAAAAACCTTAATAGTTTTCAGATTACTGTCAGCCCTCCCAGGTAAACCAGAAAGACAACAGGAAACAAGACTAGATGAGCTAATTCTACATTCTTGTAAGGCTACAGTAACAGAAACTTGCAAGTCTGAAGTACAAACATCTCACCACCATTTTTAACTGCCTGGTCACTTAGGACAGGGCTTTCCTAAATTTATTTCTGTGATCATTAAACCCTGGGAGGCTCCTCCCTCTCCTGATTGTTTCCTAGGCAGCATCTCTTCCCCCTTATTCCCCAAGGTAACCCACACATTCCGTTACAATTACCCACCATTTGCTTTGTGTAGGCATTCTATCAATGCATGTTGATCAACTCCTATTAAAAACCAAGGCAGAGCTCCTCTGCTTCTATCAGCCAGTCTGGTTCATTAGCAACAGAAGCCACTAATCAGATAAAATGAAGTGGGTTGCTCCACTTTAACAAAGAGAAGTGAAGCACCACTTCACTTCTTGGCTTTCCTTTCAAAGAGGTGCTTTAGTCAAAGCCTCCAGGAAGCAAAGTATCCTTTCAGCTTTGCACAGCTGTAGACAACATTTGACTCCTAACAGTATATTTGGCAAGACTGAAGACAGTGAAAGAGAGAGATTATGGGTAAACTAGATGTATGGTTTCAAAGAAATTTCTGTGACATCTTTGGGAGAAATACAAATTGTTGGTGAGTTATTATTCACATTGCTGTTGATCACATTGGTAAGAAATTGGTCACATTGATGAGACTGTGTCTATGCAATCAAAAGAAATTGGACTCAACTCAATGGCTTTTAATTAATCATAGACCACATTACCTGACTTTTACCTCTTTTCTTAGAAATTTCCACCTGCCTTGAACATACTTTCTTATTAGTGTCTTATGCTAACCTTTGCTATGATTTTATTAAAATCTGCAGACACCATTTCACTATAGATATTTCTCAGTTTACAATGGCAATTGGGACTAGAATTGTCATTGCTTAGCAACACAATTGTAAAGTGCAATGTCACATGACCATGTTGATTAGTGATGACATTTCCAGTTCCAGTGTAAACTGAGGGTCATTAAGCAAGGACCTCACGTGACTGTGACTTCCAATTTCCTGCCAGCTTCCCCTTTGATTTTGCTTGTGGGAAGTCAGCAGGGAACATTGGAAATTGCAATCACATGACTGCAACTTCTGCCACATAATTGTGATCCAGACACTTGGTGCTTGGATTTCAATCATGTGACCATGAGGAGCTACAATGACCAATTTTGAGGACTGGTTGCAACTACCACTTGTTCAGCACTGTCATAATCACACTCTGAGAACTCATTAAATTATACACTATTCTTCAACTTTGTACAAGAATTACATTGTTACTTTCTTTGTCACTTCCATTTTGAGCAATACAATATAGGGATTTCAACTTGATTTGTCTCTGTAGGAGCCCTCCTGATGAATCATACCTTGACATCACATCTGTAACCAGATGTTCATTAACAATTGACAAACTGCCATTACACAGAAAATACAAGCTTAGATTTGCAAAGAAGGCAAACAATGAAAGCACTTTCAACCATTTCACTGAAAAACTTATTTTGTAAATTTTTATAGAAAACACTTAAAGCATTGGTCTCACCTAAAAGTAAAATTTAAATCTAAATTTGAAAAAAAAACCACTGAGGTTATAGAAGAATGCATCTTTATTTACTTATGTCTGAACTAGATTTATTGCATATCTCAACTTTCGTTCAAGAGGTCAAGGCAGCATAGACAATTCATTCCTCCATTTCGCTCCCCCTCCCCCCCAAAAAAGTTCAATCCTGTGGGGTAGATTCATCTGAAACATAATGACTCCAAAGTCACCCAATGGGTTTTTGTAACTGAGGTTAAACTAGAATCTGAATTTTCTAGCCCCAGTCTGCCATTTTCACCAATGCATTATACTGGCATAAGTGCAATGCTAAATCCTAGTTTCAGGAAGGAGATGATCTGGCACAATACCCATGACACAATAAGCTGGGATATTTTGGGGCATTGTTTTTTTTACTCTACAATAAAGTGGAGGGTGCAGAGAAAGTTCTCTAAGTGGTTCCAATGAACAAGAAAACACACAGAGGCAAAATGAAGATCTCTGTAAAATGATATTGATAAAAAGAGAGTGTATCTATGCTCACCAAAGTATACACATACAGGCTATGAAGAAATGCAACGGCTGGACAACTGGAGGATAAAATTGAGCTGAATAACATTCTATAGCATTATAGTACAGTGGTACCTTGGTATTTGATGTTAATTGGTTCTGGGAAGCATGACAGGTACTAAAAACTACGAGTTCCAAACAAACCAGGTGACCTACCATATGACAGGAAAAACTTTCTGTCCATCCTTTTTCCTCTATCAATGACCTTTCCAACATGGATGACTTCCTATCCACCTCAGCGGACGACCCTATCTTCCTTCTGTAGTGTGCTGAATACCAAAGAAACTATGAGTACAGGGACAACATTTTTGCATCAAAATGTGTTGAAGACCAAATCTGACGAGTCTTGAAGCAGTTGAATACTGAGATACTACTGTAAAATATTGTCAATTGTTCATCTACTAGTTTGCTTTTTTTGTTTCAACTGCTACTGCTTTTTAAAAATAGGTTTTGCATAAAAGGCAGAATATAAAAATATTTTTTTTAAAAAAATAAGTAGGAAAAATGTGGGTTTTGTAAACTATACTGTAGAGATGTGCCTAGTCCTTCAACACAAATTTAAATATATTAGAATAATAAGAAGCCAATATATTACAGATTTGTACTCTGTTGCTTATCTGCGGATGATTAAATCAACTAAAATCAAATCCATGTAATGCATCAAGTGGATTAACCCATGTAACAAGGCTGATTCCTGTTGTGGTAACCTCCCATTTAGATTACTGTAATGCACCTTATATAAGGCTGCAGATGATTCAGATCAAGTTTTTAATATGACTTTCTTAGTTAGGAAGATATATTGCCACTTTTAAGATTCACATTATACACAAGCTATTCATGTACTTGTGAAGCCAGCTAAAAATGCTGTTTATTTACCTTGTGTCTGATGGTCATTTATTTTTAGGTCCACCATCCTGGATAACAATCAGTCAAAGAACTAAATAGCCTACAATCTTTTGGGTTTTCCTTTATCAATATTTACTTACTTAAATAGATAATCAGGCGGGCAAAAAAGCAGTGGAAACAGGAGCAACTTGCAATTTCCTGCCAGCTTCCCCATTGATGTTGCTTGTGAGAAACTGGCAGAGAGTGTCAGAAATCACAATCATGTGACCATGGCTGACCAAGCAGCACTGCAGCAGCTACAAATTTGCAAATACAACTGGTGTGAAGATCCTTGAAATTTCAATTATATGGAAGTAATGGATCTCAGATATTCTATGCATTCTTTACCTTAGTGGATTTGAGGTGCCTTGGTTCAAAAATGTGTGCCCTATGATGAACCATTTTGGCTAATTGAAGGTTACAAACAGACAAGAGTTTTAATGAGCACCTTTTCAGAATTCTACCTTTGTTTGGAGATAAGTAACAAAGAAATCTTTTTCAAACTTGCTTCTTTGTGGAAGAGATTTCCACGAGAAATCTGTCTATTCACCCACATGATTATGCTTTAGGCATCAGGTTAAAGTGTTTTTGTTATCTCAAGCATTTTAATTAATTGAAGTTTTAACTACTGGCAATATTGTTTTCTGTTCTAAAATTAAATAGATTGATTGCTGATTTTAACTACTTTATTATGTATTTAGTATAATGTGAACACCCTGGGATATATTTTTAAAGGGCAGTATATGGATGCCTTAAATTAAATTACTGTCTCCTTTCAATGCCCTAATTACATAGTCCATTTGTATGTACAACAACATGCACATTGTTGCTTTTATGCATGATCCACGCTATTTTTCCAGCGTTGGAATTATGCTGTTATGGCTGAAATAAGAGTTTATTTCCAGGAGACATTTCCTGGTTCATGCAAACGTGACAGGAACCAGATTCAGTTTCCCATTTTATAAAATCCTGCCAGACCCAAATGAACTATTCCTGCCCCTAAACAAAGCTCCCTACCCCCCACTAATTCTTTCCGAAGAAAAGAATTGTGGAAAAGAAAGAAGTATTGCTCCCCATTTAGAAAGGCAGAATGAAACTGACTAAGGGCAGCAAAGATCCAGCCTTCTGTGATTGACTGAGGCAACCTTAATAAGGACATTGCCCGAAAAAATGGGGTAATAGGCACCTAATCTCATCAACGTTTCTCTATTTGCTAACAAGAAAAAATGGCTGTTTCCATCACCCCTGCTCCCTCTAAAAAGTATAGTGCTTCTTAACAATAAAACATCTCTCTTTACACAATCAAACTTACCCTTTTTTCCAATAGGGTCCCAAGATCCTAACAGAAAATCAGAACTTTAAAATTTCCCAACCTACAATTTAATGTCCTTATAAAAGGTGTTCCTTTCTGTTGTTCCATATTCATCTTCCTTGGAAGTAGAACCCAATTATCTTTTCCCAATAAAGTATTATGTTCCTCCACATAGTTGCACTTGATCTTTTGTATCCACAACAATATTTAATTTCAGTATTAAGAAACTGTAGATTAACACTTGGAGGCTAGGAACAAAGACAGCCGGGGTGATCTTTATTCATTTTCTCTCACATTTTGTACCTAAATAGGCCAGCAGAACAAGGCTCTCATCTAAAAGACCTTAGATTATTTTTGTTATGTAAAACCTATTTAAGACAGGATGCCCGGGCAATAATTAACTTAATTAATAATTAAGCCCCCACTCATTGCGTCTCTTTGTACTTTAACTGCACTCTATTTTTTTATATTGTTTTAGTTCACTGAAGCCAATAGCCCCAAAATGGAAATCTATGAGTAAGGTTCATATTCTAAGAGCTCCTGGAAATGTGCTTTTACTCTTTAGTTGAATTGCCTTGAATTAAAATTTATTAATTTATTAATTTATAAAGTTTATTAATTGTATCATTTATGTTATAAAACTATTGCTCATTTAATCATTTCCAACATTGCATCATACATTAGATTATTTCCCATTCATAAAGAGGGCTCGGGGCAATAGCACCCATTGTCCCCAGAAACCACCCAGCACCACAGATGTGCGGAACCAGAGTCAGTATTTTTCAAACTTGGCAACTTTAAGATGTGTGGACCTAAACTCCTAGAATGCATCAGCCAGTATGCTATTTGAAAAACACCAATTTATATGAAAATTAACGCCTTTTCATATGAGCGCCTTTGGATTTAAATGTTCCCTGCTGCCTCCAAACTGGATGTAGCTCCAAGCTTCACAGGATTCCATCATCTAGTGTCCTGGAAATTGTCAAGATTGTTCAACACAGAGGGAACCTTCCCAGGCTTCAGAATTAGATTTGGACCACATTAATCAAATGTCCTTCTGGTGATGTCTGAACTTAAATCTTTGTATCTCTCAGACCCCATTAATATTACAAGTTTTGCTGCCCCAGCTAAATCAACAGTGTTGTATTTCATGGTTCAAGCTTCAAAAAATTTGGTATTTCAGCCTAAGCTTGTCTGTGATATATACTGGACTGCATCACAGTCTGAAAATACCCTTGTGGTCTTTCAAGACAAAGGGATCTATTAAGAACGTATAGTCTGTATATACAATACACAATCAAGGCCCTCAGTCCCCAAATTGCAGGACCATTAGCCTGTTTAAGCTAGTAAATCAGATGGCACAAGTGTTTTTTTTTAAGTAAAAAGTCCCAACTTATTTCAGCTGTTCCTAATGTTATAAGAGATTCTTCTTTGCTACAACCAATAATCTACTGTTATCTAAAAAATAAAATGGCACAGCGCACATTCCCACAATGTGCACAAATGCAGTAACAGCAAAAAGTGTAAATTATAACTTACATTATGAATTACTTAATGCTTAATGCTCAATCCTGGATCATTTAGAAAATTATTTCAAAGCATCATTTCCAAAGTGCTTTAATGAGAGTAAAAACGTTTTAATTTTTCAAGCAACAGTTTTTAATACCATAACACGTCACATTACTGGAGATGAAGGGATATCACCTTAAAAAAATAATGAAGCATTCTTCTCTCTACCAAGGACCACATATACAGATAGTCCTCAACCTATGACCACAATTGAGCCCAACATTTCTGTTAAGCGAGACAGTTGTTAAGTGAGTTTTGCCCCATTTTAGGACTTTTCTTGCCCCAGTTGTTAAGTTGTTGTTGTTAGCTGCGAAGTCGTGTCCGACCCATCGCGACCCTACGGACAACGTTCCTCCAGGCCTTCCTGTCCTCTACCATCTTCTGGAGTCCATTTAAGCTCACGCCTACTGCTTCAGTGACTCCATCCAGCCACCTCATTCTCTGTCGTCCCCTTCTTCTCTTGCCCTCAATCTTTCCCAGCATTAGGCTCTTCTCCAGTGAGTCCTTCCTTCTCATTATGTGGCCAAAGTATTTGAGTTTTAGCTTCAGGATCTGGCCTTCTAAAGAGCAGTCAGGGTTGATCTCCTCTAGGACTGACCGGTTTGATCACCTTGCGGTCCAAGGGACTCGCAGGAGTCTTCTCCAGCACCACAGTTCAAAGGCCTCAATTCTTTGGCGCTCAGCCTTTCTTATGGTCCAGCTTTCACAGCCACACATTGCAACTGGGAAGATCATAGCCTTGACTATACGCACTTTTGTTGACAGGGTGATATCTCTGCTTTTTAGTGTGCTGTCTAGATTTGCCATGGCTTTCCTCCCAAGGAGCGTCTTTTAATTTCTTGGCTACAGTCCCCATCTGCAGTGATCTTGGAGTCCAGGAAAATAAAATCTGTCACTACCTCCATTACTTCCCCATCTATTTGCCAGGAATTGAGAGGGCCAGATGCCATGATCTTGGTTTTCTTAATGTTAAGTTTCAACCCAGGTTTTGCACTCTCCTTCTTCACCCACAACAAGAGGCTCTTTAATTCCTCTTCACTTTCTGCCATTAGAGTGGTATCATCTGCATATCTTAGATTGTTAATATTTCATCCGGCAATCTTAATTCCAACTTTGTTTTCTTCTATTTCTTTGTTCATTTAAGAAGGCATTCTTATCTCTTCTAGCTATTCTCTGGAATTCTGCATTCAATTGGGCGTATCTTTCTTTTTCTCCCTTGCCGTTCAGTTCCCTCCTTTCCTCAGCTATTTGCAAAGCTTCCTCAGACAGCCATTTTGCTTTCTTGCATTTCTTTTTCTTTGGGATGGTTTTGGTTTACCTCTTGTACAATGTTGTGAACCTCTGTCCATAGTTCTTCAGGCACTCTGTCTATCAGATCTAATTCCTTAAATCTATTTGTCACCTCTACTGTATATTGAACAGGGATTTGATTTAATTCATACCTGACTGGCCTAGTGCTTTTCCCTACTTTCTTCAGTTTAAGTCTAAACTTTGCAATGAGAAGCTCATGGTCTGAGCCACAGTCAGTTCCTGGTCTTGTTTTTATTGACTGTATAGAGCTTCTCCATCTTTGGCTGCAGAGCATATAGTCAATCTGATTTCCGTGTTGACCGTCTGGTGATGTCCATGTGTAGAGCCGTCTCTTGGGTTGTTGGAAAAGAGTGTTTGCTATGACCATCGTATTCTCTTGACAAAATTCTATCAGCCTGTTCCCTGCTTCATTTTGTACTCCAAGGCCAAACTTGCCTGCTATTCTGGTTATCTTTTGGCTTCCTACTTTAGCATTCCAATCCCCCATAATGATAAGGACATCATTTTTTGGTGTTAGTTCTATGTTGTGCTGTAGGGCTTCATAGAACCGGTCAATTTCATCCTCTTCAGTACTGGTGTTTGGGGCATAGACTTGGACTACTGTGATATTGAATGGTTTGCCTTGGATTCGAACTGAGATCATTCTGTCATTTTGAGGATTGTATCCCAGTATTGCTTTTCCTACTCTTTTATTGACTATGAAGGCTACTCCATTTCTTCTGAGGGATTCTTGCCCGCAGTAGTATACCTGATGGTCATCTGAATTAAATTCACCCATTCCTGTCCATTTTAGTTCGCTGATTCCTAAGATGTCGATGTTCACTCTTGTCATCTCTTGTTTGACCACGTCCAGCTTTCCTTGATTCATGGATCTTACATTCCAGGTTCCTATGGAGAAAAAATCTTTACAGCATCGGACTTTCCTTTCACCACCAGACACATCCACAGCTGAGCGTCCTTTCGGCTTTGGCGTAGTCGCTTCATTCTTTCTGGAGCTACTAGTACTAGCCCTCTGCTCTTCCCCAGTAGCATATTGGATGCCTTCTGACCTGAGGGGCTCATCTTCCAGCGTCATATCGTTTTGCCTTTTGGTACTGTCCATAGGGTTTTCATGACAAAGATACTGGAGTGGGTTGCCATTTCCTTCTCCAGTGGATCATGTTTTGTCAGAACTCTCTGCTATGACCTTTCCATCTTGGGTGGCCCTGCACAGCATAGCTCATAGCTTCATTGAATTACGTAAGCCCCTTCGGCACGACAAGGCAGTAATCCATGAAGGGGAGTTGTTAAGTAAAACTGCAATTGTTAAGTTAGTAACGGGGTTGTAAAATGAATCTGACCTTCCCATTGACTTTCCTTGTTAGAAGGTCACAAACGTTGACCACATGACCCCAGGACACTGCAGCTGTCATAAATATGAGCCTTTTGCCCAATGTCCGAACTTTGGACAAATTGCAAAGATTGTAAGTGTGAGAAATGGTCATACATCATTGTGCCATGTGCCACTGTAACTTTGAATGGCCTCTAAATGAATGGTTGTAAGTCAAAGACCACCTGTAAATGGTGACCAAAGGCAAAAGGAATAGAAACACACCTTTTACCTGCTCTCTCTCCCCTCTGCATCACTTTTGCCTCTCCTTTTCTTCCCAGTGGGCAAACAAATCACTCTTGCTGCAAGTTAAAGCGATTCCTTATACAAAAAGTTTGAAATCAATATTTAGACTTCTGTCCTCCCAAAGAATCAGAGATGGGCAAGCAACCACGTAACATTTCTCCATAACCTGCTAGCCAAATACAAGGCAAAATGAGTACTTTAGGACAATGCTTTTCAACCTTGGCCACTTTAAGATGGGTGGACTCCAACTCCCAGAATTCCCCAGCCAGCAACGCTGGCTGGGGAATTCTGGGAGTTGAAGTCCACCCATCTTAAAGTGGCCAAGGTTGAAAAACACTGCTTTAGGACTCCAGAAATTGAATCCCATAATAAAGAAACAAAGATTCTAAACTGTACGTACCTGTGTATGTCAATCTAAGTTGGATTATTTATAGAGATGAGACCTGCCAGATGCTTTCTTACCAGATCAGCACAAAAACCATACTCTTGTCCCTGAGAAAAATGCAGATAAATTAATTCCACAGCATTATAATCACACTGAAATTGCTGGTACTGGTGAATAGCTTTAAATAACAATGTGGCAAATGGTTTGTTTTGAGGGGGGGGGTTGCCTCATGCTACTGAATTGGTATTATTCTTTTATTCCATCTGTTTTTCCAAAAGAAATGAATTTTCATTTACATCATAGTTTGGAAGGGTTGGGGCTTTGTTCTATGTCTCCGTACAGATATGAAGCCAAGTGTTAAATTCCAAGGATGTCATTCAGTAGAAACTGCTGTGGAGCAGGAATCCTACTCACCTTTTTGAGCACATTAGCACATCACAGATGGCTTCACAGGAGTCAGGAGGCCTAAAATGGAGTAATCACTCAGTCCGCAGATGGAAAACCCAGAGCCCGCCCAGTTAAAAAAAGGGACAAGTCATTCAAATGGATTTTGCATAGATGGAGTAGGTCTCTTAGGACGTGCTCTTTTTCTTTTTCGGCTTTACAGTCATGTACAAAAGCTTAAAATCTACCCAATGCCATATTTCTGCAGCAAAATGCAGCACAAACCAATAAATGTGAAAGCATGGATGTTGCTCCTTCTCCTTTAAATGGTAAGAAAAAGAATGTATATAAAATTCAGAATGTTCTCTGCAGTCATTGTTCCATCATTCCAAATATAACATTTTCACTGTTCTCAGAAAAGTGTAAAGGACACAGAAAGTTTTTTTTAGGAGGGAGGGAGGGAGGGAGGAAGGAAGGAAGGAAGGAAGGAAGGAAGGAAGGAAGGAAGGAAGGAAGGAAGGAAGAATATATTTAACAGAGTAATAGAATAACAGAATTGGAAGGGACCAAGCAGGAGACTCTACCATGTCAGACAAACGGTTGTCCAATCTCTTCCTAAAAACCTCCAATGTTGGGGCATCCACAACTTCTGAAGGCAAACCATTCCACTGATTAATTGTTCTCATTGTCAGGAAATTTCTCTTTAGTTCTAGGCTGGATCTCTCTTTAATGATTTTAATTTAATTTTAATTTAATAATATTTATATACCGCCCTTCTCCCTGAGGACTCAGGGCGGTTCACAGGGCAGAATAAAATACTAAATACAAACGTTAAAACAAGATTAAATAATTGCCCATATTAAAACAGTTGGAATCAAGTTCTAAAACGCCAAGTTAAAATTAAAACACAAGAATAAAAACCCCACCAATCCCCATCAGGCTAGGCCGGCTTGAACAAACAGAAACGTCTTGAGATCGCGACGAAAGGAGCAAAGATCGGGTGCCATCCGGAGCTCTACCGGTAGCTGGTTCCACAGCTCCGGAGCGCCCACAGAGAAGGATCTCCCCCTGGGGACCACCAATCGACATTCTCTGATCGGAGGCACCCTGAGGAGGCCCTCTCTGTGGGAACGCACAGGGCGCAGGGAGCTTGATGCCGGCAGCAGATGTTCCCCAAGGTACTCCGGCCCCATGCCATGAAGGGCTTTAAACACTGTTACCAGTACCTTGAATCTCACCCGGAAGACAACTGGCAACCAATGCAGCTCACGGAGCAGCGGTGTAACGTGGGAGTATCGGGAGACTCCCAACACAACTCTCGCGGCTGCATTCTGTACCAGTTGGAGCTTCCGGGTGGTCCTGAAGGGCAGCCCCATGTAGAGAGCGTTGCAGTAGTCTAGACGAGAGGACACGAGCGCATGAGTGACCGTGCACAAATCATCCCGGCTAAGATAGGGCCGCAACTGGCGCACCAGGCGAACCTGGGCGAAGGCCCCCCTAGTCACAGCTCCTATATGGTCTTCCAGGGTGAGCCGTGAATCTAGGAGGACTCCCAAGTTGTGAGCCCTATCTACGGGGGGTAATAGTTCACCCCCCATAGCCAAAGGTGGAACATCCGAATAAACCCGGGATGAAGGTATGCAAAGCCACTCAGTCTTGTCGGGGTTGAGTTGGAGTCTGTTCCTCCCCATCCAGACCCGAACCGCCTCCAGGCACCGGGACATCACGTTGAGGGCATCACTGGGGTGGTTTGGGGTCGAAAGGAAAAGTTGGGTATCATCAGCGTACTGATGATACCCAACTCCAAAGCCACGAATGATCTCACCCAGCGGTTTCATGTAGATGTTGAACAGGAGAGGCGAGAGGACCGACCCCTGAGGAACTCCACAAATGAGAGACCTCGCGGTCGACCTCTGTCCTCCTGTCAACACCGACTGCGAACGTCCCCGGAGATAGGAGGAGAACCACTGTAAAACTGTGCCTCCCACTCCCAATCCCCTGAGACGCCGCAGCAAGATACCATGGTCGATGGTATCGAAAGCCGCCGAGAGGTCTAATAGGACTAGAACAGAGGAATGCCCCCTGTCCCGAGCCCTCCAGAGATCATTCACCAGCGCGACCAATGCCGTCTCCGTGCTGTGCCCGGGCCTGAAACCCGATTGGTACGGGTCTAGATAATCCGCTTCATCCAGGACCAGAGGGAGCTGATGCGCCACCACACTCTCAACAACCTTCGCAAGAAAGCGAAGGTTGGAGACAGGACGAAAGTTGTTTAATACAGCTGGGTCCCTTTGTTGCTTCTTGTTTTGCCTTCAGGTGCTTTGGAGAATAGGTTGACACACACACACCCTCCTCTTTATGGCAACCCCTTAGATATCGGAAGACTGCTATCATGTCACCCTTAGTCCTTCTCTTCATTGGACTAGACATACCCACCTACTGCAATCGCTCTTCATATGTTTTAGCTTTCAGTCCCCTAATCAATTTATATCAATTGAGAATGCATATCATCTATAGTGATGTCAGAAGACATGCATACAATATTTAATGGAAGGAAAAAACAAAAAGTGAATTCAGAGGTAAAGAAAAACAAAACTTGGTTGCTGGATGTGTGGGCACTCTGCCAGTCTAGCAAAAGGGAACCAGTATTGAGATAGTAGCATTGAGAGGGGCATCTAAAATGCCCAAAATGCAATCATATGGTCCAAGATGGGGGTAGGTATCGGAACATTGAATCCAGGTTGTAAGTAGCCCTGAAGAGGTATGTTGTAATTCTGAATGGCTGCTAAGTGTCTGGTTGTGAGACAACCTCATCCCCATCAATAAAATTATTTTCCTAATAATGCAGTATGAAGGAGGCATAATAGAAAAAAGTAATGAAAATGTACTTGCTGTTTCTACTGATGGATACTGTCAGTCTGCCGTGCCTCAGTAAATCAGTCCTTGAGCTGGATTCCAGATTTCGTACATAAACAAATGAGTAATATACATCCTTCAAATAAAGACAGGACTTGTCATTCATGCCCAGTGATAATCTCTCAGATGGGTTTGTTTGCATTGCCTGAGATCCCCAAGAAGGAAATCATGTCCCATTCCCAGAGGTCTCTTAGCACTTCACTAAACAAAACTAGGATGCCCGTGGCAAGAAATATATTGTCAGAGAGCAAAGGTGAAAAAATGTCAGCAATGAGGCATGAAAACTGGAGTGCATTTATATGGCTATTCTAACATATGACTTATGACCAATCTCCCATCCTTGTTTTTTTCCTTGAGGCAAGTAGTATATATGTAGCTTTGTCTCCAATGACAGGGATTCATGCTCTCTTGGGTCACAAATGCTGTCAGCCACAATAATTTTCTCAGCCTTGTCTAGCTTCAGAGGCTGTTCTATTGTAAAACGAAGATGAAAAGGCCAAATATTTCTGTTCTATTTATCTGTCTATCTGTCACATTTGTATAGCTCAAACTCCTGGCAGAAGATCGCCTGCAACTCCTCACTCCAGGAATGGAAACCAGGAATTAAAATGTTCCTTTCTTAGTCATGGGAAAAGGCTATTGCAACATCAAACCCAAAATACAAATACCAAAAACTGAACCCGTTTTTCTACGTGAGGAAAACATTGCTTGTCTTGATCTTCTGGGAGCTTTCCTCATCACTAGATTTTAGATTTCAGCCACTTAACCAATATCTGATGAGAGGATAGCTCTAATGCTAAATTATTAAATTTGTATGCCCCCCCCCCTCACCCCGGTCTCTCAATGACTTTTGGGTGGCTCATGACAATCAAACAAATAAATTACACTAAAACCAATAAAAGATAAAGATAAAAAGATGGTCAGTGTGATGAAGCAAGGGGTATCACTCTCCTTTGGTCTTCATAGCTCTTCTAAATAACAGTAGAGTGGGGGTCATCCAGATCTCAGGGGACCCCTCCTTCCAGAGGGCAGGTGCTGCTACAGAGAAGGCACAATTCTGAGGTCCTGACAGATGGCACTGCCTAATTGAAAGAATCCAGAGCATCCTGCAGGATCAAATCGGCCAGGCAGATTCTAAGCAAAATAGGGGTCTTTCAAGTAATCAGGCCGTATTCTGAATAGATCAGTACCCTGAATCACACCCAACCAGTAACCTGAACCGTATCTGAAAACAAATTAGTGAGAATTAAGGTAAGTTAAAAGGGACGCGGTGGCTCAGTGGGTTAGGACGCTGAGCTTGTCGATCAGAAGGTCGGCAGTTTGGCGGGTCGAATCCCGAGTGCTGCGTAACAGAGTGAGCGCCTGTTACTCGTCCCAGCTTCTGCCAACCTAGCAGTTCGAAAGCACGTAAAAATGCAAGTAGAAAAATAGGGACCACTCCGGTGGGAAGGTAACAGTGTTCCGTGCGCCTTTGGTGTCTAGTCATGCTGGCCACATGACCACGGAGATGTTCTCGGACAAGCGCTGGCTCTTCGGCTTTGAAACGGAGATGAGCACCGGCCCCTAGAGTTGGAAACGACTAGCACGCATGTGCGGGGGAACCTTTACCTTTACCTTTACCTAAGGTAAGTTACACACAAATGTATAAAAATCTGAGTGCGACTAGCAAATAAGCCATTACAATATGCAGTTGTAAATTAAGAATTAAAACTTTTAATAACAACAAAATAACCATAAGGTAAAGTTTCCCCCGCACATGCGTGCTAGTCGTTTCCGACTCTAGGGGCCGGTGCTCATGTCCGTTTCAAAGCTGAAGAGCCAGCGCTTGTCTGAGGACGTCTCCGTGGTCATGTGGCTGGCATGACTAGACGCCAAAGGCGCGCGGAACGCTGTTACCTTCCCACCGTAGTGGTCCCTATTTTTCTACTTGCATTTTTACATGCTTTCGAACTGCTAGGTTGGCAGAAGCTGGGATGAGTAACAGGCGCTTACTCTGTTACGCGGCACTCGGGATTCGACCCGCCAAACTGCTGACCATCTGATCAACAAGCTCAGTGTCCTAACCAACTCAGCCACCGCGTCCCTAGTAAAATAACCATACAAATGTACTAATACTATTGTATTGCCTTTGCCTACTTCTTGCCTCAAAAATAATCCCTTAAGCCCATATATACTGACATGGAATCAAGTCTGTAAACATCTGATCTACAGCAAATGAGTTCAAACCAAATGGAATACCAGAACCTTTGTAGAAATAATCAAGGCATTCCAGCCAGGGCAAATGTTTCATTTACTTCTTTGGGGGCTTATCATGGCTTCCTTGTACTGAAATAACAATGTACATAGTACATACACTTGGTAATACTATTTGAAAACCTTTTTTTATAATATATTCTTAGACATAAGGGACTTCTACATACAAGGCACCATTCTGAAACCATAAGGCTGTGACTCAGTTATTTCAAGATGGTTATCAGTAGTATATATATTATTACAATGTGCAGCAATACGGCCTTGAAATGACTTTCATCACTTGCACACTTTAAGATGGAAACAAAGGCAAGGACAAAATTGGGCACATGTCAATAATCACAATATTTTATACCAGTCTAGGGTCATATTTTTAAGCGTACAAGCCAATTAAATGAAGCAGTCACTAAGTCGAGGTACCCCTCTGCTTATGATTTTATTTCAGCTTTCCTTTAGACACTTGCAAACGTCATAAATGCAAATTGGTGATAACAGTAGTATCATACCACACACCTGAGAACTAAACAGCATACGTATTCCTTTAGATGCACAGGTAAGTACCCTCTTAATGTACAGGTCCTAATATTTGCCAAGAAATCATTAAGCAGCCACATCAAGAGCAATTCTTGCAAATATTATTGTATTGCATATAAATGTCTCCTAGGGGAAAAAAATCTCTTCACACTGTTTTACTTCTACTCCAAGAGCAACTCTGCTTGCTTGTGTTTTTCCCCATCCAACCAACACAGATAAGCAACAGGGTTGAACTTTTATTATTATTGCCATAGATCTACATCTTCACAGGCAATAGAAAAGAGGATCATTATAGGTTAAATTTAGATACAGGAAAGTGATGGTATTGATTTTGTACTAAGAAAACAGAAAAGTAGAAAAAGGAAATTGCTAGGTTGTAGCTTCTTCTCAACAATGCTTTTGTTTCTATCACTTTACTGGCCCAAAATTGATTAATTCAATTGAACACAATGGCCCCAATCTAACCAGACTGGATTTGTTTGCCTTTAAACTGATGCTTTTCTAGTACATTCATTCTTAGTAAAACTCAGTTACAAAATAATGCACAAGCTTCTCCTAAAATCCTTTGATTTTTATCAGACACATTTACATGAGATGTTGCAAACAGAAATTAAACTTCTAAAATCTAGAATCGGTCCAGTTTTCATGTAGAAAATAAGAACAAAGGTAACAGCAGTTAATAAACTAGTATTTATTTCACTAATTACACACTTCCTAGTGAGTTTGATTATGTGTTTATCTGAATCAAACCCTGCTTGTTCTGTGGAAATACCCACATTTCATACATCAAAAAGTCACTCCTTTCATATTCTCTGTGCCAGTCTCACTTTAGCATAGCTCAAGATAAGACAACAGTATTATTCATTACCTTGAACTCCTACTGGTTTGTGTGTTCAGCGTTTTTCTTTTTAGTAATCTCTTATTCATAAATAGGACTGCAGCAAATAGAATTAGCTCAATCTGTTCTTAGTAGGATCAACAAACCAAGTCTCTAGTCAATTCCCATGCCTAAGATTTTGGCAATGTGGCAAATACAGTTTTCAATTATGCTGGATTATACAAGCACAATAAAAATGATAGTACTTTTACACACAGAGAGAGAGAAAGAGATTGAAACAGAGTTGGATTTTAAAATTAGGTAGACATATTATGCATGTAGAACTTGCCAAACCCATTGGGGAAATTACAGTTTTCTTAAGGCTACATTCCAATACACAACGGCTTGGGGTCCATTAAATCTCAAGGTATTTCTGAATAGAAATGCAATGGTTTGCACTGTTAGAAAAGCATCTGGGTGTGGTTGTTGTTTTTGGTTTTTTTAAAAGATCAAATTCCTTTCTGCAAAATCTGTAAGGACGTGTGCTAAAGTGTATTTCAGTTTTGGTTAGGAAATCAAGCACAGTATAATGCTACCTTCAGAAAATAAATCCCATTAATGTTACTAATTTTAAGAAAATGGCATTTAGTGGGTGCTTCTGATAATCATCTCCATTCCACTCACCAGTCTGTTACTAGGAAAAGTATCACATATATGTCCATGGTGAAGCAATTAGTGGAAATTTCTATTTAGTCCACCTGCCTATTGCCAACAGAAACTAGTTAAATCCTTTCAGAAAAGTCAATAGCTGTCTCTTTTCCCAGTACCTAGATAACTGTGGATATCCTATGTTTGAACACTTATCACTTACTTATCATCAGTTTACCAAACCTTCTCGAAACATTTGCTCCACAAATGGAAATATACCTCTTCTAATAGATGCTGTCTAATCCTTCCATTTTTCCCCCTCAAGGCTGAGGTTCTCTGGTGGGTTAATATAGAGGTCTTCAACCTTTTGCGCACCAGGGACCTGTTCTGTGGAGAGAGGATTTTCCACGGACCAGAGGGGGTGTGGTTTTGTGTGCTGCCTGCATCACTTGGATGGGGCCTTGCTTGTTTGTGGAGCCCGGTTGCTGGCATGCCGGAGCCCGATACCGGTCCACGGACCGGGGGTTGGGGACCTCTGGGTTAATACATTGATTTTTGAAATACACTGTACTGGAGCCAAGAAAATGCAATGCTTTTTTCTTACATTCATCGTTAATTCTAATTATGTTAAATCGCATTTCACTTTGGGGGCTTTTTCCCCCCTCTTGTCTAAGCAGCACAGAATAATTGTTTTCAAATATAGACAGTGCTGTTCTTTAAGAAAAGGTCAACACTGAATGTTTTGTAAAACAAAACTATACAATTCAGCTCCTCTGGCTGCTATGAGGACCTGAATCTCTCTGTAAAAGCAACATGGGTTTAGCTCTCTCGTTCACAGAGTGGCAATAATGGCTAATGGGACTTGGAAACCAGAGTCACATTGGGCTTCTGTTCAAATAGCTCTTGAAATTGCAATAATACAAGTCATCAAAAGTCTCCAAACAACTGTGCACAATTTAGAATTTAATTTGGAAATACCGAGACTGATACAATTCCAGCTGGGATGGAGGTGCTACTTTCCCGTATCCACAAGTCAGTAAAAGAGAGAGATGCCTGCTCATTTTCTCTATTTGGCAAGAACCTTGAATTGCTTTCTTCTTCTTGGTTCTGGGCATAAATATGTTTCTACCTAATAAACTACAAAGATGTTTAAGTAGGTACATTCAAAGGATTTCTTTGTGTTTGAGTTTGTTTGTTTTTTCCTTTGACAATGCAATGTCCACCACTTCGTGTGAGTGTTTTCCATTTTTCTGTTTCTACAGGTAGAGTTACAACCACCTGTTTAGTAACTGTTCAAAGTTACAATGGCACTGACAAAAATGTCTTATGACCATTTTTCACACTTATAGGACAGTAGCAGCGTCCCTGTGGTCACGTGATTAGAATTCGGGCACTGGGCAACTGGCATGTATTTATTATCATGTGATCACCATTGATAACCTTCTCAGCAGGTTTCCTACAAGCAAATAATGGAAGCGCCAAACAAATTTCATATGCCTGGAGAAAACGTCTCGTTTTTATGACTTTTTATTTGTTGATAAAGATCATAATAAAATTGATTGCTTGATTGAGGCTTATTACAAAGAGAAATATCTTCCTACACAATAAAGAGAGCATTTTAAAAATGTACACTCAAACTAACACAAAAACAAAATAGAACAGACATATCTAAATAGTGCTCATATCCTTGGGAACTTGACTGAAGCTTCTGATTCTATGTAGATTATTACACGTGTGTGTGTGTGTGTGTGTGTGTGTGTGTGTGTGTGTGTGTGTGTAAGTAAGAAGAAAAACTCGCCCCATATTTCTTCGTGAAGAAAATGTTTCTGTCTTGACATCTGGCAACCTTCTTCACCACTAGATTTAGGGGCAAACACGGTGTATAAAATTGTCAGCTAAAATAGGCTAAGTCTTTCTGAATGATGGTGGAAGTTATTGTAATCGGTAGTTCATATCTTAAGGAGCCTGAAGAAAGGTGTCTTGTTTTGCTGACCACTGACTCAGAGTATCACAGCACTATCCTAGTAGGCTCAAGTCTGCTTCTTTTATCTCCTTATTCCTCTTCAATTGAAGGAGAGGATTATGCCACCAATGCACAATATTTTATAAAGCAGAATTTTAGAAGAGTAAATTGTAAGAACTGAAGCAATCATTGGGAGTGGGACTATTGTTGCTTCAAAGTCTTCCTGAGTTCTACACCCAGAATGTTGCCCTCTGATTGATCTACTCTTCATAAAATTCTTCTTTTTAAATGTTGCACATTGGCTAGCTAAACAATACTTTCATGGTATGCACTGCTTCTCTTAGAATTGGGGATCACTAGAGCAAGGCTTTTCAACCAGTGGTACGGGTACCACCTGTGGTACATTGGCACCTGGCAGGTGATATGCGACCACCCTAGAAAAATGGTAGCGGGGGAGGGGAATGAGCTGAACTGGTGGCAGCACCACACAAGCCTGAGCGAGAGATGGCTGGAGCTGCAGGGCTGTCAGGGCTCAGTGGAAGCACCACGATCAGCACTTTGGAGCTTTCAGCACTCAGTGGAAGCGCCAGGATCAGCTCCAGGCTCCAGCTGGAGCCCGGCACTGATCATGGCGCTTCTGAGCCCAGAAGAAGCGCCGATCAGTTGGAATGTTGCAGCATCTCCAGGGACTTGTGATTTACATTCAGATGCTTGGCAACTGATTCATATTTATGATGGTCAGTGTCCCAGGGTCATGTGAAGTGTCCAAAACCTGCTGCAACCACCCAGCAGATGGGGGGAATAAAAACCAAACACCCCACCACACCCTACACCCACTGCCAATCCTCAACAGAAATGCTTACAACATTGAAAACCTCGGACGGGAGGAAGAGCGCCGCCAGGCAGGCAGGCAGGCGTCTTGCTTGGCTGTGGCTTCGGGGGCACTTTTTTCAGTGCCATTGTAACTTCAAACAGTCGCTAAGTGAACTGTTGTAAGTCAAGGACTACCTGTACGTCATCATTTTTTTCCTTTTTCTTTTTTTTGGTCATCAGGTTTTTGACACCTTGCTAGGTGACTGGTGGTACTCGGATGTTGCCATATCCTGAAAGTGGTACAATGGGTGAAAAGATTGAAAAGCCCTCCACTAGAGGGCTCCACCTGGATCATATTAGTGTCTAGATGTCTAACTGAAGGGTCCTTGGTGCTCTCTGAGCTTGGTTGTTCTCTTGCCGAAGTTTCATTATCCAAACTAGATAACATAATCAGTGCTAGTGCTAGGAGAGGTTGGCCACCACTGTCATGAATACTTTCCAGAGACATGCCAGGGGAAAAAAAAACTAAACTTCAAACTCCTCAAACTCAACCCCAGAATCAAAACTAGCATGATGTTACCTTGTTTAGGTAATGAAATGTCTGCAAGAAAACACCCAAGCTCAAAGATCCCTCATTTCAATCCTGAGCTAAAAATATTCTCCTTTATTAGATTTCTAACTCTTACTGTACCTCTACTTGTGGCCTGATCCATGAAGGTGCCAAGGAACAAAACTGGATGATCTCAGTGCATATAAGTCTTGCTTCAAAGCAGATGAAGAATGGTATAGACTGGGCTCAATCTAACAAAATGAAATTCAATGGTGAAAAAAGTAAAGTTCTACATTTAGGCAGGAAAAATCAAATGCACAGGTATAGTATAGGTGGTACCTTGCTCAATAGTAGTAACTGTGAGAGGGATCTCGGAGTCCTAGTAGACAATCACTTCAATATGAGCCAGCAGTGTGCTGCAGCTGCCAAAAAAGCCAACACAGTGCTAGGCTGCATTAACAGAGGGATAGAATCAAGATCAAGTGAAGTACTAATACCACTTTACAATGCTTTGGTAAGGCCACACCTGGAATACTGCATCCAGTTTTGGTCACCACAATGTAAACAAGATGTCAAAACTCTAGAAAGGGTACAGAGAAGAGCAACAAAGATGATTGGGGGACTGGAGGCTAAAACATATAAGGAACGGTTGCTGGAATTGGGTATGTCTAGTTTAACAAAGAGAAGAGTGAGGGGTGACATGATAGCAGTGTTCCAATATCTCAGGGGCTGCCACAAAGAGAGGGAGTCAAGCTATTCTCCAAAGCGCCTGAAGGCAAGACAAGAAGCAATGGATGGAAACTAGTCAAGGAGAGAAGCAACCTAGAACTAAGGAGAAACTTCCTGACAGTTAGAACAATTAACCAGTGGAACAACCTGCCTCCAGAGGTGGTGAATGCTCCAACACTGGAGGTTTTTAAGAAGAGACTGGACAGCCATTTGCCTGAAATGGTATAGGGTTTCCTGCCTGAGCAGGGGGTTGGACTAGATGACCTCCAAGGTCCCTTCCAACTTCTTCTTCTTCTTCTTCTTCTTCTTCTTCTTCTTCTTCTTCTTCTTCTTCTTCTTCTTCTTCTTCTTCTTCTTCTTCTTCTTCTTCGTCATTATTATTATTATTATTATTATTATTATTATTATTATTATTATTATTATTATTATTATTATTTAAAAGTCAAAATTGCAAATGCCACTTTAGTAAGTGTTAAAATCTATAAAATAGTAACACACTGGACTGTTTTATCTATCAGATATAAAACAGAATTAATTAAGTTGGTAAAGAATGATCTCAACTATGAATCAGTGCTAGATGTGTTGTGCTTATCTATGTGCAGAATTATATAGGCCAGGTTCTACATCAGAGATGTCCAACCTTGGTCACTTTAAGACCAGTGGACTTCAACCTTTGATCTACATATTATATAGGCCAGGGTTTACATATTTTATCGTATTGAGAGCACCATGGAAATCCTCAAGATCATGTTGGGAGGGGAGGCAATCAGAAAATGAATCTGTCCCAGAGAAGAATCCCATTAACCCCACTCCCTTCCAAATCTATATGTTGATTTCCTCCAACTCCACATCCTGCCATTTTCTTCTGCCTCGAAACAGCTTTAATTTTAAGTTACTGAAAATTCATAGCAGCTGAAGAGGAGGCAGCAGATAATACAAAAACATTTGACAGCTGCATCAGGCGTTGGAGCTGTGGGTTGTGCAACAAACATGTAGGCAAATAGACATGGAAACATGATTTTTATGGATCTGAGTGCACATTAATAAAACTACAGATTTAGTGCCAGAAAATCTTGTCTCAAATTTGGTCCTCATAAGTATCTGTGTTAAATAAAATATAGTATTTAGCCATAAGAAAAATACCGTATTTTCCGGCGTATAACACGACTAGGCGTATAAGACGACCCCCAACTTTTGAGAAGATTTTCATGGGTTAAAAAGTCATCTTATACGCCGGAAACCCTATACCATTTCAGATAAATGACTGTCCAGTCTCTTGTTAAAAATTTTCAGTGCTAGAGCATTCACCACTTCTGGAGGCAGGTTGTTCCACTGGTTAATTGTCCTCACTGTCAGGAAGTTTCTCCTTAGTTCCAGGTTGCTTTTCTCTTTGCTTAGTTTCCATCCGTTGCTTCTTGTCCAGGCTTGTGGTGCTTTGGAGAATAGCTTGACTCCCTCTTCTTTGGGGCAGCACCTGAGATATTGGAACACGGCTATGTGGACTTCAACTCCCAGAATTCCTGGCTGGCTCAGGAATTCTGGGAGTTGAAGTCCATGATCCATAAAAGAACTAAGGTTGCCTACCCCTTGACTAGACATACCCAATTCCAGCAACTGTTCTTTGTATGTTTTATCCTCCGGCTAAATCCGGCTGCAACACAAGCCCAATTCAGCCCCGTCTGATGCAGATGGTGCAAAGCCACCCTTTTGAAGCCCAAAGGGGCTTTTCCTTCCACCCACCCTTTGGAATACACCCAAGAGCTGCATTCACATGATGCGCTCTTCCAGGCCAGACTCTGCAACCGGCATGCCAGAAGCCGCAACCACCACAGGAACTCCAAGTCCCTGCCTTTCGGCAGCCTGGCCTGCATGGCCGAGTGTGATCCGGGCTTGAATTGATTGGTTGAAGTTCTTTCGTTTGTGGGACTTCCCACAAGCTGTTTGTGGGACTGCCCACAAACCTCTTTTCTTCCTCGGACTGCACATGTCGGCAGCAGAGGAAGAGACAGGAGGACTGCTGGAAAGTTGAGTGGGTCGGTCAGATGGGGCATGCCGGGGAGGGGGAGTTCTCTGTGTGTGTGTGTGTGTGTGTATGTGTCCTCCTTCTTTGGGCCAAAGACGGAGAGCACAGCGGCTACCACGCTGGCCTGGAGCACCTCCAGCATCTCTCAGCGAGTGCACTAGGCCACCCCAACAGCAGCAGTCATCGCCGGAACGATTCCTCAGCCCTTGGGGCCCACTGCTGCCATGGGGGCCAGCCCAGGAATTTGTTTCTGTGGGGGAGGCGGAGGCTGACAGATGCGGCAGACCTCCAGCGTCTCTCTCGCCGCCACCTCCACTGCTACTGTCAGCTTCTGCTATGGCCAAACCCGGGCAGCCTCCTCCACCCCCAGCAGTGGCATCCGGAGGTTTTCTGGTTTCATCAGAACCAAGCAGCAAGTGGAAAATTTAGCAGTAGCAGCACTACCGGGAGTTGTTTCAATCGGCCCTTTCATTGCCAAGCGTCCCCATAGAGGTCAATGGAGGTGCCACGGCTGGCCTTTCAAGTGAATGAGAGCGAGAGAGAAGCTTTTCCAAACAAAACGTGAGTGAATGAGAGCAGAGGGGGCAGGGTAGGTGCATATCTTGCCTTGGCTCCACTCTTCAATCAAACCCTGTTGTGCGCATGCATGCATGTACGCGCATGCGCACACAGTTTTTGCGGCTCCCAGTTTTTCCTTTTGTGAGGGAACCGGTTCCGAGTGGCTCTTTCACTGTTTCAGGTTGCTGACCCCTGGGCTAGAGGAAAGAACCAAAGATTAGGACTTGACTATGTATTAGCGCTTTTGAACCCAGACTGCACGCTGGTTGAAAAACTAACATATGTATGTAAGGAA
Source organism: Vipera ursinii (assembly GCF_947247035.1). Taxonomy (NCBI): domain Eukaryota; kingdom Metazoa; phylum Chordata; class Lepidosauria; order Squamata; family Viperidae; genus Vipera; species Vipera ursinii. Next base: position 149,045,108 of record NC_139516.1, on the reverse strand, counting down.
AAAAGAACTAATAAAAGCTTTTTTTAAAAAAAATAATCTATTATCATTCTCAATTTATTCTCAATTTTTTTTTAATCCCATTTATATCCCGCCCTTCTCCAAAGACTCAGGGCGGCTTACAATCTAAAGCACAAACCAATGTGCTTAGCAATAGCCTTCATTCTATGTATATGCCTGCTTATTAGGGCTTTCGCCCCCCCCAAGCGACATTATTACAAAGTCAGCTTATTGCCCCCAACAATCTGGGTCCTCATTAGGCAAAGTGTGACTTTATAAAGATCAAAATGATTGAAATGAAGAAATAAACAGAAGTGAAGAGAAAGACGAATGGAAGTATCAGAGCAGTTCATTTACAAAAAAATCAGATTCAAAAGAAATTGACAGTTGATTGACACAACAAAATTGCATCAGAGGAGGAAGACAAGAGGAAATAAATTCTATATTTCTAAGAGAGAGTTCTCAGATATTTCTAAATATTAATATCACCACTATATAGCTCTAATAAACCATCTCATCACATATGGGATCAAAAGCATGAGGTAGTGAAAACTTTTTAAGGTTCAAAAATAGAAATCTAGTGAACAAAAGTTAAAGTCAAAGTACAATTGTTTGATACTTTAGCCCAGATTATTATTCAGATGCTATATTTTATACTAATTTTTAAAGACATCCCCCAAACTTTGTGATAATTCAGTTCAAACAACTGAGTCCAACTCTCCATTCTTCAGGGGAAAAAATTTCATAAATTAATAAAACTCCTAAAGAAGATAAAAGTTTGTCACAGCCATTATCTGAACAATCAAACCTACCTCTGTTCCACCAAACACACCAAACTCCATTTATCTCTCCTCTAACTTTATTATGTTTAAAACAAATTATTTCTGATTCCTCCTTGCTAATTTTTTTCATTCCTTCAGCATATTGATACCTACTCCTAAATAGACAGCAAATGGGGGCCTTGTATCTCTACTGCTTCTCAAATAGGAAGATTTGAGTAAATGGTGACGAATCCACTTCTGTCAGTCAGATCCCATTGTTCACAGAGGTTACCTTCAGCTCTACTTTTTCCTGTAGATCAGGGGTCTTCAAACTTGGCCTGTTAGATCATGGGCTCAGGACCGCATGGCCAAGATGGACGACGCAGGACAACAAGGTTCAGCATAACTTCCTTTATTGATGTAACACAGACTTGGCAAACAAAGGGGCAACTCCCCCTCTTATATACCTAGCCAGGTATACTTGGAACCAATCCCATTGTCCGGATTTCCCGCCAAAGACTGCCCTGCCAATCCTGACAGGGCACCCTGCCACCTGGTGGTGTCAGTGGCTATCTCTGTGAACATCTCCTGTATACATATATACGTAACATGGCCCTTTTATGACTTGCATGCCTGGCTGAGGAATTCTGGGACTTGAAGTCCACAAGTCATAAAAGGGCCAAGTTTGAAGACCCCTGCTGTAGATTAAGGGTCTCCAAAATTGGCAACTTTAAGCCTTACAAACTTCAACTCTCAGAATTCATCAGTCAGAGCTATGCAGTGAAACAGAAGAAGGAAACAGAGCTGCATTGCTGAAACAGATCATTTTCTTTCTTTTTTTTAAAGTAAGTTATCATTGACCGTTATTGTATGATATTCAACTGCTTTGCATTTGATTTTATATTATATATTTTATAGGGTTTTTACTGGTATCTATTTTATAGGAAGCTGCCCAGATTTACATATAAGATGGGTGGCTTTATAAATCAAATAAATAATATTTATTTATTTATTTATTTATTTATTTATTTATTTATTTATTTATTTAGAAAGAAGGAAGGAAGGAAGGAAGGAAGGAAGGAAGGAAGGAAGGAAGGAAGGAAGGAAGGAAGGAAGGAAAGAAAGAAAGAAAGAAAGAAAGAAAGAAAGAAAGAAAGAAAGAAAGAAAGAAAGAAAGAAAGAAAGAAAGAAAGAAGAAAGAAATCATAGGCAGTAATCCCAGAGACTGAAATAGCATGGAAGTGTGCAGAGATAAGGGTCAAAATCACATATTTTGGTTGGATATGACAAATCAAGATACTAACCACCAGTGCTTTTTTGTAAAAGAAAAAGGTGCCGGAACTCACTCACGTCATACAACCCGCCTTGCCTACCCTACAAGGTTCCTTCCAAAAAAGGTGCCGGAACTCCGTTCTGAGCGTTCAATGAGAAAAAAGCCCTGCTAACCACCATGTGTCAAAGGCAACATAGGGTAATCTTTGGCCTCAAGAAGTGACAACAGAATCACAGCATTGTTGAAAAATCCTCTATGATAGGTCCAATTCCTACTGAGGATATATTTCAGCTGCCTCTTCTGGCAAGAGCTGAGATTTTGCTTCTCCTTTAAATTATGACCTAGTAAATACCTTCTGGAAAATCTAAAACAGGGTTTTTTACTTAAAGAATCTGTTGTCACTGATCTCAGTTGCAATGTAAACATTTGTTGACAAATCTTTTTTTTCTGCAGATATCATCCCCTTTTTTAAAGAAAAGAGTCTGCTGAAGTTTCCCAAACCCAATCCTGAACTTTAGGGAAATCTTTCATTCTGGAAGCTAAGACATCTCAGAGGTGATTTTGAAAGACATCTAGCTTGAGCTGACCAAAAGAAGTATGCTATATATGGAAATGCATATTTACACTCAGTTTTGTAAATAAGCTGTCAAAATGCAACTTTGGATTGGCACAGAAAAAAAGTCTTTATGGTAAAGAAAGAGAATTTGTCATTCATGCAGTTGGATAGAAGTCCCTCATAATCACTAAGGAGGGTAAATGTAATCTTAAAGGCATAATTAATATTTTAAAAGTTAAAAACATGCTTTGAATATGTAAGATCCTGGAGGATCAGATCTTAGGAATTTAGAGGTAAAAGATGTTTTATAAAATGTGAGGATCTGCACTCTACATTTATAACACCAAAGAGTTCGTCCCCTAGATAGAATCTAGGTATCTTTATTTAAAAGAGATTTGCTTTTGTTCATGAGAACAGTGCACATGGCTGGGAAATGGCATAGTGCCAGAATAAAACTGCTCCTAATTTTCGAAGGAGGCCACTGGCTAATTACACAAACTGCAGGTGTGAAGAGAGTAGCTCAAAGTAATCAATAGCAGTAATTAATCTGCTAGACTAGAGCTAAAGAGCTAACAGCTGGACATCAGCAATGGACACATGCAACAAGATCAGCAATAATTAACTCTTTAAATATTGAATTACCATAGCAACAATTAGGTAAATAAATAAATCAAGGTATCAAAGGAAGATGCAAAACTAAAAACACAATCTTCTCCAGGATGAAACTTAAAAACACTGAAGTCTTATTCTTAAACTGACTGATCTCTGGTGGTACCACAAGTTTCTTCTAGATTCTCCACTTAGCTTAATTTCTTTTTCTTCATCCATTTCCAATTACAGTGAGAAGTCAAGATCCCAAATAACAATTGCTTAGATACCAAAATGAGTTTTCCGGTAATAGGTTGAAATTGGCACAAGATTGAACGTGTTTTTTTAAATATTGCTCTGAATCCCAGATAGGTAGGGCATATATATGTATATTTAATTAGGGCTTGCTTTATCTCTTTACGAATCTCTAAAAAAAATATTGAAGCTTCTTTAAAAAGAAGAAGAAAAATTGTGTCATATTTTCTTAAAATCTGCTTTAAGTCCAATCAGTTTTGACAGCATAAGAACAGCTGATCAATTCAAGAACAGGAGATCCCATAAAAGACATTAATGGGGTCCTAAGACTACAGCCCATTTTGGATCTCAACAAATAACCTGCATAGCGGAACAAAGATAAGAAATGTGTGTTTCATTTATGTTTTAAAAGACACAAAATCTCCCAAATTATACTGTAGAGACATAGGGAAGGATCAGCCAGCAGGATGGATGATTTGTTAATAAATCTCTGCCCGATACAAAATTTATGTCAATGTTTTGTAATTTTTTCACTAAAATTGTGCCCATTGTTATCTAGCTAGCTAGCTAGCTATCATCTATCCACTCATCCAACCATTTAATTTTGCTTTCTTCCACAATTGTTCCCCATGTCATTAAGCAGCACTGCACAAATTGTTATTGATTCAAACTTTTCATTTTTACAACTTTGGGTTCTCTTTTTTCCCCTAAAAACCCTGCTATAAGGAATATATTTATTCTCAGTCCTTTTTTGGATTTCCAGAGAAGGCTCTGTTCCACACTGAGTCATCCAGAAGCCACATTGGAAGGAGAAGGGGAAAATCCTGGTTAGAGCTATAAGGCACATGGAGAAGAAATTAATATTTTAATAGTTTTCCTTTACCATAAACTTAGTAAACTCTAAATGCTTCTTTTCCTAGTTGTATTGGTTCCAGTTTCATTCATTAAGGTCAAATAGAAACATCATCCTGCCACTCCCAAAAAAACTAATCCTTCTCTTTGATCTACTTTCAAATATTCTACATCATAATAGTCCAACAGTCATAAATATAGACAATGTAGAATGATAATACATCAATCCACAGACTAAGCAACTTGTATTCTGGTTTTCCAAACTCATAAGCTCCCTGGAGATTTTTTATTTATTTATTTATAATCAAATTAATTCTTTTCATAATGCTATTAAAATTGTCTTCTCATTGAATATTGATAATTCATGAACTGTGTTTGTAAGTCAGTTCTGTCACAAGGTCCAAATATCCATAGAGACACAATTTCTTTCCTGAAAAAAAACTATACGGAGAAATAATATGGGTGGACCACAGCATAAATATTCATTTTTGCATAAATTATTCACACCCTTAACTGTACTTCTTGGTCTATGCTGTTGTGATGTTCGACTCACTGCATAATTATTGACTCGTTAGATCCATTCAAGTGATTAATTCAGGAAAAATGAACTTATATGAGTTATATCTATGAAAATAAGGATCTACAGTATGTAATCCAATAAAATCTACTCACTTTGAACTGCCTTAAGCAATTGTGTGGTGAAATTGATTAGCCATATAGCATGAAGCTCAGGACATTATCTTATTCATATTTTTGGTTTAGTAAGTTGAAAACATTTTTACTATCCTAGGAAAAAACAGCAGTAGTGTGGTTATAGGCGAGACTAGGAAATTTTAAAAAAACTTTCTGAAAGAAGACAATGACCAACTATTTCAATACTGCTGCCAAGAAAACTATATGGGCAGCTCTATTTAGTCACAACATTTGAGCTTGACACAAGAAAGAATTTATCGTTTTTATTTACATGAAATAATCACATCAAAATTACTCTTTTGAGGATGAAGGAAAGGGAAGGGATGGATAATGTTTAGTATAAAACATATTCTTATGTGCTGTGCTTGAATCTAAAACATTAGTAGAACTTTATCAGGTGTCAAAAGGTATGGAATGTTTGATCCGCAAGGTGAATTTTTGAATGAAATTGTAGAGAAATAGTAGGTGCATCTGCATACATCTGTGCATTGCAGTCACAGTAGTTATTCTGATTAATAGCTGAAAATGAGGAATGAGATTCTTCCCAAGATCAAGATGGCCCTCATCCTATTGGTGTTTCAAAAGAGCTGGATGTCCTGGTTTTTCTCCCAGGCCTTTGATGAGAATCAATGAAATACCTAGTAATGACCTGGTTGGATCATGAAAAGTCTACAAGCAAACCAGCTAAGTTGGAGAACCCAAGAATTTTACAGTTCAACCTTGAGCACAACAGATAGTCTCTGTTGTTAGGTGTGAGATGGCATACATATTTCTGTGGTGTGTAAGGATGTGTAAGAGTGTATGTTTACATATACACATATTTATATCTATCTATTTATCATCTATCCATACGTGCATACATACATATATATACACACACACACTGTTTGTAGAACTGCAGCTCAATACAATGAATACAACCAAGCATCATATCCAACTGTACAAGATTAGTTACTTTGCACACAGTGATTTAAATTTAAAATAGTTTAACTCATACAGTGCTTTAAAAATAAATGCATGGATCTCAAAAGAAAATTTTATTTCTATTTTTCCCCTTTCTAATAAAGATATGAAGCAGGGCTCTATTTACGTACACTCCATAAATGTCTTTTTTTTTTTAACTTTTAAAGAAATCAAATTATCCTATCAGACCTGCATTCTCTTAACGTAGATTAGTTCCTGCCAGTGTCCTGCATTAATAGCATGATTATTTTTGACTAAAAGGCCTCATAGAAATGCTGAAAAGAAATGCTTTAGGACAGAAGGAGAACCCACGTTGTGTTTTACAGATACAGGTGTGTATCTGACGTATTTGCACATAACACAAACTTATAAACTTGTTACAAGTAATATAGTTTATTATGTTCAAAAAGACAGCACTGTGTCAGACCCCCTTGAAGTCTGTTGGCTCTTATCTGTCGCCAATTCACCTGGACTGCTAGTAGTTCAGATTCTTGGGCAGGGGTCTCCAAACATGGCAACTTTAAGACTTGAGGACTTCAACTCCAAGAATTCTCCAGCCAGCACATTGAAGTCCACAAGTCTTAAAGTTGCCAAATTTGGAGACCCCTATTCTTGGGTATAGGTACGGTAGCATGGTCATCTAGCAGAGCATCAATGTTGTTTCTGTTTTGTGTTCAGGCCTGATATCCTAATTGGAAAAAATCCAGATAATCCAGTGCCTCTAGGATTCTCTTGTCATTGATTCCCATCACCCTTTGAACAATTGTACCCATAAAGGAAATGTTGGAGACAGGACAGAAATCTTCCATTGTGGCTAGATCAAAAGATCTATTTGGCTGTTTCCCCAATTCTGGGGCCAAGAGATTAGATTACTTCTGTTACTGATATGGCTTCTGTGATTTGGGTTTATTGTTTTAACCTTGGGTGTTATGACTTATATATAGTTGTTAGGGTTTTGGTTTCTTTTTGTTTGGGGGGTTCTTATACGCCATCTAGAGTGACTATTATCAGAAGGGTGACCTTATAAATCATTTAAATAAACAAATCTCTCCACTCCATCCATCAATCTCTATCCCAACAGCTTTTTAAATAATCTTCATAATAGCATCCCTTTCATTATCCCTTCCTTCTTCAGTTGATCTAATTTCCTCTGTCCTATCATAATAATTGCCAAAAGAAAATGATAAAACAATTGTCCAGGCCAATGAGCCAAGCTCAGTGCTGTCTCTTTTTTTTAAGCATCCATGTTTGCTTTCTTGACTTCAAAGCAAAGTTGAGAATAAATACAATGGATGGATGGATGGATGAATAAATGTCTTCTGTCCCAAGTCAAGTAATAAGAACATTCTCTCAGTCAGTGTTGATTTTTCAGCTTCTGGGTAAAAAGAGAATATTTGCCAACTTATACTTAGCACTTATTTGCATCTTGCATTTTTCTAGAAAGTAATCAATATATGTACATTATACTGTTACTCTGTTATTCAGTTTCTGAATTGCTCAGCAACAGTAAGTAGCTAAAGCACTTGATATTCATAATATGACAACAAACTATCAAGGAGCAAGGCTATGCCGTGAATCAGGGGTGGGCAAATATGGCAACTTCACCACCTGTTGACTTAAACTTCTGGAATTCCTGAGCCAGCCATGCTGGCTCAGGAATTTTGGGAGTTGAAGTCCACAGGTCATATAGTTGCCAAAGTTGCCCATCCCTTTCATAGATGAATCAGATGTCAGCATGGAAAAGTAGATCCAAGGAATCAGAGCCAAGGGATGAAGGTGGAAAGTATTCAGAACGTATCCACTACAGCCAGGAATATTTTGATATTCAGATGACAGCTTGATCAAAAAAAAGGAAGCTTTTCATAACTACCTTATCTAGAAAGCTTCAGTGGCCAGCCTTCATGAGCCAGTTCAAAAGCTGAGAATATTTAACTGCTAAAAATGCCTTCTAAATTATACTTCTGGCAATTTACTGAAGGGATAGTTGCATACAGCCCAGAGTTTGCTTTGATAGCTCTTAAGGCTTAGACAGCTGTGGGTCTTCTTTCAAGAGCCCCCAAAAATAGAATACTCACCAACTCAGATTACAATCTCAGTTTGAAGGGAAATTTTCATTTTCTTTTATATAATTCTATCTATCTATCCATCCATCCATCATCTATCTCTTCAAATTACAATTATACTGTTTATACGTGAACATTACAAATGAGAAAAATGCCTATCCTAAATCATAATATTCTGAAATGCAACAATATTGCTAGCATCTAGTTATTTGAAAAATCATTAGGTTGAAACTATTCCCAGTATCCACACTATCAGCAAAGGCAGTGTGTTTCTGACATTGCATTGTGCTGCCATGTACATAAGGCTGCTTGGGCCCCCTTTCCTTTCCTTTCCTTTCCTTTCCTTTCCTTTCCTTTCCTTTCCTTTCCTTGCCTTGCCTTGCCTTGCCTTGCCTTGCCTTGCCTTGCCTTGCCTTGCCTTGCCTTGCCTTGCCTTGCCTTGCCTTTCCCTTGCCTTGCCTTGCCTTGCCTTGCCTTGCCTTGCCTTGCCTTGCCTTGCCTTGCCTTCCCTTCCCTTCCCTTCCCTTCCCTTCCCTTCCCTTCCCTTGCCAAGATTAGGAATTTAGGAGTATCATGTCTAAGAACCATCCATTTTATTTGATGACATAAATAGACTTCAGTCAAGAGGATTCAAGTTGAGGATATCACATCGTATTCTTCTTAAACTTAGTTCCCAAAGTGTTTCCTACCCCCAAATGCTGTTCTGCAGTTCTTGATTCAGATTTCAGTATAATAGCACCCCGTATACCCATTTCAAGAAGTAGTATCACTACCTGGTCACCTTTCACGATCCAGCTGTACCATCGTGCCTACAATAAACTACTTAATTACCATAGCTAAGCAGGTGGCTTGTTAAATATTCATTAAATTTCATTTATTCATTACAATAGAAAGCACTCCTTTTGAAACCTGCCGCTTATGCATGTGGCTATTTTGTGTAACCATGTGGTGCCATAGTTATTTTAGTAACTCTTGTTCTGCTTGGTGATGCAGCCGTCTGTTATATCCTTTGCAAACGTCTGCTATGATTCATTTAAATCTCATTTTGACTGCAGCCGTAGGGATTTTGTTTTTATTCTGTAGTGTCGTATTGTGTATCCCATCTAGGTTCTGCTTAATCCATAGACAGTAAGATGTGGGAGAGGATGATTCTGTTGTGATTCAGGGTCAGCCTGTGGGTCCGGCAGCCGGGTCGGATGACTCGGATGACTCAGATGAGGGGGAGGAGGAGGGTGTTGAAGACGAACTTGCTGATGATGGCTTGGAGGCTTCGCAGAGCCCCCAGCCAGGCCCCTCTTACTTGGTGGAGACTCAGCTGCGCGAGCCCGACAGTGCGGATGATGATGACCCACAGCTGGCCCTGTTCAAGGACGCCCGACGCAGGAGGCAGTCAAGCAGGAGCAAGCAGAGAAAGGCTGTGGGACTCCTCGGAAGGAGGCACAGGGAGGCCACGCCCTGAACTCTAATAAAGGGAGTGTTTGGGGAAGGGCTGGTTGCTGAAAGCAACCGCTCCATTTGAGGATCAAAGTTCCGGTATCTTGTTTCATGTTCTGTTGTTTGTTTGTGTATTAAACTTGGCAGACGTTTTCCAGCCTCAGACGCTTTCCAGCCTCTGCCGTTTGTACAGGGGTTGCCTTTCTGCAAGGCCGGTAGCAGGCTGGTACAGAACAGATTCTGAATATAATGGAACAAGAAGCCGTTCTTGTCTTTACCGTGCCCGTACTTCAGGTATACCTGTCTTCATTTGTAGACAGGTATAAACAGTGAGATTTCTGCCATCAACCTTGAAAGGTCAAAAGGCAGAATTTGAGTCAAGACTAATCCCAACACAATATGTGTTAAGCTCTAGAGCAGGGGTGTCAAACTCAATTTCACTGAGGGCCGCATCAGCATTGCGGTTGCCCTCAAGGGGCCGGGTGGATGTGGCCAGGGTGGGCGTGGCCTACTGGGTGTGTGTGGCTAGAGTGGGTGTGGCCTACTGGGTGGGCGTGGCCAGCTCTACATCGTTCGCATCAAGGGTGCCTATGGGGGCCTGGGCAGGAGTGGGACAGATCTGAGGGTCTCTGGCAGAAGGAGGGTCTCTGGGCCAGGGCCAAGGCAGTGGGGGCCGTTCCCTCACTGTTTCCAGGATGGCTTCGCGGGCCGCATGAAACCACTTTGCGGGCCGGATCCGGCCCCCGGGCCTTGTGTTTGACATGTCTGCTCTAGAGCATTCTAGCCTTCCTCAACCCTTTTCCATAAGAATTCAGGTCTGGGCACAGAACCAAGGCTGCATTGATCACTGTATTTATTTTTGTTTTATATGAAGTTTATTGAAGCTTTTTTTTAAAAAAAAAAGATAAAAACTAATACAAACTAATATAAAGTAAAGAAGAAACAAGAAAAAAGAAAGAAAGCAAAAAGTGCAAGAAAAGAAAGAAGTTGAAGAAAAATAGAAAAGTACTTTGCTAAGTACTTTTGGATGATCTGTGTGGTAGCTTGGATGGAGGAAATGTGCCTTTTCCTAGTTCTTTTGGATTTCTCAGTGGCCTTCAGTACCATCAAACATGGAATAGTGCTCCCTTTTTGTGTGGTTGTTTTGCAAAGAAGATGCCAGCCAAGTGGTCACTTTGTGAAACGGCACAGAGCTTGGCGTTCTCTCTTCCACTTTTTAATATCTCTATAAAGCCACTGGAGAAGTGCAGTTTGGGCTGTCAGTTTAGGATGCAATACCTTCAGTATAGTGGTCTCTATGGTGCTTTTTCAAAAGGCAACTGGACTGGTTTTTTTTCCTTGTGGAAGAAGAAAATGTTTTGCTTCTCATCCAAGAAGCTTCATCAGTTGTTCAACATAATGGTGATAGCTACAGGTAATCACTGCCCAGGCCATGCAGATGATGCTACCAACACCTTGGCCCAGTGTTTGGAGACTGCGAGAATCTGGATCAGATGAAACAAGCTGAACCCAAGCAAGCATTACCGTTGTTCATCACAGGTTTCTGATCTCACCGGTGTTGTCTCTGGATGGAGGAGCATTTTTCATGAAGAAACAGCTTCATGACTTGAGGTCCTCCTAGAATCAATACTATCAATGTTAGATAACGAGGTTGAGATTGTGGCCAGGGGAGCTTTGCCCAGCTTTGGCAGGTACATCAGTTGCAGTGTCACCTAGAATGTGAGGACTTGGAACAGTGACTCGTATCCTTACCATCAATTGTCTGGACTATCACATGCCTTGCAAATTGCTTTGAAAATACCTGCAAGTTTCACTTAGTTCAGAATACAACAGTCAGGCTGCTGACTGGTGTGCTCTGACATGAACACGTTACACTTATCCTTGTAACCCTGCACTCCTTCTTATCAGCTGCCAAATAGAATTCCAAGAACTGCTTTTAATTTTAAAGCATTATATGGCTTGGTTGCAAGGTCTGTCCAAGTTCCTCTTCTCCGAGCAACTTCAGCCTGCCCACTGTCGACATCCCGGGAAATCCTTCTGGTGGTCTTAGTTAGTTAGTTAGTTAGTTAGTTAGTTAGTTAGTCCTATTTAGTTAGTTAATTAGTCCTAATTATTTGTTTATTTGGTTGGCTGTTTGGTTACTTATGTAAAGGAGATCAAAGTTTGCAGGCTCTTTTTCTGTTGCAGCACTTGCTATATGTCTTCCCAAAGATGTGTTCACCTCCTATTTTAGCTGCATTTTGCAAACTTCTTTCAACAGAATGGTTATACAGAACATTTGAATTGTGACAGTCAACTTCCATTTCTTTATTGTACTTAATGGGCTTCATTTATTTATTTTTTACTTTATAGAATTTGTTCTGAATTTGGTTATATGCATCTTTATTTTTATTTTACTTTTAATAATGTTTTAATGGCATGTTTTGGGAGCTATGGAAAGCTGCCTAATAAATAAATAAATAAATAAATAAATAAATAAATAAATAAATAAATAAATAAATAAATAAATAAATATGGACAGGCTTTTGGTTAGCCTAATCCCAGCATTGTGAGAAACTGGGAGGTAGTGGAGCTAGTGAGGTCTTCTGATGAACAGAGGGGCATCTAATTATGGAATCCAATTAGTCAAAAAATAAAGAGGTTGGACAAAGAGAAATCTGGGAATGTTCTACTACTGCCTCCTATCCTGAACCACGGTCTTCTTCTGAATAGATCAAAACTTCTGTCTTTGCATGAACCAGTGAAGCACCTGGGCTAGGGTAATACAGCCCTAAGCTAAAATGTGACTAACTAGTTTGTGCCTGAAAATGGTATGCTGAATGAACTAAAGCAGGGCTTTTCAACCAGTGGTACGGGTACCACCTGTGGTACATTGGCACCTGGCAGGTGGTACACGATCATCCTAGAAAAGTGGTAGCGGGGGAGGGGAATGAGCTGAACTGGTGGCAGCACTGCACAAGCCTGAGCGAGAGACGGCTGGAGCTGCAGGGCTGTCAGGGCTCAGCGGAAGTACCAGGATCAGTGCCAGGCTCCAGCTGGAGCTCGGCGCTGCTTCTGCTGAGCCCAGAAGAAGCACCAATCAGCTGGAATGTTGCAGCATCTCCAGAGTCTTGTGATTTACATTCAGATGCTTGGCAACTGTTTCATATTTATGACGGTCACAGTGTCCCAGGGTCATGTGAAGTGATCAAAACCTGCTGCAACCACCCAGCAGATGGGGGGAATAAAAACCAAACACCCCCCACCTCACCCCTGCTGCCAATCCTCAACAGAAATGCTCACAACAATGAAAACCTTAGACAAGAGGAAGAGCACCGCCGGGCGGGCAGGTGTCTTGCTTGGCTGTGGCTTGGGGGGCACTTTTTTCAGTGCCATTGTATCTTCGAACACTCACTAAGAGAACTGTTGTAAGTTGGGGACTACCCGTACTTCATCACTTTTTTCTTTTTCTTTTTTTTGGGGGGTCATCAAGTTTTTGACACCTTGCTTGGTGATTGGTGGTACTCGGATGTTGCCATATCCTAAAAGTGGTACAATGGGTGAAAAGGTTGAAAAGCCCTGAACTAAAGGTCTATACCCCAGTCCCTTTCACTGCTGTTAATTTACATAGTCATTGCTTGCCACTACAAACATTTTTGCCCTAAATAACCCTGGCCTGATTCTGAATCTGAGGAATCCAGTGATTTCTCCAGCAAAGGCTACAAACACAAATATCAGTAAGAGGAATCACTTTAGATTTCAGGAAAATTAAAATACATTTAAGTGTGTGCTTTAAACAAATAAACAAACCATTTTAACTTAAAGACTCATTAGCTGACCACATTTGGACATCGAGCAGAAATCATAGGGCAACTTCACGAGTGAGTTGGAGCTAATTAGATACTGCACAATTTTTTGGTTTTGGCAGGGGAACAAAAATATTGACTAATATACTAAGATTTTTCCCTCCTTAGTAAAGTTTGTGCTCATGAAGGACTTTTTTTTGTTCTTAACCTTCTATGACCTGCATGAACTGCTGGCTGCCTCAGTCGCAACGGCGGCCCACAGCAGGGCCAAGGTGTGTTGAGTGTGCAAAGGGAATGCCCTCCATGCACAGGCCAAGGGCAAGACCCATGAGGGGGCCGAGGAGATGACCAGCAGTGACCTGCTCTCTAACCGCAATCAAAAACAGATGGGATGGAATAAGCGTGTCTGGAGGTCCACATCATGTGCCTCTCTCCCCCCACACCATCGACTGCTGCTGGTGTCGCCGCAGCACCTGCTGCTTGGAGGGCTGGCCCAGTGGTGGCAGCGGGTTGTGGAGCTCCAGAGTGCGCTGGACGAGGAGCCGGCAGGCTGTCGCTGCTGCCAGCCACTGTTGGCCCCCATGTGCTCACCCCCTCTGTGCATAAGGGCCGATGGTGTCTGGCAGCAGCTGCCCTGCTCCTGCCTCACCTCGCCTTGCACTGTGGCGGTGGCATCCCTGCCCTGCCTCACCTCGCCTCACCCCGTGGGATGAGCCTACTGCCCCACCCCCAACAGATTCTGCCTGCAGCCAGTGCTGCCGCAGCACCTGCTACTTAGAGGACCATCCTAGTGGTCACAGTGGGCTGTGGAGCCCCTGTTGCCGGGCACCATTGGCCCCCCTGCACTTACTGCCTCCTGTACGCGAGCCTGGGAGGTGCCCATACAGGGACAGGGCCTGCCCAGTGGGGGCCAGTCCATTGACATCTCCAGGGAGGCCCCGCGGGTCAAATATGGACCAGTCATAGGTCATATCCTGCCCGCGGATCTTGTGTTTGACATGTCTGTGCTGAAAGAATAGATCTCTGAACTGCTATTAATACCAGTATGAGTTCAGCAGCAAAGGATTCAAAATGTCTCCATGTAACTAGCAAAGGCATCTTAAACAAAATGCAAATCATGAAAATCCAATGGAAACATGTTGTAATGGAGAACATCTAATAGATACATTCATGTACAATTGGTTAATGCAGTAGGTGCCTGTTCTGAATGTGCTTCAGATGACCTCACCACTGCTTATTTGAGGAAAGAGAAAGCAAACATGCTTCAACTCCCATGCCGCAAAATTAAGGTTGTGTTCCTCTTGCAAGATATAATGTGGTCTCTTGCTTGCATCTTTGAGGTCCACCAGACTTTGCAAATGCTTTGTTCATATAAACTTTGTTATTTCCAACAATTTAGTGTGGGCCTTGTTTCTCACACTCTTGCAAAAAGACTTGTGTTCTTCAAACATAATTTCCCAACTTTAATCATTTGCCTTACTTAGAAAATGCATCATACACATTTATTTGAATTTTTCCTAGTTAGTTTTTGAGTGTCATTTGCATTGCTTACCTCTAGAAAAAGAAATCCCATAGGTTTTCATTTGTTCACTCAACTGTTTTGTAGCATGCGCTAGGTAGTATTAAGGCTGCATAAGCAGTAACTTCATTAGTATCCAGGGAAATTTTCTCCAAGTTCAAAAAGAAGCTTTTGAGGAAGAATGAAAAACCTTATCTCCTTTTTAAAAATCTTTTTAGTACAGACATTCTTTACACTTGTTTTTCTCATTAAAAGTTAATGTATTAGTAAACTACTAATTTTGCTATTTATCATGTCTCTGAGGAAAACCAAAGCTAATTCAAACTGATATCTACTTATGAACTTTGGCAAAGGAAAGTTATCAGTGGTGATTTGGAATGTACGCAGGAACACATACTAAATGAGGAGCCTATAGATGAAATCTGCTTTATATGCTCCATGTCTTTGTGTGTGAATGCATCTATATACCTTTCTCACACATCCTAACCAATGGGCCAAATTAGAAACAGGTTTCTGCAGGAAAAAATATTATTTTAAAATATCTACAATCATTTCTGCTCAGAGCTGATCTTTTTTATGTATGCATAGTTTTTCCCAATTATGTTTCAGTGGAAATTAGAATTTCGTAAACAGCGCTGCTCTCTCACACACGTCTTTTCCGTTCCTTATGACTACATTAAGTGGACTGGGAAATAAATGGTCTTGATAGAAACATTCTGAACTTGAAGCTAAATACTTTGGCCACCAAATGAGAAGAGAGGATTCATTGGGAAAAACCCTGATGCTGGGAAAGACTGAAGGCAAAAGGAGAAGGGAATGACAGAGGATGAGATGGTTAGATAGTGTCATCAATGCAATCAACATGAATTTTGGCAGACATTGTCTCTGGGAGACAATAGAGGATAGGGCAGCCTGGTGTGCTGTGGTCCATGGGGTTACGAAGAATCGGACATCACTTAGCGACTGAACAATAACAAAAACATTATTCTAAAATTCAGCAAAATTTCAGGGTATATTTGAATGTTGTGAAGGCGAAAGCTATCACAGCTGTAAAGGTAAAGGTAAAGGTTCCCCCGCACATGCGTGCTAGTCGTTTCCAACTCTAGGGGCCGGTGCTCATCTCCGTTTCAAAGCCAAAGAGCCAGCATTTGTCCGAGGACGTCTCCGTGGTCATGTGGCCGGCATGAATAGACGCCAAAGGCGCACGGAACGCTGTTACCTTCCCACCATAGTGGTCCCTAGTTTTCTACTTGCATCTTTACATGCTTTCGAACTGCTAGGTTGGCAGAAGCTGGGACGAGTAACAGGCACTCACTCTGTTATGCGGCACTCGGGATTCTACCCACCAAACTGCCGACCTTCTGATCAACAAGCTCAGCGTCCTAACCCACTGAGCCACCGCGTCCCTTATCACAGCTGTAGCACGGTTGAAAATGCAGATTTTGAAAACCTGTACCCACATTTCAGAACTTCAGCGCAATTGTACATTTTAAAAAAGAGTCTTCTTTCAGCAGAATTCAGATCTTTAAATGTTTAGATATTTAAGAAATATTTAAAAATTCAAAGTTTCAAAAAAGATCTTTGAAACTCTTGCACCTGCCATCACCGTTACTAAGAAATGGGCCATTCTTTCTCCAAATGAAAAATGCAACTACTTGCAATATCCTTATACTCTGTAGAGGTTTACCTATTCCCTAATGATTTTTTAAGTAATCTGGAAACAGAAATAATACAAAGAGATTCAATCTATGGAATGGACACTGACAGATTTGAAAGTAAGGTTCTTGCAATCCTTCTAGTTACCATATTGAATTCAGTGGGAGTTATCTTTAAATAAGTTCAAGGCATATTCATTTTAAAATGTTATTCCTAACATATGTTAAACTATTAATTAGTTCTGCAAATCTACTGCCCTCAACTGGTTGCCCAATCAGGTCTCTCCCTGGCTTTGTGCAATGTTGTCACTACAGGTAGTCCTTGTCTTACAACAGTTCATTTAGTGACCATTCATTGTTACAATGTCACTGAAAAAAGTGACTTATGACCATTTTTCACACTTAAGACCACTGCAACATCCTCATGGCCACATAATCAAAATTCAGACACTTGGCAACTGGTTCATATTTATGACAGTTGCTGTGCCCCAAAGTCATTTTGCACCTTCTGACAAGCAAAGTCAATGGAGAAACCAGATTCACGTAACAACTGAGTTATTAACTTAACCACTGCAATGATTCGCTTAATAACTGTGGTGAGAAAAATTGTAAAATGGGGTAAAACTCATTTAACAAATGTCTCACATAGCAAGATAAATTTTGGCCTCAATTATGGTCGTAAGGGACACAGTGGTTCAGTGAGTTAGGACGCTGAGCTTGTCGATCAGAAGGTCGACAGTTTGGCGGGTCAAATCCCAAGTGCCGCATAGCAGAGTGAGCGCCTGTTATTCATCCCAGCTTCTGCCAACCTAGCAGTTTGAAAGCATGTAAAAATGCAAGTAGAAAACTAGGGACCACTATGGTGGGAAGGTAACAGCATTCCGTGCGCCTTTGGCATCTAGTCATGCCGGCCACATGACCACGGAGACGTCCTCGGACAAGTGCTGGCTCTTCGGCTTTGAAACAGAGATGAGCACCGGCCCCTAGAGTTGGAAATGACTAGCATGCATGTGCAGGGGAACCTTTACCTTTACCTATGGTCATAAGTCAAGGACTATCTGCATATTTCCATATATATGCCCCCCCACACACACACATGCATATAGGCACAGACCTTGCCATTTTCCTTGGGAAGAAAGAAAAGGGGTGGGGCAAGAAAATGAACCACAAATATGTTTGGAACAGGTAAAAGCCAGGGGTGGGGGAACTCCTCTGCCTTTAAATTGGTGGTCTCAGAGATTAAGCAGCAAGAATGGATCCATGTTGATTCCAGAGCTGCCCTGGGTCAGAAACCAGAGGTGCCTTAAATAGATTTGGTTGTAATCCTTACACAAATTATATGCCCCAGTTTATGAAATATGAGAACCGCATTACAAAAGGAGACCTACTAATATGTGTCATTATACCTCAACAGCATCGAATGGAAATGCCAAAGAGCTCGCTAACTTGGCATATTCCCATGCATTTTCTTTTTTATGAATCTCTGCCTGCTTTCTCTGGCAAGGAAAGCCTCAACAGTGAGAAAATGTCGACATAAAGCAAAATGCTAGCCATGCTGTAGTACTTAAAAATCAATATTATTGGCCCGGCTATCAGACAGGCTACACCACAGGGGAATATCCTGATTAAGAGCAAAGTCAGTGCCACAAGATAAGTCAGTCTTGTCAAAAAGCAAGTGGTAAACTGCATGTGCTCCTGGCAGAACGGTTTTCTTATAAAAGAACGTGAATATCAAAGGACAGACACATTGCAGCAATATGAAGTACAATTACTTTCTTCTACAAAAGAGTGGCTATATCCCACATAGGGATGTACTGATCTGCAGCTATTGTTGTTGGGATCTAAACTTCCAGAATCAGGACACACACTGGGAATTCTTCATCATCATCAGAGTTGGAAGGAACATTGGAGGACTTCTAGCCCAACCCCCTGCTCAAGCAGCAAACTTTATATCAGGGGTGTCAAACTGGCGGCCCACAGGCCAGATGGGTCACAATGCAGGCCACGCCTACCCCAGTTCCACAAAGGCAAAAAACCCCTCACAATACGTCACGATATGTCATGTGACACAATCAAGTTTGACACCCGTGCTCTATACCATTTCAGACAAATGGATGCCCAATCTCTTCCTAAAAGCCTCCAGTGATGCAACACCTTTTGAGGGAGTTGAGTTGAAGAATTCTGGGAATTGAAGTCCTAATGCATCTGGAAGGTATCAGGTTGGGGAAAGGATGCTACACACGAAATGGTCATATCTTCTCAAATTCAGATTTGCTTTGAGTCAATGGAAACATCTCATTTGACATCTTCATCTGTGCAACCACCAAGAGAAAGAAATCAGGAATTCAGAAGAATGGGTGAATCAAAGCTTCAGCTCCATTAGATATCTTCAATTTTACAAGTGGTTTATTTATTTCTGGATATTCATGAAATGCAAGAATACCAGAATAAACATGAGTAGTAGACATAACCAACACAGTTTTTAGAACAGTGTGATTTGCTATAGTTTAAGTAGTTCCCAAACAGTACATGCATCATATAGGCTTGTCTTTCTCTGGAAAAAAAATTGTGATTTTTTTTTTATGCAGGCAAAATAATCCCTATGGGCACCAGGACATCTACAATAACAGTTGTTGCCATCCAGCATCACAATGTTATTGAAAATAGGTATCTTTTTAATTAAATGCCTCAGATTTTATGAGAGTACCAAATCTGATTTCAGCAGCTTTCCATTCAATTTCATATGTAAATTTCAAAATCTTATTTACGTAGTACGGGAAATAGTTCTAAGATGGCGGCGCCTGGAATGGCTGCGGCTGCATTGGCTCTTGAAGGTGAATAGTTTTGGGAGGGATAGTAAGGGCTATAGGCCACATGATCAGGAAGATTTTAATGTGTTTGAGCAACATGGTGGAACTAAGGTAACATACGACATACGACCAACAATCTTTGCTGGCCTGGCGAGTTTCTAGTTGTTTTGGAACTGTTGGTGAGACCGTTAAAAGTCGTTGGCGCTGTTTGAATTTGTTCTACCAGCAGCAAGATCTGACTGCTGGCCCAGTGATGGATTCTACTGCAAATCAGGGCTGTTTCAAGAGGAGGCAGAGGAGGAAACATCTGTCCTGTTTGCCATCGTTCACTCCCTAGAGACTAAAATGGACAATGTGAAATTTGAGCGGGAGGTGGTGACCCTTTGAGAGCTGTATGCAACAAAATTTCATTTTAATGTATGCCGATTGGTGTACATTCAAAGTGACAATAAAGTTATCATCATCATATCACCAACATTACTCAAGATTTGAAAACCTCATGAGATTCCAAACCATTGTGTATAATAGGGTTGCACCATACGCTGTTGTTAGTGTGAATGCTATTGGATGATCTCACCTACTTTGATGTATGTGACAGATTGAAGGGAGCTTTTACCAATCAAATGGAAGATACTTTTAGTTACGAAGAAACTAAACTTTTAGTTACTCTTTAGAAACAAAGAGTATCACACTCTTGCCTGTTGAGAGATTCTTATGGGAAAGTAGAGAGGGGTGGTTGTCCTGATGGGACTCTTAATTAAAAAAGAAAGATGCAAACATAATCAGTTAACTTCCAGTTTAATTTCATATTTATATGAATTGCAATTGTATATCATAAACCTTGTTTTTAAGCTTAGGGAACTCTTCAGTTGAAGCTGTTATCAAACAAACACCCTGCTTTATTCATCACAATGCAGATGGCATTATCTTCTATTTGTAACTCTCCCGTGTTTTCCCACTGTTCTGTCCTTTTTAGAAAAAAACATTCGAAGTGTGGTGGGGAAACAGAATAGTTCTGAAATGCCTTTTGATGATGACCCTAGTGTTGAAACCTGGAAGCATCCTTATTATCAGGAGCATGCAATGAATTATGTACAAGGGCTATGTACATTTTTCAAAAACTAACTGGAAAATGTACATTTCTCAACTGCTCATTAAAGCAGCCATATCCTTTTTCAAGTTTCCTTGGGAGCTGAAATAGATGCTACTTCTTTGAAACAAAGATAGCAGAGAAGTCATGTGCTTGTGTTCACAAAAGTTCCAATATTTTTTTCCACAGTAACATAATCAATGATTTATTAGAATTCCACTCCCTTGAATCAGGATTCCAAGAAAAAAAGGCAATTTAGAAAAGGGGATGACAGTAATGTAGTCATAGATAAATCTACCAGTTTAACTTTTTTTCTAAAAAAAATCTTTTACTATCTACCTATTTATTTTGTTAACTTTTTGTAAAAAAAAAATCTGCTAATTCTTTTCAACCAGTGGTACGGGTACCATCTGTGGTACATTGGCACCTGGCAAGTGGTACACGATCATCCTAGAAAAGTGGTAGTGGGGAAGGGGAATGAGCTGAACTGGTGGCAGCACCACACAAGCCTGAGCGAGAGATGACTGAAGCTGCAGGGCTGTCAGGGCTCAGCGGAAGCGCCAGGATGAGCGCCAGACTCCAGCTGGAGCTCAGCGCTGATCCCAGTGCTTCTGCTGAGCCCAGAATAAGCACCGAACAGCTGGAATGTTGCAGCATCTCCAGAGTCTTGTGATTTACATTCAGATGCTTGGCAACTGATTCATATTTATGACGGTCACAGTGTCCCAGGGTCATGTGAAGTGATCAAAACCTGCTGCAACCACCCAGCAGACAGGAGAATAAAAACCAAACACCACCCCCCACCCCACCCCCACTGCCAATCCTCAACAGAAATGCTCACAACAATGAAAACCACAGACAGGAGGCTCGGCTGTGGCTTGGGGGGCACTTTTTTCAGTGCCATTGTAACTTCGAACAGTCACTAAGAGAACTGTTGTAAGTCAAGGACTACCTGTACTTCATCACCTTTTTCCTTTTTTTTTGGTCATCAAGTTTTTGATACCTTGCTAGGCGACTGGTGGTACTCAGATGTTGCCATATCCTAAAAGTGGTACAATGGGTGAAAAGGTTGAAAAGCCCTTTGCTAATGATCATGCTATAGATATGCTTTTTACAGGTACTCCTTGAGTTACACCCCTTCATGGATTACTGCCTTGTCGTGGTGAAGGGGCTTGTGTAATTCAATGAAGCTATGACCTATGCCATGCAGGGCCACCCAAGATGGACAGGTCATAGCAGACAGTTCTGATAAAACATGATCCACTGGAGAAGGAAATGGCAATCCACTCCAGTATCTTTGCCATGAAAATCCCATGGACAGTGCCAAAAGGCAAAAATATATGATGCTGGAAGATGAGCCCCTCAGGTTGGAAGGCGTCCAATATGCTACTGGGGAAGAGCAGAGGGCTAGTACTAGTAGCGCCAGAAAGAATGAAGCGACTGGGCCAAAGCCGAAAGGATGCTCAGCTGTGGATGTATCTGGCGGTGAAAGGAAAGTCCAATGCTCTAAAGATTTTTTCTCCATAGGAACCTGGAATGTAAAATCCATGAATCAAGGAAAGCTGGACGTGGTCAAACAAGAGATGAAAAGACTGAACATCAACATCTTAGGAATCAGTGAACTAAAATGGACAGGAATGGATGAATTTAATTCAGATGACCATCAGGTATACTACTGCGGGCAAGAATCCCTCTGAAGAAATGGAGTAGCCTTCATAGTCAATAAAAGAGTAGGAAAAGCAATACTGGGATACAATCCCCGAAATGACAGAATGATCTCAGTTCGAATCCAAGGCAAACCATTCAATATCATCGTAGTCCAAGTCTATGCTTCAACCACCAGTACTGAAGAGGATGAAATTGTCAAGAAGCAACAGTGAGAACTGGACACAGAACCACTGATTGGTTCAAAATTGGGAAAGGAGTCCAGCAAGGCTATATACTGTCGCCCTGCCTGTTTAACTTAAAAGATGCTTGCTCCTAGAGAGGAAAGCTATGGTAAATCTAGACAACACACTAAAAAGCAGAGACATCACCCTGCCAACAAAACTGTGTATAGTCAATGCTATGGTCTTCCCAGTTGCAATGTATGGCTGTGAAAGTTGGACCATAAGAAAGGTTGAGCACCAAAGAATTGAGACCTTTGAACTCTGGTGCTGGAGAAGACTCCTGCGAGTCCCTTGGACTGCAAGGCGATCAAACCAGTCAGTCCTAGAGGAGATCAACCCTGACTGCTCTTTAGATGGCCAGATCCTGAAGCTGAAACTCAA
This sequence comes from Vipera ursinii, assembly GCF_947247035.1. NCBI lineage: Eukaryota > Metazoa > Chordata > Lepidosauria > Squamata > Viperidae > Vipera > Vipera ursinii. Next base: position 149,022,544 of record NC_139516.1, on the reverse strand, counting down.
ATACTTTGTCCACTTAATGAGAAGGAAGGACTCACTGGAGAAGAGCCTAATGCTGGGAAAGATTGAGGGCAATAGAAGAAGGGGACGACAGAGAATGAGGTGGCTGGATGGAGACACTGAAGCAGTAGGTGTGAGCTTAAATGGACTCCAGAAGATGGTAGAGGACAGGAAGGCCTGGAGGAACGTTGTCCATGGGGTAGTGATGGGTCAGACACGATTTCACAACTAACAACCTTGACTTACATCCACATATTCAGCAACCATTCTAAATTGCAATAACATCGAAGGAAATGGACTTGCAACAGGTGTACAAAGTTGAGGCCGCTGTAGCATCCCCACAGTCACATCTCCATTTGTGACCTTGCCTGCCAGCTTACTACAAGTAAAATCAATGAAGAAGCCAGCGTGAAAAGTCTCAAAACTCATTTGTAACTGTAATTGACTCATAAGCCACTCTCACCAGTTTTTTCTCCCAGGAAACCCGATTATGGAGTATGAGGTCCAAGGGATCTAATATTCCAAAGGATCTCCCTCACCCACCAAGCTTCCCAGCACAGTACTGCCCTTGCCAGCTTCCCATGTTTCCCAGGGTTTGCCCATAGCTTCCCACCACACTTCTTACCTGGAACTCCTGCCTCTTTCTCCTCAACCATTCATGTGCTCCTGAGATTACCCCAACAATGGAGATGGCTGGCATTGCCATTGCTAAGCAACATGGTCACACGACATCATGCTAAAAAATAGCAATATTATATATGTACGTATGTATGTAGTAAAAGTTACAATAATCAGAAGTAATAGGAACAATGCCATGAATTACCTATCTTTGTTCCAAGCAAGTCTTCACATACTCTTTACCCCAAAATTTAGCATCCTTGTCTATTGATCTATGATGCACATGTTCTGCCCAAAAAAAAACAACCTAATGATGTTATAATTCTAAAGATCTCAGCTGTCACGTTGGCCACCAATGTATAACAGGGATTTTGCTTTTAAGTTAGCATTTGAAGATCCTGGCTACTGCCTACTAATATTGCTGGTCCTATTGGTTTCATTGATTCCTACATGGCTGAAAGGTCTATATGCACGGACATTCAAGTCTTGCTCCCATTCCTATCTGAATAGGCTTTTTGCATATAACTGGTTATAGAGACCATAAGCAATGCACATTTGTTTCTGTTTGTGATCCGACATTCCAAACCAACTCAGAAAGCCACCTGTAAATTATGACATTCCATCAGCCTTTGTTACACACCTTTATCTGCCAGTATGAATTCTGCCCCTCCAGTGCCATTGCTCTGCCTGAATCAGTCTTACTTCTGTCCTTTCTTGCTTATGAAGGCATCCTTCATCCTTGCATCTGTCAGCTTATGTGCTTCTTAAAAGCCAAACTGCAGTGGATCCAATATCCTCAGAAGCCTCAGCCAGGCCCTCTCCATGCCTTCTGGTCTGCACTGCTTCTGTCGCAGTGATTATGAAGGCAGCAGTTGTCCTGCAATTAGGATCCTCATGGGCTGCCCAGTCTGCATCAGCCCTTGAAGCCAGCTGCTCCATAGCCAGAAAAATCTTGGCATACCTTCCTTGGAGGCACTTTCCTTCCCGGAATCTATCTCCTTTTCCAGACCACTGCCTTTATTCCTCTAGGCCTCTGGCCAACTACACCACCTTTCCCAACTACAGACTTGATTCACTCAAGCAATTCTTTTTAAGTGCCACCTGTGTTTCGGACCACAGCCTGTATTTCAGGCTCTGAAAGTGGAAATTCATCCTCCAAGCATCCTCACTGTTAGTTTTTCTTTCCCTCCTGTTGTCTCTGAGGAAACAGATGTTTACGAGCTTCCATGGGGAACGTACCATCCTGTAGGCCCCATCTAAGGCTCTTCTTGTGTTAACCTTCATCTTCATACAGATGATACATATTCTTCAGATTCTCTGCTTATTGTTCCATTTTCTCTTGGAAATTAATGCATGCATCATCTTATTATCAAATTCAAGCCAGTGGACAGTTTTCTTCATTTTTTTAAAAAACCATGAAGGAATCTGCTATATTTCCTATTATGGATTTATTACTACATCATGTTTGGAAACAATCTTATATGTGCATTTTGATTTATTTATTTATTTATTTTTTTAAAATTAATTGCTTCATTTGTGCTGAGGATGAAAATATAAAATATACCCGAAGAAAATGGAAAACGTAAGACTTTCCACTTTAATTCTGAAACTGTGAAAAACACATTAGGCCTGTTCAGACAATCTAACTATGTTGATTGAATGCTTATCCAGGCAGTCTTGTTTGGGGGTGGGGTGTCTCCTACCTTATACATAACTTCTGAGTAGATATGTACAAATACAAATAATACCTGTGTCTAGGCAATACAGAACTTTGAACATAGAAATGTAAGATTATAAGTAGAGCCCAATATTGTAGGACCATCTAATCCTGCATTCTGCATTACCTAAAGCTGAAAGCATTTTCTTTAAAAAAAACTCACCTTCTGGGATTAGAAAGCAACAGTCCCTTCCATTAGCACGTCTCAGCCCATCAGTATTTAAGGCCTGCTGCCTATGATACAGTAAGTAGAAAAGACCTGTCAATATTAGTAGCCCTAGCTGACCTGATCTTCAGTGAGACTGTCCAGTCCTTCCACTTTGTGGCCAGACAATCAGACAAGAAGCACATCCAAAAGTACTAGTACTAATTTTATGGTAATGTGACGTTAACAGAATCTGGCAAGTCTAAAAATACATCTCTCTCCCACCCTCACCTTTACAATGCAAGAAACTAAGGAGGGTCCCTTCTGAGACATTTGCCATTGTGGGGAAGCTTCTCTCTCCAGGCTATGCATGATTTTATATACAGATGAGAAGCGAAACATCTTCAAAGAAAAACAAGAAACTCCAGTTGCCTCTTTAAAAAGCACCTTTGGGACAACCATGACCTGGATGACTAAGAATCTCCATAGACATGATTTTATATACTTCTACTATGTCTCTGTCAGGGACACAGTGGCTCAGTGGGTTAGGACGCTGAGCTTGTCGATCACAATGTCAGCAGTTTGGCAGGTTGAATCCCGAGTGCCATGTAACAGAGTAAGCACCTGTTACTCATCCCAGCTTCTGCCAACCTAGCAGTTTGAAAGCACATAAAAAATGCAAGTAAAAAAATAGGGACCACTACAGTGGGAAGGTAACAGCGTTCCATGCACCTCTGGCATCTAGTCATGCCGGCCACATGACCACAGAGATGTCCTCGGACAAACACTGGCTCTTCGGCTTTGAAACAGAGATGAGCACCAGCCCCTAGAGTTGGAAACGACTAGCACGCATGTGCGGGGGGACCTTTACCTTTACCTTACTATGTCTCTCCTTGCTGGCAGCCATAGCCAAAGTTCATTTCTTTATTTGCTCATACCCAATAGACAGAAACTTGCAAGACTAAACTAATACTACTCTACCCTGGGACATTCTAGGGGGTTGCTAGCTTAGCTGTGGGCTGTATTGCTTCTTATCTTACCCTTCTCCTTAAAATATGCTCTCTCTTTCCTGGGAATCTGCTGCTTCGCCATAGTCTAGTTATCCTTCTTCATTCCAAGTTCATTTTTTTTAATTCCATATGGCAGTATTTCTCAACCTCAGAAGCTTCAAGATGTGTGGACTCCTAGAATTATCCAGCTGGCATGCCACAGGGGAATGTTCTATGGTAGGTCTCTAACCATTGGTTGTCTCCCCCACCCCACTTTGTTGTTCCATCTTGTCTAGCTTTGCAGTATTCTTTTGAAGGATCAGTAAACAAATACTGTCAGCATTCCTTCTACGGAGATCTTTCCACAGATTTGCATAAAGGTGTTTGTTCTTCTTCTAGTTCTGGAGCTTTGAGACTTTTCCACCCTGACTGGCTTGAAATCATCAACATCCCTTCACTCATCTGTCCAGTCTCAGACCATTGATACAAATTAAAAAAACGCCAGTCCCAAAGCCAATTCTCACTTTATATATCTCATTAATATAAGAAGCGCCTGGTTACTTAACTGTGAAAAAGCCTGCAAGTCCTACAGTAGATATAGCTGTTATCACAGAACAGATTACTGACATGTGCAACTCTTTCAGGAGTTGCACATGAGGTGAATGGCAGCATGAATGTAGCACGATTCCTGTCTTGCTCTGTTTACTTTATTGGATAATTTACTTCCGAGCACGAGAAAGTAGATGGCTTCAATATATAATCCAAGCATAGCATTACTGCAGCGCTAGGCATGTTTGTTTATTGAGTTCTACATCACTTATACTCTAATAGGTATACTGAGATTTGCAGCCTTCTGTCTTCCTGGATATGACTCCATAATAAGCTTCAGAGAAACATAAACAAGCTTATATCATTTCTGTAGATTTAAAAAAAAATCCTTCTGCAACATGTCTTTAGCAGCGTCCTCTATAACCAAAGCACATAGCATTAATTGTGAAATAGGGATTTAAAAAAAAATAAAGATCAACTTGTTCAGCATGTTCTATCTAGATAAACATCGGAAGAGTGCTGTTTTAATTAAAATCATTAGGTATAGAAATGAATAATCACAGCTTCATCAAACGTAAGTTTTATTTCCCTGAAACATTTAGAGATAGTAGAAATAGACGACAAATAAGCCAGTTTTAGGAATAATCCAGCAAACATTCCGAAAAGCTTTTGATAAAATAACTTGTCAAAGTGCCCAGCAAGTTTGGTAATCATAAGATAAGAGAAGTTTCCTTACACCTTGGTAAAACTGAGCAAAAAGAATATTAAATGAACAATCCTTGGAACGAAAGAACTACATTTGATAAGAATGCTACACTGTTTAGTTTTAAAAACTAAAAAAGGAAATCTTTAGAAATGACCTATCTAAACAAGAACAGTGACTTTAAAATGTAAGCAAGTGTCATGTAAAATAACATACTTAAGATTAAAATAGTAGCAACTTACCATTTAAATCAGTCAGCTGATGGTCTTATACATATGAATCACTAAATATCCTGTCTTCTATACTGCTGTATTTGTAGAACAATATTCCAGTTTGCTAGCGATTGCAGAAAAAATATTATTTATATTTTGCAATATAATGGAGATTTTTCTAATCATCTTCACTTTACGGTTAAAATGTATTAACTCACTGCTTTTATTCTTGGAACTGTAAATTTCCTTGATATAACTTTTTAAAATGCAAATCTTCCAAGAAATAAGCTCTTTTTTAATTGTAGTAACTGATATTTGCATGGTATTAGTATACCAATGTTTTTTTAAATGGCTTATTGATCAGAGTAAGGCTATGTTGCTGAGAAATTCAGGACAGATGAAAAGAAGTAATTTTTTTTCCTATGGCACATATTTAAATTATGAAATTTCCATCTGAAGATAAAACTTAAGAAAAGACCATGAAGCAGAAGAACAAGTAGAAGCTGCTCTGAGAAATAGTATCAGAGCACAGATGATTTTATTAAATTCTTCTCATGAACCTTTTCTCATTGTGAATATTGGTGTTTCAAATTAAAGTATGCTTTATACAATGAGATATATTTTAGCCTCCTTAGGAATGCCATCATGTACAATCTGACATGACCATTTCTCCATGCTTGAAAAGGAGTTTTAAAAGTTTGTCCTCCTTCAAAGACCAGTCATGATCGTCTTAGATGTTTCCAGATAAAACTCTTATTATCTCATCTCATTGGTGGAATTCTATGGTGGTGCTGGAAAATGAAATATTTGTTTTCTTCAGTCTCTACTATTTTTTCCATTTAAGGAAGGAAAGTTAGAATAATCACACCAATAACCTTTGATTGACAGTGTGGCGGAGCTATATAGCTGGAAGCATTTAACCCTAAATGAGTTTAAATTTCCCATCACATTCCAAGTTAGAAGGAAGAATTTCCCTTCTATAATAGGGTGCTGTTCAGCTACTAAACTCTGATTTTTGTATAGCATTCATACAAGACCAGAATAAAAAGTCTTCCCTGATTTTGCTTTACATAAAAGATAAGTTCTTAATTCTATGTAGTTGCCCTCCCTCTAGCGACAGAAACGAACATTACAGTAAATGAAAGCATTTTATATTTTTATTCCGAGGTTGGGGCTAGTTGTACTAGGACTGAGCTACTCAGAGGCCCACTGCATGTGAAAATATTCATCTGCTTGTGGATCCTATTTATATTTATTATATTGCTTCCAAGGAAAGGGATCTCAATTCAGATGTGAACAAATCTGCCCATTGATATCCTGCTGTATATTCTTCTTTGGGATTGGATACTGTAAGAAGGACCTTAAGAAATAATATCATCTGGATGTCCTTGTTTGGGGTTGAAAGCTAAGAACTCTAATACAGGTTAGACTGGGAAGTTTTTAAGAAGTCTAGAGGAAGATATCACAATCCACTTTTATGTTGTCACCACAAAATCTAACTGCACATGTCCATTAAGTCACCAGGAATCCGCTTTAACTCGAAGGAGACTTAATGATGAGGATTTTCAAATATGTGTAAGTAAATTATATTTAACTACAGCTCAATGGAGCATATATCCCCTTTTTGCCTGTGGCGATAGACTGAAGCCTTGGAACAACAATTGTATTTACCATTAGATTTGTCTGCTTGCTTCTGCATCCAAAACTACTATTTCCCTAATCTTGAATGCAACGTTCTAATTCCGCACACAAAACTAACCATCTTGTTAGAATACGAGAAACAGTAGATTAAATAAGGGGGTTACATTTGAGTAGACAGGATAAGCAGAGAATGGGGAAAAGAGCAGACATGCTTGTTCAAAACAAAAGACAGAGGAAGGTCCAGACATGTGAAGAGTGCATCAAAGGGACCTGTCACTTTTTATTTATTTATGAAATTTGATATGGCTGCATATTCCTCTGTATGAATTCTGGTTGGCTGACAACAGTTAACAAAATCAACAGAATAATAAATCAAGCTAAAAACAGAATCAAAATAATCACAATACAATAGCCAAAAATAAAGGTAAAAGATAAAGGTTTCCCCTTCCAGTCGTGCCTGGTTCTCATTTCTGTTTCCTAACTGAGGGAGCCACTGTTGACCAAAGACCTTTCCATGGTCAAGGCGCTATATAAACAGACTCAACAAACAAACCAAACTTATAATGGGCTCATCTAGCATCCTGACTCCTCACAGCCTCTTCAAAAGGCCGTCTAGATCTCAGAAACAAAGGTCACAACTGAGAAAACACGACTCTTCATTGTTTAATAGAGAGGACCAGCACCGTAAGATCTGGTCGGATGGACAGAAATCTTTAAAGTGTCTTTAAAGGGCAAAGGCCCATTCAGATATTGTTGTATCTTCTCTGGAAGAAGATATGTTCTGGGGTTTTCGCCTGATGCTCAGATAACTTGGCTGCTCTTTGATATTATACACTGAATTTGAGAGGAGATGCCCTATTCTGTCCTAATTAAAGCAGCAAAATAAATCAAGCTAACCTTAATATTGCTGTTGCTGCAGTTGTTGTTTGACAAAACCAGTGTTGCATGTCTTTTTTTCTGAACAGGCTGATAAAAATGATTTAAAAATATAATGTGCTTCATGTCATTGCCTAAATACGCAAATGTAAGGATTTTCTATCTCTCACCAGTGCAGGTACCAACCAGGCTAATTCTCTGTCTCAGGAAGTCAAAAGTTGTTTTTCTTTAAATAATGATATATATAAAATCTATAAAAATGCAGGAATGCATATTTCCTTAGAAAATATTAGAGGTTCAGTTTCTTTTGCCTATGCTACTGTTTGCTGGAACAAATATCAGCTATTGCATGTTCTGTGATTTTATACGATTTTACACATATTAAAAAAAGGTATAACTGATACATTTTACTCTGAAACACATCCTACTGCTGTCAAACTCTGATGAAAGTTGTTTTCTAAGCTTGATTTTTTTATTTTTTTATTTTTTGGTTCCTTTAGGCAGATCATCACATGTTATTTTTCCCCTCCAATTTTAATCCAGGAAAATAGCATAGTGAAAGTCTGATAAGAAGTCACAAAATGAGATCAGCACTCATTTCCTTCCCTTGTAATCCTAAATTCTGATTATTTTTGTCTCTTTTCCAGAATTCCAGACTCATTTTAGCTTCTGTTTTGTCTGAAATAATACTGAACCTGCATATTTCACTTACGTTCCTGATTCCAGAGATATCCATGTCTGTGGGGAAAGCATTAATATTTTGACATGCAGCCAACTTAGCTCCTAAAATACAAAAATAAGGGAATAGAATGCATTCTGCATTTTGTTTGTTTGTTTGTTTGAAGGCAAAGCTCCAACAATGAAGCAGGTTTGTGTTGCAGTCATTAAAAGGAAAAAAAACGACAAGATGTCTGCCAAGTGTTCAACAAGTGCAAGTTCTTGGAAAGGATCAAAATAAATAAATCAAGAAATTGATCTAGTATTGTTGTATATTTTGCCAAAAAAGCAGAAGGCATTACAAAAAGGATATAATGTAATAAAATCTGCATAAAAGAATTAATATGTAGAAATACTGACTTAAATTTGTGGCATCCTCGGTGCTCCCTGGGCTTCTTGTTTTCGTGTTGTTGTTTTCGTGTTGTTTTCTCAACAAACAAGGAAGATTATCAGTGCTAGTGGGGAGTGAGGTTTTCTCTTATTTTATATACTAGTGGCTCCCTGTCAGTGTTAGTGGGAGTGATCTTATGGTTCTACCAACACTGACGGAGCAAGCCACTACTATAGAAAATGAGAGTAAAGCCCACTCCCTACTAACACTGATGATCTTACCTAGTTTGGTAATGAAATGTCTGCAAGAAAACAACCAAGCTCAGAGAGAACCAAGTGTTCTGTACCAGCCTGCTACCGGCCCTGCAGAAAAAGCAGGGACAACCCCTTTACAAACAGCAAGAGGCTGGAATAAAGCCTGCCAAATTTATTAACATAAAACAGAGCAAGACAAGACACCAACCATGAAATAGGAGCTATGAAACAGGAACTATTCAAGCGGTTGCCTTCAGCAAACCAGCCCTCCCACACATTCCCCTTTTATACAGTTCAGGGCGTGGCTTCTCTCTGCCTCCTTCCGAGGTGCCCCATTGCCTTCCTCTGTTTACTCCTGATTGACTGCCTCCTGCGTCGGGCATCCTTGAAGAGGGCCAGCTGTGGGTCATCTTCATTCACGCTGTCAGGCTCACACAGCTGGGTCTCCGTCGTGACCAGGTGGGTGGGGCCTGGCTGAGGGCTCTGCGGAGCCTCAAGGCCATCATCAGCAAGCTCTTCAACACCCCCCTCCTCCTCCTCTGAGTTGTCCGACCCAACTGCCAAACCCACAGGCTGACCCTGAATCACAACACCAAGGACCCAGCAGTTCAACCCTGAGCTACTATATTTTTTGTTTGTTCGTTTGTTTGTTTGTTTGTTTGTTTGTTTGTTACATTACTATGCCACCATCTCCCCAATAAGATATCAGCGGTAGGTTTTACTGTGATTTCTGACCTGTGTGTCTATACTGTCCTGTTCAGTGATATAGAGTTAATGGGTTCTCCCTTCTCAGCATTCTTTATGTTTCAAAAATCTCAGACTAGATAGACCTCCAGAGAAAGTGTGTCCCTGAATAAGCTGAAAAAGATGGCTGGACTGGGGAAAATGGGGTCGGGGTAGTGCTTCTCAGCAAGAGTAGAAGAAAACTAGAGTCAAATATGTTCACCACACCTCATTCTTATAGCGCCAAGACAACTCTAATGTGGTATGTTTATCACCTCAGCAAGCTTGGACTAAAACTGGCAGAATTGTGCCTCACTTTGTTTTTCAAGGACAATCCAGCTGTCATTTCAAGGATGCTCTTTAATATGCTTGTCAAAAAAAAGAAAACACCTCCATATCTGGCAGAAGAATGCCTTCCTCATCTCTGAAGTTTATAATGTTATTATTTTACCTTTAGGTTTATCAGTCTGTGTTTGGTTTCCCTGGAAGAATACAAGAATGTCCAGAGAAGCTCATTTTGGTAATCCAAGGGATTCTGGATAGGAACTGATGCTCCGCAAGGGTTTAGTGAGAAATTGCTTGTTTTTCAGAATTACCGAGCTGAAAGAAAATATACGGAAATTGGGAGATGGGAAAGTAGAAAAAAAGAATTATCTGGTCAATGAAACTGGTGACAAGATGGGATCAAGGCAGAAATTGATTCACCAAGCTTTTCTAACTTAGCACCTCCCAGCATGTTGGAGAACAACTTTCTAATTGTCAGCTCCTTTGTCCACTGGCCACGCAAGGTGAAAATTATAGAGTTAAGGGGTCCTTGGCGCTCTGCCAGCTTGATTGCTTTCTTGCCGACGTTTCATTATCCAAACTAGTAACATCATCAGTACGAGCTAAGGAGTGGGGTTTGCTCTCTACTGGCTTGCCCTGTTGTCAGTGTTGGTGGGGGTGGTCTTGGTAGTTCTTTAGTTGTTTACTGTTGGCTTGCTTGGTAGTTCCTTGGGGTATTGTTTAATTCTTGATTGTTGGTCTGATTTTAATCTTGGAGTTAATCTATGCTCATCTGGGCACTGATTTCTGGTGGGGAGGTGTTTTTGTTCCCTTTTTGGCTCGTCTCTTTTGCATAGCATGTAGATATTGTTTGTCTATGTGTCTACTGATAACTAATTTGTCAGAATGCCAGGCTTCTAGAAATTCCCTAGCTTTTTGGACTTTTGTTTGGTCTAGGATGGTGACAGTTTCACTGTTGAAACTATGGTTATGTCTGTAATTATGGAGTTATTCACCAAGCTTTCTGGAAAACATCAGATCAGGAAACCATAACATCAACAGTGACCTGAGAATCACTCCAATTGATTATAGTGTAGATTATTTTTGAGTAGGAGGTTTAAACTAATATTTGAAAGGAAAAATTGTCAAAAAGATCAGTGCCACCATACATTTTAGTCTTTCTACAATGAAACAGCCAAAGATACCCATCCAATATCCAGTAGTGTGACATGTATTTAAACAGAGAGAATACTGCTGGTTGTATACCTTTTTTTTATTTGAGAGACACTACGGCAGAGATCCCCAACCTTTTGAGCATCAGGGACCGGTTACGTGGAGAGAGGTTTTTCCACAGACTGGAGGGGGCGTAGCCTTGTGTGCTGCCTGCATCCTGTGGATGGGCTTTTCCTTGTTTGTGCAGACTACTTGCTGGCATGCCATGGACCGGTACTGGTCCACAGACTGGTGGTTGGGGGCCCCTGCACTATGGCATTAGAGAAGTGAGATATAAAGCCTTCATCAAATATAAATAATAAATAATAATAAATAATCCTGATCAATAGCACCTTCAACTGCACCCAAAACAAATCAGCAACTAATGCAACTCCCATCATGTTAATGTTATATGTCAGTATTGATTTGTCTTGCTTAACATGTAGGCTATTGCATGTATTTGTTGATTCTGGGAGTTATTCCCAATGGAGAAATTTATAGTAGTCTATCCATGAGGTGACAAGGGCAGTAGTAATTTTGCTGGTGCCTTCTATTCCAGAAAAGGTTGTACCTGAGTAGCAGAATAAACTGGGGGATGGCCCTGCTGGCCACAGTTCCCACCTGCTTTGAGATGAGAATCCAGAAGCATTACTAGAGTGTGCACCAGCTCTTTCTCACAGAGCACAACCCCATCCACAACTAAAGTTGGTATCATCCCAGAATCATTTGCTTTCTGAACCTGTAGCCATTTTGGTAGGGTTGAATCTCAACTTGTTTCTACCCATCCAGACACTTACAGAACACTTCCAGGTACTAATATATTTGCTTTACTTCCCTTTCCACCCAGATTCGCATACCTTTGGTTTAGAAAGGACTGAATCAGTGAATACATTAACAAACCATTAAATATGATGCACCTGTAGCCCACAGACAAAATGTAGCTAAAACGCATTAAAAAAAAACCTTATAATTTGATTTGATTAAATAGCATTAACTTCATAGCCAGTGATAGACAAAACTGTGCATGTTGGCTTCAAAAATTCCTCCCAATTGATTAATGCAATTGGTTAATGTTAAGCTTAATTATTTTACAGAATAGTCTTTTAATTAATATTATATTTGCTATGTGTATTTGGATTCCCCAACCACTTGCTCCTTCTGCTGACTGCATCTCTGTGCTCACGTTGTGCATGAGAGAAAAGTACAAAAGGTTAGTGACAGCATTAGAAGAGTCCTAAATAAGTTGCAGATGGTGACTCATCACCAGATCACTGACACTGACATTTTAGCTTCAGTCAACCGGCCATCTGCACTGGCCATCTGAACAGAGTAGGAATGTTTTGTTCCTGAGACCAGAAAAAGAAAATGCTTTCATACATTTGTGGATTTATGTCATTGTAGTATGAATTCATCCATTTTAACAACACCCCCCCCCAAAAAAAAAACTATGCATGGATATGTCATATACAGAGTCAACCACTTTGCCTATCCTGTATGCACCTTTAGATTGCCTGGTCAGTCATAGAAAGGGCTGTAATACAGGGGTGCTCAAACCCCAGGCCGCCACCCACTACCGGGCCACATCTTATCCAGAACAGAGCCATGGAAGCAACGGGTGAGCGTAGATGCGTGCTACAGCTCCACTTGCAGGAGCAGCGAGCACAAATGCCCGCTGCTTACACAAGTGAAGTTGCACGTGTGCACTCATCCGACACTCCCACAGAACCATCCCCTCTCTCCGCCCCCCGCTCCGCCAGTGTGCAAGGCAAGAAAGGTCAGTGACTGCTGCTCTAATAGGCTAAGCAACAGTTATATTTCAAATAGATTCCACAGCAGAAGCCAGTTAGCTAATTCTACAAAGGATGTAAGGCCAACTTCAAGAAAATGTCCTCCTTCCTGAAGGAAACATGGTAAATTGTTGAAAGAAGCATGCATTTTTATAATGGAATTTCCCCATTGAACAGAGAACAGCAGTTATCCTTACGTACACACTTTAACGTTCATTTTATCTGTGAAGACAAAGCAAAAACCAACAAAATAAAAATAATCCTAAGTGTGGAAAAGTTGTAAAGGGCATGTATAAGCAATTTCTTCTTTCTGAAAAATAAAAAGAGTAAATTCAAGAGCAAAAAGGTTTTAAACTGTTGATTGGAGTATTTGCATGCAGAGTATTGTTTTCTCCTCCTTGTTCCCTGAACAGCAAAACAGAAAAATTATACGTAATTAAAATGGAAAAAAAAAGTATCAATTAGCAGTGATTCTCAAGAGCTGGGGAAAGTGTTGACTAATGAGAAAAACAGAACTCAAATTTAGCAGTCTCTTCACAGCAAGATTATCCTGGAGAAAACAGACATTTTCTCTCCAGTAAAATTTAAATTAAAAAAGAAATAGGAAAATATTGTTTATAATTTAGAAATACTTAATACTTTTGAAAGACACAGGCTTGCAAAAATTGCTGCATGGTGGCCAAACTGGGGGTCCAATAACTTTATTTTTTTAAAAAAAACAAACTTTTCTTTTAGAAAGAACATACCTGAATAAGTGTTTTCTGGTGAGACTGGTCTATCAGGGCAACCTGGTTAGCCCAAATATGGGACAGAGCATACTGCTTCCGCTTTTGCCTTTGGCTAGCCAGCTGATGAGAGCTAAGTAGCTCGAAATAGCTATACTAGTCTGCCTTTAATTCTTTGTCGGTAAATTTAAATTTAACAACATACCTGAATGTGACAAAAAAAACCATTAAAAACAATATTCCAAGTACATGTTTGACATGGCAGGAACTTAATTATAACTGACTTAATTATCTTGCTCTGTCTGACGTTCCGATAAAATGCTAAAATGTTTACTTTGATTAAAGAATAGAACCATCCACCCTGGGTTCACATATCCCACTAAACCGGTACAGTATCTCTCAACCTTGGCAACTTTGAGATGAACTTCAGTTCCCAGAATTCCCTAGCCAGAAAGTAAAAGAAGTAGCTGCTCAGACTTTAGGTATAATTAGAAACAGAATTTAGAGTGTGTCTTTTCAAGGCCCAAATCTCAGATAATAGCCTTTCATCAGGTACTGACGTAGTTGAAGAAATCACTTCAATACAGTATTTATCCTCTCTTAAATCTAATGAATGTGCAATTGGTCACATATAGGAGTTTTTAAAAAGAATCTCTAAAAGAAATAAAGGCCTGTTGTTTGCAGCTGAGGGACAACACTATCCTGTATCCATTTTGTTTCTCAACCTTGATGTTCTAAGTCACAGCAAAATATATGATCAGTTCCTATGGACTCTTAGGGTCAGATCACAAGAGTTGCATCATGTCCATCCTCTTCCTGAAATGCACAGTTCTGAGAAATAAATAGTGGACTGTGCATAGCTCTGCAAAAAAGCCAATGACTGTGGTGCAATGAAGAGCCAGCAAAGACCAGCTCTTTGATAATTCCTCTCCAGACACAGAGAGGACTTGAGATTGCTCATAAATCTTCAAGACACACTTTAGAGCTCTGCTATATAAGGGAATAGCCATCTTGCTCTAAGTGCAGTTGGGGGCTTTGAAAGGACAGAGGTATTAGAGGGCATTTTTGATTTAATACAGAACAGAGGGAAAGAGAGGGAGAAAGAGAGAGAGGAAGGGGGCAGGGAGAGGAAGGAAGGAAGGAAGGAAGGAAGGAAGGAAGGAAGGAAGGAAGGAAGGAAGGAAGGAAGGAAGGAAGGAAGGAAGGAGTCACACATTTATGTTTGTGTGAAACAGGGATGGAGATATATGCATATATGAGCGGTTTTAATAAACCATAACCATATTTTGCTGTACTGCAATAGACAATGTAATCCATAATTCATTCTTATTATAGTATTATTCTCTCAATATTAAGTCATGGTAATAATAATAATAATAATAATAATAATAATAATAATAATAATAATAATAATAGAGTTGGAAGGGGCCTTGGAGGTCTTCTAGTCCAACCCCCTGCTCAGGCAGGAAACCCTATACCATTTCAGACAAATGATTGTCCAGTCTCTTCTTAAAAACTTCCAGTGTTGTAGCATTCACAACTTCTGGAGGCAGGTTGTTCCACTGGTTAATTGTTCTAACTGTCAGGAAATTTCTCCTTAGTTTTACGTTGCTTCTCTCTTTGATTAGTTTCCATCCATTGCTTCTTGTCCTGCCTTCAGGTGCTTTGGAGAGTATTCACAACATAGAATCATAATGACACAAAATATTCCTTCTTTTTGATGGCTAATATAAATAAAATGTTGAAGATAAGGCATTATTACTTATTAGCAGCACTCCTTGTTGACACCAAATTTATTTTTCTTCTTAACGTATAAATACGTAGATGGATTGGTGGAGGGGAAATAAAGCATGTATCCAGCTAAACAGAATATGCTATAATCATAACATTATTTGATAATGGTTGATTTGAGGTGCATTCCAGAAGTGTCAAAAATAAAAGTTCTCAGGGCCTATTTAAGGATAATGTGTGTGGTCTAAACAAGGACAACAGAAATCTGCCAAGGCTTGAAAACTGACACTACACTTCATAATTTAATGAGGTCTCTTGAGCCCCCATTAAAGAGCCTCTTTTTAAGGGTCCACACACTTTGAATAGAGTATGGCTTATGAAGCAAGCACAGCCTTGGATTCAGAAAAATTATGAGGGAGCTTCCTGATCTTGCAAACCAAACCTGTAGTGCCACAGACCTGCAAAGACATTCTTCTACAATGGTATAACTCATGAGGAAAAGCAACCATCTCCATTTCATGTGGCAGCATAAAATCAGGCTACCATTTAAGAAACAAGCAGCCAATTCGGTGTAGAAATCGATGGGTTGGACTAGAAACTGGAATTTCTAGTCCTTCCTTAGGCATGGACATAGTCTGGGTGATTTTGACACACTCATTCAGCCCAACCCACCTTAAAGAATTCTTGTTGTGAGGGAAATAGAAGTCAGGAATATTATATAAGACAGAAATCTAATAATAATAACAGCAACCACTTGGCAGGAAAGAACAATGCCAGCCTTCCCTAATCCCCAAAGTCTCAGTGATGCCATACTGGCTTGGGAACTTGGTGACTGAGGTCAACACACCTGGAAGACATTTACACTAGGGATGGGTAAGTTACACTGCACTTGGGATAATATGACTACTGCATCTTCATTAATGGTACAAATCCTCTATGTCAGGGGTGTCAAACTCAATTTCATTGAGGGCCGCATCAGCATTGCGGTTGCCCTCAGGGGGCCGGGTGGGTGTGGCCTACTGGGTGGGCGTGGCTAGAGTGCATATGGCTTACTGAGTGGGCATGGCCAGCTCTACATCGTTCGCATCATGGGTGCCTATGGGGACCTGGGCAGGAGTGGGACAGATCTGAGGGTCTCTGGGCCAGGGCCAAGGTAGTGGGGGCCGTTCCCTCACTGTTTCCAGGATGGCTTCACGGGCCACATGAAACCACTTCGTGGGCCGGATCCGGCCCCCGGGCCTTGTGTTTGACATGTCTGCTCTATGTGAAAGAGCCTAGTAGTCCCTCTGAAAATAACTGGAAATTGCAACTCGAGGGGGCAGGTCTTAAAACATCACAGATTCATTGTAACAAGCTTTTGTGTCCACCCCACCACCACCACCACCACCAATTGTCTTCAGACAACACTTTAAATTGTAATTGGTTATATAAACCATGATGGTTTCAAATGGCTGGATTCACAAAACTGCACTAAAACTAAATATGATTGTTTGGCTTTAGCTTGGATATTTGGCGAACTCATCCTTTGTGAAGCAAGGTAATCTTGAAGCTTGATGTTAAGCTAGGCAGGAGCAACTCAAGGACCTGAGAAGAAATGCCCATACCATTTCTGTCCCATAACTTCAGACTTAGAAGGGACAAAATATAAATCTTAGATACAAACACAGATACAACTGCAAAAGGCACTCTGAGAGTTAAGGCTAAGTTTCAACTTCTTCATGCCTTCAAGACTGGCTTTGAGGGGGTTTCTTTTTAAAGAAGGCGTTTCAGAAGCTTTAAAGATATGACAGAAGTTCAGCCAAACTGCAGGGTAAAGCCTTTCCCTCCTGATAACCTCCGAAAACATCTTCCCAAGGTCTTCTTTAACCAACGCAGTTAGAAATGTGTAGGACAACATGATTAACAAATTTCCAAGGCTTCTGTGTTGTGCTGTCCTGATATCCAAACATCTGATCACCAGTTGCACAGTACACCCTTTTAAATCTTTATTCTTTTTAGTCAGTTTGGCATCCCCACAATGGACAGCAAATCGCTGTGGGATGGTTTCCTGGTTTTATTTTTTTATTTTTTATTTTTTTTTTTGAAGGGAGGGAAAGATCTCTTACAGACAAGCTAAGCAATTGTTTCCTGCTTCTCGTGTTCAGATGTGCCCTGCGGTAACCCTTGTGCTCCGAAATGCTCATATTAGTTATTTCAAAGTTGGGTGCAGAGCTGTGCTTTCCCATGTCTGCCACTAATGACTTGCAGCTGTTGCTAATCTGTGCCTCTGATTTCCTTTGATTACTATGTGTATTGATGCCTCTGGTAAATAGGCATCTGCCAGGTGCCAACACAATTGGGGAGGGGAGATATAAAAAGTTCCCTGTTTCAAACTCAATGTGACATTGTGTGAGCTGGGTTAGAGAGAGAGAAAAGGGGCACATCTGTCTCTTTAACTATTGAAGGGCAAGTAGTTATGGGGATTCTTGTTGCGTGCTTGGGCAAGGAAATTCCTCTGTGGGGGAGGGAATAAAATCCTATGCACACAAACACATATATTTATTCATTTTAAGGAATGATGATAAAAAAAGCAACAAATACACAATCAGAGGAGCCAGGGCTTCCAAGGAGGCTTTGCAGCAGCCATTAACAAATGCCAGGGCAAGCTTCCAGATAACCTTTAAATTAAAGCTAATAAAAATGATATCCTATGGTTTAAAGAAATAGATTGTGGAGCAGACCACTCGCATGGCTTGTGACTGCTAACTCTCCTTTGCACTTTCAGCAAACGGATGTAATTTTTGGACTGCAGAGTACAGGAAGTCCTTGACTTACAACAATTCATTTGCTGACCATTTAAAATTACAATGGCACTGATAAAAGTGACTTATGGCCAGTTTTCACACTTATGACCATTGCAGCATCCCCATCACATGGTCAAAACTGGCATGTACTTATGACAGGTGCACTGTCTCCATGTCATGTAATCACATTTGTAACTTTCCCAGCTGGCTTCTGACCAGCAAAATCAAAAGGGGAAGTCAAATTCAGCATATAGTCACATGACCATGGAAATGTCTTTCATAGTCATCCATTTTTAATTCAATTTTCATTCCCAATCCTATGCCTGCAAAACATAGAATTCAAGGCCTATCTCCCCCACCTATCTTTCTTTCTTTCTTTTTTTTGCAACACTTCTGAGTATTTATTATCTATGTGAATTGGAAAACTCCCCTGGTGAAACTTAACATCACTCCATCTGTAGTTAGAACTCCATCTGCCAAATTTCTGCTTATTGAGTTATTGCAAAACACAGAGAACACTCTCTCTCTCTCTCTCTCTCTCTCTGTCTCTCTCTGTCTCTCTCTCTCTCTCTCTCTCTCTCTCTCTCTCTCTCTCTCTCTCTCTCTCTCTCTCTCTCTCTCTCTTGCAGAATCCTACAAAATATAATGAAAAAGGCATTTTCAGACATGTTGGCTAGGAAATTAGGAATATTAATGCCTAACACAATTAGAGGCCATCAGGAAGGATTGAGCCCAAAATCTATCATATAAAGCCTACAAATGAATGACCACAAAAAACTACAAGCTAGGGGTTTTTTTTTCTTAAATAATGCATGCTTATTTAACAAGTTCTGCTGCATTTAGAGAGACTTTTTCTTCCATGCATGCCCTGATAATTTCAGACTTAAAGCTATTTTTCACTATTAAAGAAAAAAGTATCCTAATTTAATCCATTATTATATCCTGTGAATTAAATTCCTTTGCTCTAGTCTAGAGGAATTCAGTGACACCAGTAGCTTCTTCAACAATTGCTGAATTCAAAATCCTTACCAATTAATAAAGTTACATGGATAACTAAGATGGAAGGCTTAAAAAAAGTGTCCCTTTCACTGACAAGGAATGAATAAAGTACCTGGATGTGTTATCTTTCACTTCAGAGACTCCCAAAGGTTCCCTAAAGAGCCTGAAGTTGTTTAATACTACAAAAGGAGAGAAAAGGGGGGAAAATCTGGAATTCCCACTTGGATTTTCCTCTGGCAAGATTTGTGTCCACAAGCCAAGAGTAGCCTGCCAGGGGAAAATGTGTCTCTTTTTAATGGCGTGAAGGAGACAGGAAATTTATGTTATCTTCCCGATGGCATATCTTGTTACCAGAAACTTGCATGCTGTAACTTATTAACAGAACTCTGTGTTACAAAGCAGAGATTGAAGAGAGTACAAGGAAATGTTGGGTCAGAAATCAAAATGAGAGAGCTGAGTGTTTGGGTCGCAGGAAGCATCTCAAATGTTTGCCTCTTCTAAAATTGCTACATTCAGGAAGGAAGCACAGAGAGCATATTAAAAAGATTTGTTTAGGTCAGGGGTAGGCAACCTTGGCTCTTTTATGACTCGTGGACTTCAACTCCCAGAATTCCTGCGCCAGCATGGCTGGCTCAGGAATTCTGGGTATTGAAGTCCATGAGTCATAAAAGAGCCAAGGTTGCCTACCCCTGGTTTAGGTGATGGAATGTATAAATATTCCTTCCAAACCACATCACCAAGAGGTTTGGTTCAACGTGTATCCTTTGAGGTTTGCAGCATATATTGTGGATACTCCTTCTTTTAAGGAATTCCTAGTCCTATTTTTTATTATGGAAATAATGTAGAGAAATATTCATCTTAGAGTAATGGTTTCATGTATTTATATCTGTACTAAAGAAAATTAGAAGTCATCCTTTTTCTTCTTTTTCTGTTTATCATTTAATTTTGTAATTTTTTTGAAAATGCTAATAAAGTTTCTATGGAGATTTTCAGTCATAAAGGTCACGGTTGTCCCAAAGATGCTTTTCAAAAGGCAACTGGACTTTCTTGGGTTTTTTTTTACTTGAAGACATTTTGCTTCTCATCCAAGAAGCTTCTTCAGTTCTGACTGAATGGTGGTGGTGGTGGGGAAAATGGAAGGACTTATATTCTTTGCAGTCATCTGGTCGTTACAGTCCTTTCAGCAGTTCCAAGAAGATTCCACACCCATTTGCATTCTGGTTTAGGTGATCCTGAGAACATAGATAAACCCCCAAGTGGCCTCAGTGACTCTCAGAGAGAATGCTAACAACCAGATGACTGCAAGGAATATAAATCCTTCCATTCCCCCCCCACACAAACACACATCATTCAGTCAGAACTGAAGAAGCTTTTTAGATGTGAAGTGAAACATCTTTAAGGAAAAAAACTAAGTTCAGTTGCCCTTTGAAAAAGCACCTTTGTCCTAATAAAGTTATATCTTTAAAAATACTTTTTATTAAAGAGTTTTACAAAACTAGAAGATAATACAGACTAAAATCAGAAGAAAAATTTAAAAAATGAAAGCAGGCACCATGTTTTCCCGAAAGTAAGACATACCCTGAAAATAAGCCCTAGTTTGATTTTGGGGGGGTGGGCCTAATATAAGCCCTATTCCAAAAACAAGCTCTAGTTTTGGGGCAAGGTGCATGCCTAAAAATCAAGCTGGAGCGGGGGTGGAGGGGTGGAGCTTATCACTGCAGCCAGGCCTCCCATGGATCGACATTTGGCTCACCGGCCAAAGGAGCAGCTTCATTCTGCAACTGAGTATGGAGCTCCAGCCTGCATTTCACAGTCAGAGGCCTTCCAGAAGGCCTCTGCTGCTGAGAACTGAGCTATGGATTCAATCTGTAGCTCGGTTTTCAGCTGCAGAGGCCTTCTGGAAAAGCCTCTGACTGCAAAATGCAGGCCAGAGCTCCATTCTCAGCTGAAACTTCAGCCTCAGAAAAGTGGGCCGGCTTGGCGGGGCTGTCAGTGCTGCCGCCATGAGCTGAGTAGAAAAGACACACATCCCCAAAAAATAAGACCTGATGCCTCTTTTGGAGACAAAAATAAATAAATAAAGAAGACCAGGCCTTATTTTCAGGGAAACATGGTAGGAAAAAAAAGAATATTTAAAGCAACTCTCAATCTTCTTTGCAACAAGTACAGGAAAATTAATAGTTCCTTGCCACCGATGACATTATTTATGTTATGTGTTGAGCTTTTGGGAAGACCTTATCACGTGTACGCTGGCAAGCTAACAGTTCTCCAGCAACACAGATGGGACTTTCCAGTCCAGGCTGCAGTCAACTTGGGAATGATGGGTTCAATATGATTGGTTGTTCAGACTATGGGAGACTATATAAAGACTGCATGGATACCCCTAACCCTCAGTACAGTTAACGTTATGAATAAAGCAACTATTCTTCTGTACTCATCTGCCTGGCATCTTTCCTGCTTGTCTGAACCCGAAACATAACAGTGGCAACGAAATTTGGATCCTGCTTTGCAAAGAGCTGAAGTCACGAGGGGTCGGCTTTACATGCTGGTGGAAAGAGGCAACTTCCCCCCCCCTCTCTTTCAGCCGGCTAGTATTAATACGCTAGTGGCCACATGCTCGGAATTACCCATCTGAGCTTGTGAAGCAGGATCCAGAATGCAGGAATTGAGAAGATGCCAAAGGTCGGCAAGCTCCAAGAGTTCGACATTCGCCACCCCGAATATTGGCCATCGTACCTTGGGCAGATCGAAAATTACCTATGGGCAAATCAAATTGTTGAAGAAGGCCTCAAGGCAGCAACACTGCTCTGCATATTCGGACCTGCAATGTTTGATCTAGCAGAGAGCCTGATAGAGTCAGTATCATTTGCCGACCTCAAGCAAAAGTTGAATGGACATTTTAAACCGAGAATGTCCAAAATGGCATGGAGATTCAAATTTGATCAAAGAGTGCAACGCCCAGGACAAACGGCATCAGAGTTCATCGCAGGCCTGCACCAGGCCGTGCATCTTTGTAAATTCTCCAACCTGGAAGAACACCTTATCACGTGTACACTGGAAAGCTAACGGTTCTCCAGCAACACAGATAGGACTTTCCAGTCCAGGCTGCAGTCAACTTGGCGGGAATGATGGGTTCAATCTGATTGGTTGTTCAGACTATGGGAGACTACATAAAGACTGCATGGATACCCCTAACCCTCAGTACAGTTATAGTTATGAATAAAGCAACTATTCTTCTGTACTCATCTGCCTGGCATCTTTCCTGCTCGTCCGAACCCGAAACATAACAGAGGTTTTTTTAAAAAAGTAAAAATGGCAGCTGTGAGGCCTGCCCCTTTTTAACCAGGATCTACAAATGAGCAAAAAAAAAAGCACAACTACTTTAGTCTCTGCAAATCCTGCTAAAATCCTTTTATATATGGTGTTGTTTGTATATAAATAAGAGGCTATAAGCAGTGGTGGGATTCGAATATATGAACAACCTGTTCTCTGTGTGGATGCTGCTTCCGGAAGTCCATTCTGGGCCTGGGCAACAAAAAATTAGCTACCGGTTCTGCCAAAGTGGTGTGAGCCAGCTGTATCCCACCATTGGTTTATAAGCCAGGAGTGGGCAACTATGGTCCCTTTACGATTTGAGGATTTCAGCTCCCAGAATTCCTGAGCCAGCATGCAGCCTTCCTTATTTAAAAAGATCATAATTGTTGTGTACTGTTTTGAGGGGGTAGAGACAATGTTGAAAAGGGAGCATAGATCAGATTTTGGAGAAGGGATAGATTCTCTGTAACATGAATGCCTCCATTCTATTCCAAACTGTTTTTAATCTAGCAACCATACCTTTTAATGTAAATAAGCTACAAAATAGTTTGAGGAAATAAATGCAAGGTGTACACTGCAATAATATCATAGAATAATCTGCAACATTAGTCATTGGTTCTGACTGATAGTAAAGCAGAAAGAGGGGAGGGGACCCCATGAAAAGCTTGGTATTGTGTTAATCATTTAATATGGCTTTTGGACATAGCTGAAACAAATGATGCAAAGAGATAGCATCTCTTTGGCTTTCCCTCCATGGCCCTTCATCCGTAAGTGATAATCCACAGAGTGAAGAGAACATATTTCACTCTAATTAGGGAGGAGCTAATTATCTCTCATCAATTAGATCCTACAACAGTTATCTGTAAACTGTTGTTGGAGATACACATAAACAGATTAGGGACTGAAAGCCTAATTAATAAGAAATAATGAGCTCTTTCCTGTACAAGGTAGAAAAGGCATATTCTTCCTCTGCAGAGGCCATTGCAGAAGCTCCACAAAGGGATGCAGAATGTATGTTGAATGAGAATTCACAGTTATCACTAGTTAAGCAAGATATATATTTTTTTGTTTCTTATACTCATAGATTATTACTAGTACTATTTTGAATTTAAAGTACCACCCCTGGCAATGGCATATTACAAAACAGCAAAAGATAGGAAGAGAATAATACAGCCAGGTGAAGCGGAAAATCTTGTAGTTGAAAAGTACAACATTGTATGGAAAATGTTGTAGCAGGAAAGGCTATAGTTTTAAGTCAGCATGTGATACAGTCTATCAAGGTCCTTGTCTAACCCTTGAGTTTCATGTTGCCTGCACAGTTGGCTTCCAAAGACTGTTCAAGGTGCAAAATATCCATCATGACTTTCCAAAATCCCATGCCATCCAGATATCTTGCAAGGGGGATGAAAGAAAATAATTCCCAGTCAGCTGTAAGAATGGTTGTTCTACCCAGTCAGCCTTGGGAAAGATTGTTCTTATCAAATATTGGCCCTGGGATCAATAACATAATTTTACCAAGAATGAACTGCTCCAAATAAAATTGATATACTGATCATTCTGAGGATGAGCAGGTGAAGAGTTTCAAGGGCATCAATGTTATTACAAGAAAGCAAGGAGATATCCTATAGGTGTATTGTTAGATGGTAAGAATCACTGAAGAATAGATCCTCTGAATTTCAATATAGATTATTTATTTTCTAATTTATATCCCCAACTTTTTTTCAAAAGCATTTCTATAAGAAGTGCTCTGCTCCAATAATCTATCAGTAGAGTAGACAAAGAAATAGTATTTGGCCCTATTTCTCTGGGACTCCTCTAATTCCTCAACCACCACAACCGATAACCCAATTTCACACATTGTGCACAGTGTCCATAAAAGCAACAGACTTCAGGTACTTTTTTGTTAAAAACTAATCATATACAAATAGGATCTCACCTGGTATTCTGAACTAGAAAATAATATCTCAGTGATATAGCACACAGCCAGCCCTTTTGAGCTATACAAATGAATAAAATGATTCAAATCAATATAATCACTGACCGCAACCCTGCAGTTGATTTCATGCATTGATCTGTGTCTGCCTTCTAAGAATCTTTAATGTTAAAAATGTTCTTTAAGGAATTCTACTACTTTATTCCATTCCAAAATAAATAAACAGTATGTTCTGGGCTGGCATTTAAATCTCAGAGCACTGGGCCTCTCATCTTCATACCTTTAGGTTTTATCAGAAAGATCATGAGAGGGATGGTGGTTAAGGTACCGGCTAGAAACTGGGAGATGATGAGTTCTGGTCCTGCCTTGGACCTAAAGGCAGCTGGGTGACCTTGAGCCAGTCACTCTCTTTCAACCCTAGGAAGAAGCCACTGGCAAACCCAAAATTTATTAAGAAAACAGCAGGGATTTGTGCTATCATAAAACCAAATAGTAAAATCCTTGCCCTCTTATTTGATCAACTGATGAACAAATTTGGAAATGTACAACAAATTCCACACTGAATATATTTATGTTTGGTTTTTTTCCTCTACAAAAAATCATTTTTGTATGGAAAAGCAACCATAAATTAGTCTCTCTCATACACTAATAGATAAACCATGCAAACACATACCTCTGTTTGCATCAAATACAGCAATGATTTAAAGTGTTTTTTGAAGATACATGATGTCTTGTTATATAAGGATGAATAATTCAATCATCATGACAGATTTTATCCCTGCTTTCTTTCTTTACTGTTGGGTGACATACAAGATATATATTTGTACTGTTGTAGAATTTAAGACTTAGACCAAGACTGATCTTTCAAATGTTTTTAAAATCACCTTTTCCAGACTTTCAACTCACACATTACTAGAGCTGAAAATATTTTAGAGCTGATAACCACCTTTGAAGTTTGGAGATTATATAGTGGCAGCTTAAGGAATTACTGTATTACTTCCAGAGTAAACAAGGCCAGTCAACAACCATATTTACCAATAAACAAACTGGTGAGATTACATCTTGCTTGAGATTCCCAGGTGGCTGTCTGCCACACCAGTTTTACTCTTTCTTTAGGCACGTTTCCAGCAAACCATAAGGCTGCAGTTTTCTGTCAGTTTTTGTTATAAGACACCATGGGACTCCTTCTTGAAGGAGAGAGAATGCCTAAAAACTAGTCGTTGCTTCAAGGATTTGCTTGATTGCTTAGCCCTGCTCAGCACCAATAGCTGGAAGAAATCATTTGGCTTTTGTGGATCCTAGAAGGACTCTACAAAGTTATATCAAAAACAAGAATGAGAGATGGGGAGTGACAGTCCAGGAAGTGGTGATGTGCTCAAGAGATGGTTATAATTTCTGTTCTGTACCAGCCTGCTACCAGCCCTGCAGAAAAAGCAGGGACAACCCCTTTACAAACGGCAAGAGGCTGGAATAAAGCCTGCCAAATTTATTAACATAAAACAGAGCAAGACAAGACACCAACCATGAAACAGGAGCTATGAAACAGGAACTATCCAAGCGGTTGCCTTCAGCAAACCAGCCCTCCCACACATTCCCCTTAAATACAGTTCAGGGCGTGGCCTCTCTCTGCCTCCTTCCGAGGTGCCCCATTGCCTTCCTCTGTTTACTCCTGATTGACTGCCTCCTGCGTCGGGCGTCCTTGAACAGGGCCAGCTGTGGGTCATCTTCATCCACGCTGTCAGGCTCACACAGCTGGGTCTCCATCGTGACCAGGTGGGAGGGGCCCGGCTGAGGGCTCTGCGGAGCCTCAAGGCCATCATCAGCAAGCTCTTCAACACCCCCCTCCTCCTCCTCTGAGTCGTCCGACCCAACTGCCAAACCCACAGGCTGACCCTGAATCACAACAATTTCCTAAGAAATCATGGCATCCTCTGGGCTTTGCTAATCCATCCAGAGAACAAGTGCAGTACAGCTAGTTCTCGACTTACAACAGTTCATTTAATGACTGTTCAAAGTTACAGCGGCACTGAAAAAAGTGACTTATGACTGTTTTTCACACGACCATTGCAGCATCCCCATGGTCATGGGAACAAATTTTGGATGCTTGGCAAATGGCATGTATTTATGACAGTTGCAATGATCCAGGGTCACATCATCACCTTTTGCGACCTTATGACAAGCAAAGTCAATGGGGAAGCCAGATGCACTTAACAGTGTAACTAACTTAAAAACTACAATGGTTCACTTAACAACTGTGGCAAGAAAGGTCGTAAAATGGGGCAAAAATCACTTAACAAATATCTTGCTTAACAACAGGAATTTTGGGCTCAGTTGTGGTCCTAAGTCAGGGGTGTCAAACTGCTGGCCTGTGGGCAGGATGCATCATAGCAAAACCGCACCCACCCCATTGCCGGCCATGGCAAAAAAGTCACAATACGTCACAACACGTCATGTGACGTTGCGAGTTTGACACCCCTGTCCTAAATCGAGGACTACCTGTAGTACTTTTTCAACATCGCTCAACAATCTCTCTACAGTTCCCTTATTGTCTACTCCCTGGCTAGACACACTTCTACAGGATTTTTTTTTATGATTGAGAACAGATGTTCTCAAAATACATACGGCTTGCAGGCTGTATGGCAACAACTGCCTTTTAGATCGGAATGCCTAAATCCAGCAGAGAGAATGACTGCAATTGCACTCTCCTCCCAGTGTCCTTCCTCCTGGTACCCATCTCTCGTCTTCCTCAGCCATCTCCAAATGGCAAAACTCAGATTCTGCTTGCTTAATTGGGCCCCTTTGGGGACACCATCCACGTTCAATCAACTGTGCTTGGCAAAGCACTTAATGTTCAAGGGTTGTCAGAACGAAGGAAGACAGCCTTCCATTAAAAATACCTCTGTTTTCCCTTTGTGAGAAGGAGCTCTGAGAATATATGAGTCAACTAACATGTCAGCACCATAACTCACTGATCATCAGGCTCATCAGGCATAGTCATTCTGAGCTGAACTATCTCTTAGTCCAAATAAGTCACCTTCATTACTGTGGAGTGTATTAATGTTGTTACAGCTGTTAAGTCCTTGTTTTCGAAGTCATTAGGCTTTGTGCCAGGAAGAATTCCTGGGCATTCTTTCCTCATCAACATCTAACATGTTCATAGGTTTTCAGAGCTGCTCAGCAGCCAAATCAGGCTTATTTAATCCAGATGGATAGCTCATTAAATTATCCCAGGGATGCCCTTTCATTTTCCAGGGTTTAATTTGAGGGTTAAAATATATTTTGCTCTTGTTGAGGACAGGGAGAGAAGAGAAGAGGAGTGTCCATCGTTCACAGGGCTTTGATTTACACTTACTTTAACCATTTCATAATTGTCTGAATTAACAGCTGGAAGCGAGGAACGGATTTACTTAGATGGGCTGTTTTATTCAGGGCATAAGATTGACTGTGATAAGAAATCTGCTCTAATAAGATTGGTTTTTATACAGCCATGCTTGGTAAAATTAGCATTCCTTTAAGGAGAGATGGAGCTCATATTTAGATGACTGAGCAAAGATGCAGCATGGGGAGAACTGTACCCTATACGTGAATGAGTCCAAGATTATGATTTTTTCCCCCTCTGGTTCTTTAGTGTGGGATGATTGGTGATTCCTTTACAGGTAGTCCTCGACATCCAATAATTCATTTAGCAACCATTCAAGATTACAACAGCACTGAAAAAGTGACTTATGACCATTTTTCACACACAGCTATTGCAGCATTCCCACAGTCATGTGATCAAAATTCACACACTTACTTACTTACTTACTTACTTACTTACTTACTTACTTACTTATCATATGGCATACAATGACAGGGAAATCTACACATGCTAGACACAACACAGCCCTCACAGCCTAGATTGCTAGTTCATTCTGTTCAGCACTTGCATGCCAATCCTTGGTGCATCATGGGGGAGTAAACTAGCCTTACATTAGCTAGCAGTGCTTGGGTTGCTGGCTCATTCAGGCTCCTTTGCTGCTCTCACCTCACCTCGCCTCATGTCGCAATGCCTCGCATCCTGCCAGGTCCAGCATCGGCTTCCCTCTCCATGCACACAAACGCAGCTAGGTTTTTTCCCACAGAAGTAGTACCCATTTATCTACTCACAACATTGCATGCTTTTGAACTGCTGGGTGGGCAGGAGCTAGAGATCGAGTGAGGGGAACTCATTCCATCTCATGGAGCAGGTGCTTGAACTGCTGCAGTGCAGACCATTTTTGGTTGGAAGTTCCAGCATCATTAAGCCACTAAGCCATCTCATCCCCACTTGGCAACTGGCATGTATTTATGATGGTTGCAATGTCCCGGGGTCATGAGATCACCTTTCGCGACCTTCTGACAAGCGAAGTCAGATTCACTTTACAACCGTGTTACTAACGTAGCAACTACAGTGATTCACTTAGCAATTGTAGCAAGAAAAGTTGCAAAATGGGGCAAAACTCACTTATCAACTGTCTCACTTAGCAACAGAAATGTTGGGTTAAATTGTGGTCATAAGCCGAGGATCAACTGTACTTTTCAAAATGTGTTAAGCATATTTTATCGCACACATAATAGTTTGTCCATATACAGCAAAAAAATGGCACTGATTCTCAGCAATAATAGTTAGCAGAACTTTTATTGTCTGTGA
Source organism: Vipera ursinii (assembly GCF_947247035.1). Classification (NCBI taxonomy): domain Eukaryota; kingdom Metazoa; phylum Chordata; class Lepidosauria; order Squamata; family Viperidae; genus Vipera; species Vipera ursinii. Next base: position 148,993,654 of record NC_139516.1, on the reverse strand, counting down.
AAAGGGGCTTAAGGGCTCTATGCAGCCCAGATCCTTCTGGCTGCACACTTCTGCTTTAAAGTAAATAAAGATTAGACAGAATTTCTCTCCAAAATATTTTTTAAAAGCCTTTTTTCAGTATGGTTTCTCCAGCAGTGTATTGCCATCTCCCAAAATTCTCAATAAGCAAAACATGCCTTTTAAGTGATGCATAAAAAAGAGACTGCAGATTCTCAGCCAACTGGCTATTCCAGATAATTACTGATTTTAATGTTATTGACTACATGAAAAGGAGGGACTGGTTATCATGTCCTGCTTTGTTTCTCAGAAAGGTGGACCGACCAGAGCAATATAGGAAATCATTGAGAACATCCTTGTCTACTTGTATTTTGCTTTGACTGGATGGATATCATCCACAGGAGAGAACAAGGACACACTGACTCTTCCTAACAAAAAGCAAATAGATCCAAAATGAAGAATAATATAAATCATAATAACCATGAGGGGCCCATATTAGACTTTAGGGATTGTGCATGTCAACCAATTCTGGTTTAACCACCTAGGGGAATTTGAAAATTGTACAGAAAAGTTTGACTTTGAGAATATATTAAAGTGTTGCATATTCCCAGGGTCCAAATTCTTCTAGAAATCCCTCATGAAGAAGATGGATACACCTTTAGAGACCCTCAGAATTGCTTTTAATGTCTTGTTTTGAAGTTATTCACTGAAAGAATATTCCTGATTCATGACTCTCAAATCCACTGAAGTGTCTTATAAATTCCCTCAAGAAATAGGCATGTGTCTAGCATATGTGAAAAAATACCCCCTAGTGCCCAGTTTTCCAAAGGGACTAATGTTGATCTGGCAATAATGTTTTTTTAAAAAAAATTAAAAATCCTGCATATTGTTTTAAAGCAAGTTCTATGACCTTGTTTTCAATATGATAGCAAAATACTGCAATGCAGCTTCCTGTAATCACTCCAGTTAAATTAAAGAGGTAAGACTGAACTGGGTAAGAAGATCCAAAATGGGGAACATACACTTGTCTACATAGGGGGAGATCCAAAGACAAGATTTAGTTTCACTTAGAACAATTACCTTTCTAAAATAGAAGATTGGATTAATAGCATCTAGCTGTTGTATTTGGATAAATAAGTAAGTTAATAACACAAATGAGTGCACATGCCATAAAAAAGTATGAGGTTTTTTTACGGTAAAATGCTTGACTTGATGTTCAACTCTTTGTTTTTAAGATGATAGAAAGTCTTGATTTTTAGATGACTGGTTTTAAACTAGTTCTATAGAACTAGGTTCTGTAGAATTAATTTCTCTCAAAAGAGTTTGTATGATCATTTTTATCCTATAAGATCCTGAGGCCTGCTTATGGGATACAAGGATAATTTGCCCAACAGATTACATGACCTTCTCACCAAATCTAGATCCCATTTCAGTAATAGGCCTCCTAGCATATTATCTTGATACTTTTTGTTGATTGTATTACAAGGGTTTTAATTAAAACAATAATACTTTTTTAAAAATCTCTAATGCATCTTGGCCTCTTAGATATTTTATTGTCTGGGCTAAGAATAACAGTTGGCTTCATCTTTAAACGGGAGTGTAGCATACGTTGTTTTCTGAACTTCAGACATCACCTCTATTTACTACAGTAAAAACATAAATGAATACCTGTAAGTAATATTTATAATTTAATATTCTTTTTTTATGGCAACAATAAAGACTATGGTAGGATGAAGACAATCACATTTCAGACAAATAGATATATATATGTTTTATTTGTATATTTGTTAATATTTGTTTTTAAGGGATTTGTTCTCTGCAGCTGTTTCAATGAATATGAAGTATAGGCTAAAAATGAGCCTTAGTAAATTCTCTGTAAGTTTCACAAACATTAGAAGTTTGTACAAGGTCAGTTTTTATAATTCAGGTTTCCTCTAAATTTTACCTTTCCCTTTTCAAATGGCCAATTTTTAGGGAGGGAGGGAGAGAGGAAGGAAGGAAGGAAGGAAGGAAGGAAGGAAGGAAGGAAGGAAGGAAGGAAGGAAGGAAGGAATTTCAGTACTGCTGTCTTTCCTAAAATCTTTACAATATCATTATTTCCAGAGTCAAGAAACCCAGGTCAGAATTGTGTCTTTGCTTGTTAGAGCCACAGGAGAGGAGACACCAAAGGTGGCAAAACATCTCCAACTACCCCAGCCAAAACATCTGGTTGCAACTGGCTGCCTTGATAGCAGAAGTAATTTATAGGCAGCAATTTAATAGCAAAGTGCTGTCCTGCTTTTTACTAAACTGGCAGACAGTTAGGAGGAGGCTAGATCAGATTATGGAACTATGGTTGAGGTTCACATATATGACCAAGGAATTCATTGGCCATGAAACATTGACCTGGACATCTCCCATTTGATGCACTGCTGAGGATGAGTTTTCTGCCCTACAAGGACAATAGCCCACACCTGATAAACCACTTGCCATCACTTATTTTGTAGTATAATGAATGTTTTGGGTTTTTAAAATATATTTTATTAATAATATATACACATTTTGGATTAGCTATGAAATTTGATAGTTGCATAATAATTAAATAAGATTATGTTATAGGGACCCCTTTATTATTCAGTTTTTACATCAACACTGAATTTCATCCCCCTTCTCTGGTCAGTAAACCAATCTCTATGTATTCTGGTGACGTGCTAATCTTGTCTGTTCCTCAAGCAGGACTGCAATTCCTTCATGCTTTAGCACCCGGCTGTCAATTGGTAATGCTAGAAATCAATTGCACAAAACCAAGGTAGGCATATTCACCAAGCAGTAATCGTCCCCCACATTTGGAATATGGATAACTACCAACCTGAGCAGGAGAAGGCTTTCAAATACCTTGGCATCTATGTCCAATCATCATCTCCCTGATAGCTTTACTCTTCAAATCTTTCTTTGTGAGCCCAAACAGCCTCTAATGCACTCATTAGAGATTCAACCCATAGGAGTAAAAAATACATGCCCACATGCTCAATTAAAGATTTTAAAGCCAAAATGCTAAGTGTTTTAATGCATGGCACTTAATGTTCCACTTACAAAAGCACTAGAAGCTGTACAATCTAAACTTCTGAGTCCTTCAAGTTTCCTGCTCTGTCACTAATGCACTTCTCCATCTAGAATTTGGCTGTATTTCAGTCAAAGCTTAATTACAATTCTGCCAGTGGAAGTACCGGTATTGGCTCAAAAAGGTTGGGGAGGGGCAGGAATTACATTTTTAGCTGAACTAGTTTTGACAGATACCACTCTTCTTGGAATGGATGGTTTGGCTAATGTGGGCTCACCTGCCAGTCTGTATCTTTGCTAGGCCTGGGTAAAACCAGGAAAGAGTTCAAGTAGAGACATTTAGTTATTATTTTATAAAGAGATGGAACCAAAATTTATCTATGCTACAATGAGTTCATGTATCCTCTTTTTACACTTCTATTTATCGGTTTTGGAGGGCAGAGTTAATCTCCCTTCTAATTACAGACTATTCAGAATGCTTTTATGTGAAATCATTATAATTGAGCCAAATGTTGTAACTTAGTGTAACAATTAGCAAAATCACAAAACTGTGTTTCATTTATTTTGGCCCTATCGTGGGGAGGAATTCACTGGAGAAAGCATTTATGTTGGAAAGAGTTAGCAGTAAGAGGAAACCAGGCCGCCATCAAAGCTGACACTAGGAAGAGCGTAGAAAAACTCAAAGTAGTAGTACAAGATTGGAAGATGTGGAGAGATCTGGTCCATAGTATCACCAAGAATCCAACACAACTAAATGGATAAAATCATCATTACATCATAATTAGCAGGTTCTGGATCTGATTGCTTCCCAGAAGTTTCTCAGGCATAAACAGGATTTTATTGGATCATCACACAACGTATTTTTTTAAACTTCTGAGTGTTTGGTCAGTGATTGTATTTTTCAATACACTAAACTCTAATGGGTATACGTAACTGCATGCACATGGTAATTTTTATCTTCACCAAAGAATAGGAATCCTCCTGAATACTAATATTTAAGTAATAACATTCTGTGATAGACTTACTCCTAAGAGTATTAGTGCCCCTCATTAAAATTTCTTAAATATAACAAAGTATACCTTAGCTAAAACACTGAACAGCGATACATGCACTGAAAACATCTGGTAAGTTCAGTGTTTGACCCAGATATCCTAGCAGTCATCAAAATCTTGGAAACATTGAGTTTATTGTTGAAGGCTATCAAAGAGAGACTAACCAAGAATCTGTTATTGTATATAATATAACAGCCATGGTGGCACAGTGGTTCGAATGCAGTATTGCAGGCTAACTCTGCCCACTGCTAGGAGTTCAATCCTGTCCTGCTCAAGGTCGACTCAGCCTTCTGTCCTTCTGAAGTTGATAAAATGAGGACCAAGATTATTGGGGGACAATATTCTGACATTTGTAAACCGCTCAGAAAGTATTGTAAAGTGCTATGAAGCAGTATATAAGTCTCAGTGCTCATGCTATATTAAAAAAATAAAAATTAAGAGAATAAATTTAGATAATATATTAGGAATTTGGAATAGAGAATTAGAATTTTCAGCCACAAAGGCAAATATATGTGTCCCAGGATAATGTTGAAAGATCTAATCTGGGTCAGTTACCGGGACCAGAGGTTTAGCATTCCGAGCTTTCGGACTCATGCTAAAGCCCATCCACAGGGAACGTCTCTCTCACCAGAGTGTGGTGAGAATACCAAGAGCAGGGACAGGGCAAAGCTCAGCTGAGGAAAGTTGGAAGGCTGGTGAATTTCTCTGTGACCACATTCTGGTGAGAGAGAAGTTCCCTGAGGCCTAAATACCCAGAAGATTAAACCTCTGGTCCCAGTGACCGACCCAGATTGGATCCTGCAATTAGAGTATATTGCAAAGCCAATGGTTTCAAGAAATGTTTTTAAGAAATGTTTTTAAGAAATTTTAAGTGAGTTTTTTATGTTTAAAAATGGGGTTAATCTTACAAAAATAAAAATTGTATTCATGTTAATTGGGCACCTAAAAGCATGTGACTGGCTCTCATTTTAAGTTTGAAGGATCTTTAGTGACATGCTAAGAAAAATGTCCATTTCTAGTTTCCTAACAGTTAAACATTACTACTACAGTAAACCAGGTTCTTGAAGATTAAAAGTTCAATGTGCCACTAACTTACACTACAGAAATATGAAACTGATCAATTTATAAGAACTTTAGATCTCTTACGCCTGCACTATTGTGAAGAGCATGATTGTGTATTTCTGAAAAGACATTTATGTACCCAGACTCTGAAAACTGGCACAGTTTTAAATTTAAACTTTAAATTTAGGTAAATTTAGATGGATAGGTAAAATTGGTTATATGGCAGGTGGACAGTATGCTGTCTAAAAACTGAATTGCAATGATTTGTTTAAATATAAAATTAAAATTTCAAAATACAAAATAGAAAAATTTTAAATTTTGTGTTATATTATTGGATTTTTCCTTTTTGATGTCATTTTCTTTTTGTTTTTTTAATATTATTTTTTCTTTCTCTGATTGGATTTTTTTAGTTAGTTTTGTATAGTTCATTTTATCCATATAGTTATAAAGGTTTTATAGCTTAACTGTAAACTTATTACTAATTGCTACTAATTACTATGCTTACAAGGAAAAATATATATGTTTCATACATATATTATACATATACTATTTATATTTTTTTGTATTTATATTTAATACATATATTAAAATACAAAACACAAAACAAAATTACTGAGACTATAGTACCACTAGATGGTGCACAAATGCTGCCCTTACAGCCTGTTGTAGCTGTTCCACTTCTATAAATCAAAATGATCACTATGCACAAATAGAATTTGCAAAAATATTCCATAACTGGTTTGTTGTGAGTCAGAATATCCAGATTGTTTAGCTGAATGTTCATGCTTCTGGCATATTTTAAAATCAACAAAGATACTGTTCACACCATTAGAAGCTTGTTGTGCTCATAATTAACACTAAATTTCTATATGCATTAACTTATGAAGCATAAATTGACTTCATCTGGTAGAAAACCGCTAATATTTATAAATTAAGGTTGTAATAATTATACAGGAAGAATGTAGTATATAGTATATATCATCAATACTGGCCTGCATGCTGGTGCATAAAGTATCAGCTCTAATACTGAGAATCAGTATGCTTCATTAGCATTTTTATGCCCATTTCTCAAATTTAGAGGTTTTGCGCTGTGTAGTTTTCCTTCACTAAGCTAGAGAAGGGCAATTTTTTTAGGTCAAGAGGCACAATTTTTCACTAAAATTGCAAAGGATACATAATAAAAAAGATGAATGTACTTCTGCCCTCTGTCTCTATCTACATCAAAGCTCACAGAAAGTTAAATTCTCTTTCTTCTCCCCCATATAATTGCAGGGACACCTCAGATATCCTAATGGATCGTTCCTATAATTCCATAATAATTCTCAACAAAGATAATCCACTTGTGCGGGCAGTTTGGTAAGACACAAAATGACCAGGCGAATTGGAAAGCGTATAAAATCTTCCCCACATATAGATTTCATTTCCCAGAATACTGAATAATGAAATTCATGCACACATTTGCCAGACAGCCAAATTGATGGAAATAAAGGTAAAATACAAAATTTGTAACCTGAAAAAAAAAACATAGCCATAGCGGTGAAAGGTTTGGTGCAGATTCATTCCTCAGTCATTTCCACTTCCCAATATACAGGTAGTCCTTACTTAACAACAGTTCGCTTAGTGACCATTCAAAGTTACAATGGCATTGGGGGGAAAAGTTTATTAAAAAAAAGTTTAGATTTATGACAATTTTTCATACTTTTGACCATTACAGCAGCCCTATGGTCACCTGATTTACATTTGGATGGTTGACAACTGACTCACATTTATGACGGTTTCAGTGTCCCAGGGCCATGTGATCATCTTTTGAGAACTTCTGACAAGCAAAGTCAATGGGGAAGCCAGATTCACTTAACAATTGTGTTACTAATTTAACAACTGCGGTGATTCACTTAACAAATGTGGCAAGAAAAGTCGTAAAATGGGGCAAAACTCACTGAACAAATTTCTCACTTAGCAACATAAATTTTGGGCTCAAAATTTACAGGACTACCGGTAACTACCTAGTAGCTTCTAGAACAGGGGCATCAAACTGGCAGCCAGATGTGGGCCAGATGCATCACGTGGAGACCATGCCCACCCCAGCTCTGCAAAGCCAAAAAATGTTGTGATACATCACAATATGTCATGTGACACGATCGGGTTTGACACCCATGTTCTAGATTCTGTTGCATTCTGTGGCTGGAGAGTCCAAATGGATCCCATGGTCATTTCCAAAAGGAAAAGAGTTACAAGTTTTGCTTTTTTGCTTCAGAGGAGGGAAGTTATATTACTGGCTGGGGGATTTGGCATGCATACTTTTTTCCCCAATCCTTTTTTTTTTGCACATCTATTTGCAAATAGAAATAAGGAATGCTATATTAAAAAAATATTAAAATACACTGTTGGTATGACTTTTTTCTTACTACGCAATAGCAGTTAGCTACTCAATGTTTTCTCCTTGCAGAAGCCCTACACACTTATAAGCATTTGTGGGAAGCATTATAAGTATTTGATAGGAAGCCCTATCCAACAACATGGAATTTAATGTGGAGAAAAGCAAGGTTTTACACTTAGGCAGAAAAAACCAAAGGTACAAGTACAGTAACTTGTGAGAGGCACCTTGGAGTCCTAGTGGATGATCACTTAAACATGAGCCAGCACTGTGCAGCAGCAGCCAAAAATGCTAATACAATCCTTGGTTGTATAAACAGAGGCACAGAATCAAAATAATGTGAAGTGTTAGTACCGCTTTATAAATCCTTAGTAAAAACACACCTGGAATACTGCATCTAGTTTTGGTCACTCACCACATTACAAAAAAAAATGTTGAGACTTTGGAAAAAGGGCAGAGAAGAACAACTAAGATGATTAAGAACTTGGACACAAAAACATGAAGAACGATGAGAAGAGAAGCAATCTAGAACTAAGGAGAAACTTCCTAACAGTGAAGACAATTAACCAGTGAAACAGCTTGCCTTCAGAAGCTGTAGGTGCTTCATCACTGGAAGTTTTTAAGAAAAGACTGGACAGTCACCCGTCTGAAATGGTATAGGTTCTCCTACGTGAGCAGAGGGTTGGACTAGAAGACCTCCAAGTTCCCTTCCAGCTCTAGTCTGATTGATTGATAAGTTTATAATTGGGGAGGGGTGAAGACATAGGATCTTTTCTGGGAGTACAGTTCCTAAAGGCAGGAAAGACTTACTCGGAAAAAAGTAAGAATCCTTGTTCTCATAAAGTAGAGTTTCCCAACTATTCAACATTCTCAGGGAGAAAGAACTTGAGTTAGAAGGTTACTCATCAACATTATTTTAAAAAAGAAAATATAGCTTATACAGCTGTGTTGATACGACCACAACTTAAAGCTAATGGCCGTATTGTTTGGAGTTTGTATGCCAATAATAAAACAAATCAAAGCTTCAGTGACCTTGGATTCAAACATTTTTCCTTGATGGAGGAAATATTTTAAAAGGATAAGATGCATAATTAGCCCAGCATCACATTTTCTTTCTGTTTTATAGCTTTGCTTTTGATCTGTATTTTGAATCTGTCACTTTTCTCAGGAGACAGAACTATGTTGCTTGTTTCACTTGAAGCAGAAAGTGCCAACCATTAATATTAGTGACAGGTTTTAATTATCTTAAAACATAAATTAAAATTCTGTTTTTGAAATAATTTGGACTTTGTACTGCATGCACAAAGGGATAGAAAAACTAGGCTTGCGTTTCTCAATATGGTATGAAGTGTTTCGGGGTTTGTTTGTTTTTTCATTTTGTACTCATATATCAGCTAAATATGTTGGCTGTGAATTGTAATTCAACTCGTCAGCAATACAAAGTTAGGAAAATGGGTATTCTACCACGAATGTAGATACCTCACAACTATAGCCATTTCTGTCTCAGCAGATGTTACACAGGCTGGACAGTATTGGTCATGTTTTGTTGTAGATATACAGGCAGTCCTCGGCTTACAAACATTTGTTTAGTGACTGAAGTTACAACGGCACTGAATAAAAATGACTTGTGACCGGTTTTCACTCAACCATTGCAGCCTCCCCAGAGTCACATGATCAAAATTCAAAAGCTTGGCGACTGGTTCATATTATGATAGTTGTGGTGACCTGGGGTCATGTAATCACCTTTTGTAACCTTCTGACAAGCAAAGTCATTGGGGAAGCCAGATTCACTTAACAACTGCAATGGTTCACTTAACAACAGTGACGAGAAAGGTTGTAAAATGGGGTAAAACTCAGCGACTGTCTTGTTCAGCAACAGAAATTTGGGGCTCTGTTGTGGTGGTGAATTGAAAATTACCTATACGGTGTAGGAATGCATTCTCTTTTGCCAGTAATAAAAGACCAGTGACAGCGAATTTAGTTTCCTTTGAATGGAAAATCAACCAAGACAAGAAGGACGTAATGGTGGTAATGTGTTAGCTCCATTCCCTAAAATAGGACAGTTGTCAAAAGGTAGTCCTCAACTTACAACCACAATTGAGACCAGAAATTCTGTTGCTATACATGGTGGTTCTTAAGTGAGTCACACCCAATTTTTGCTTCTGGTGTCAAGTGAATCACTGCAGTTGTCAAGAGCATCGCACAGTTGTTAAGTGAATCTGGATTCCACCATTGACATGGCTTGTTGGAAGCCCGTTGGGAAGGTGGCAAATGGCAATCACGTGACCCCAGGATTCTGCAACCATCATAAATATGTGCCAATTGCCAAAGCACCCAAATTGTGATCACGTGACCATAGGGAAGCTGCAACAGGCTGTGAAAGTTGGATCATAAGAAAAGCTGAGCGCCAAAGAATTGAGGCCTTTGAACTATGGTGCTGGAGAAAACTCCTGCGAGTCCCTTGGACTGCAAGGCATTCAAACCGGTCAGTCCTGGAGGAGATCAACCCTGACTGCTCTTTAGAAGGCCAGATTCTGAAGTTGAAACTCAAATACTTTGGCCACCTAATGAGAATGGAGGACTCACTGGAGAAGAGCCTAATGCTGGGAAAGATTGAGGGCAAGAGAAGAAGGGGACGACAGAGAATGAGATGGTTAGATGAAGTCACGAAGCAGTAGGCGTGAGCTTAAATGGACTCCAGAAGATAGTCAAGGACAGGAAGGCTTGGAGGAACGTTGTCCATGGGGTCGCGATGGGTCAGACATGACTTTGCAACTAACAACAACAACAACAAAATTTGAACACAACAAAGGTCTTAAGTTAAGGACTCTCTGTACCTAAAGCACCTCAGAGATCTGTCTTCCTTTCCACCAATGGAGATGAATTACTCAGTCAAGAAACCATAAATAGGTTCCTTTGGTGGTTGACTTGACGAGATGTTATAGAGTTGGGTCTCAATGCTTTTTGAAGTATTGACATATGCTGTTAAATCCACAAGACAAATGTTACTTTCCATCTTTTCTGTATTGCTCTCTTGGCAATACTTATATGTGACCGTACTGAAATGTCTTCTAGTAACAAAATTAAATATACTGAACTTTTGATTTTGCACATAGTGCAGGGGAAAAGAAAGAAAACGCAGACTGATGAACATTTCTATTTTTAAAAGCTCCTAATGCTGAATCATTAAGTAACTTAGAAAGAACATTTGCACTTTCTTCCCACACATTTCTAATTTTCTAATGAAAATTAATGAATTAAAAAAAATTATAGCCTTGTACCTTCATTACACTAAGAGAGTAATAAAATTGTACTAGCTTAAACAAACATCAAATAATTATGGTATCTTCTTGTTGAAATCCTTGATTAGCATGATAACTTCTGTGAACCACACAGGATGTCTATTTTTTTTTTCTAAACCTAAATATATATTCTATAATATCCCCTTGCCATTCACCCGACGGAATGCATGGTAGAAATGAAAGCACACACTTTTGCCCATTATTTCCTGCTCTTTTCCACTTAATGCTGAACGTATAGAAAAATTATTGAGATGTCTACTGAAAATAGCAATAGACTTTAAAACATTAAAAAACCCTTTCCTGTAGCAAGTCAACAGTTTTTTTGTCAAAGTAAGTTTTATTTATTCACATTAAAACAAGTTTCACAAAAAGAAAAAAAGAAATATACATCCTTAATCTGACGGGCTACCATTTTCTGGTAAACATTCTGTCTTATAAATTTCCTATAAATTTCATCAGTTTTAACTCTAAAAAGAACTGGGGACGTGAAGAGATTTTTGGGGGGAGAGAATAGTGAAATTTACAGTAGGAGAACTGGTCCTTCATTGTGGTTCCTACGCCCTCTCCCTTTTCATTCAGATACTGTACTAAAGATTCAAGTCTTAATTATTACTTATTAAATTTTTACACCGGCCAAGATTCCTAAGGCTTATATTTTACTATCAAGCTAGATAACAGAAAATTATTTGCATATAAATCAGGTAGTCCTAGTTCTGTGTTTCTCAACCTCAGCAACTTTAAGATACATGGATATCAACTCCCAGAATTCCCTAGCCATCATGCTAGATAGATAGAATATTGCTGTTTCATAAAGAATGTGTAAGATAATGTAATCACAAAGTATTCTGTTAACTAAAACATTCCTTGATAATATGGCAATTTATTTATACAGCAAATGATCCAATAACTTAAGCTTATTAAAAGCATTTACTTGTAGAAGTCCAGACAATTTTATCACATTAGACTACATTTTGAGCATTATGACATGGCTTTCTTTGGTGTATTAGTCTATACATATATATTTAGGTGTATTAGTCTATATAGTTGAGTGTCTTGTTTATGTAATGTCGCCTTTTATTATAGAATGGGGTGGTGTGGAAGAAGACATGATCAGAACAGAGAATGATTTTCTTGTAACCAAGATTGCAGCACTGTATATTCTTCATCATCCTTTGTTCTTTTCCAATATTTTCAAGGTATTTCTTCTTTTGATTTCATCCTAGCTGAGGATCTGTTTTGAGATAATAGATACTCCAACATAGGCAAGTAGTTATTTAATCTGAAAACTAAATTTATTAACTATGCTTACACATGGAACTTGTTTTGAGGTTGCCACCACGTGTTATCTTCACAATTTTGTTGTAGATATACAGGTAGTCCACAATTTACAAACATTTGTTTAGATAACACTGTGTTATTTTCACAGCTCCCTAGCTCAACAAAATGGCTGCTATTCATTGCAACAATATTTATTAGGATCATGTTCTTGGTTTTTTAAGTATTTTCTATTGTTTACTGAACAGTATATCTACAAAAGCAAACCATTTGGCAAGTTTGGTTGTTCCCACTGATGACCAAACTCCTTATGTCTCAATATCATTTTCACTCTCCTGCTAAACTTCAACCATGAGGAATAAGATAGTAATAATGAAATCTAGAGAAAATTAAATAAAGGCCCAGTTATGTCATATTCAGGCCAGTTATGCTGTACATCCGACTTCTAGACCAAAGCTAGCACTCAGGATTTATCAACTGCTTGGAAATAGTTAATGTATAGGCCAGGGCAGGGGTAGGCAACCTTGGCTCTTTTATGACTCATGGATTTCAGCTCCCAGAATTCCTGAGCCACCATGGCTCAGCTTGGAAATCTATCTTTCCCCTCAGCATGGCTGGCTCAGGAATTCTGGGAGTGAAGTCCAAAAGTCATAAAAGAGCCAAGGTTGCCTACCCCTGGGCCAGGGTGATACAAATAGGGTGATCTGTTCAGCATTTTATGCTTACTATGTAAGGGCAGACTTGTATTATTGGTTTTGCTGCCGTAGTAAGGTAGAATATATTTTTAAAAATTTATTTCACTGACTTGCCTTTGAAGAAAGTGTAGATTGGCAAGATGATCTATCAGTTATGTTCGATACTTGATTTTTCTCATTTCCCCCTTTTCAGCTATGGATTTTTTAAAAAAATATTAAAAAGTGAATTGTTTTTTTTTAACCGTCACTAAGTCTGCACTAGAAATGTAAAATTTAAAGTAACCAACATTTTCTTTAAAAAGTGCTGATTTACACATTTTATTTTCTTACTCAACTGTATAACTTCAGGAAATACAGTATCAAGGTGCTCTGAAAATCAATAGTCATTCAGAATCTGGTGCACAATTGCGGTTTCATCTGCTTATTTCAACAAAGCAGTCATTTTGAAAGACTTTAAAATATCTTACAAGTCCGGCTCAATTAAAAAAAATGAAAAAGAAAAACTAGACTTAACCCAAATCACAACAAATAGCCCTCCCACCCCCATCCCCACTGAACTGCAGCTTGTAAATAAAGTGGCAATCTGTGAACCAGTAGGCACTTTTTACAGAAGTTGGCAAAACAAAGGAGAATTGGTTGGTAAAGCACAGTGAAAGACATCAACCATTAGTCTTCTCGCTGACAAACACGATAAACACATTCACGTCCAAAATAGGCAGAAATTTTTATGTTGGTGGTGGGCCATGTTTCTTTTTCTTGCTTTGGCAGGATTTGCAGACACAACAAATGATGCATGGCGAAGCTAAGAGCAGTAATGGGGATGTTACCAAAGCGGCAATTCCCAGGCCTACTAGGATGCCAACAACCTGGAAGTTGAAAAGAAGAAATAAGAAGGACAACCTTATATGTATGAAGCTATACACCATCAAAGCTTATTTTTATATTATTTTTATCCTGCCTTTATTATTTTTATAAATAACTCAAGGTAGTAAAGATATCTAATACTCCTTCGTCCGCCTATTTTCCCCCACAATCTTGTGAAGTGAATTGGGCTAAGAGAGAGTGACTGGCCCAAAGTCAATCAGCCAGTTTTCATCCCTAAGGTGGGACTAGAACTCACAGTCTCCCAATTTCCAGCCTGGTGCTTTAAAACCACTAGAAAGCACCATCTTAACAAGGGGGAAGGCTGATTAGCCCTTTAAGTCTATTCTATTCTAAACCAAACTGCCTTATAATAAACACAAATCCATGTTATTGACATACCTGTGTTCTGTTCCAAATAACTGAGGCTCGTGAATGGCCCAGTTTATTTCGACAGGGACCTTTGTCATAATGCCTTAAGAAGATGTCATTCTGAAAGGCAAAATAGTACCCTGTCATGAATAGGTTCAACCTTCTTGGATAACAAAGTGGTAACAGGAGGCTTTAGGCTTCCTCCAGCTCTATTTTATAAACTTGGAATTTCACAGAAATTAGTGTCACTCACACTTTTACACTAATTAACCTTCTGTGAAGCAATTACGGTACTTACTGCATGTTTTATAAAGTTAGGCTTTATAAAGCATGCAGCAGAAGCAGGGAAAAAATCACTGGTAAATGAGGAGCAAGATCTAGTAAAGCTGAACAAAAAGGAAGATATATCATTTGCAAGACTCCATTTAACCTCATCAAGTGTCATATGTCAGAGATCTGCTACCATAGGATTTGGATGCAGAACTTGAAACAGAAGCAAAACCATGAGGTGCAATCATGGAGTGTTAATCGTTTTATGCATAAGTCTTCCTAGCTGGAAGTGTTAAAGAACTATAGAGAAAAACCTTTTTGCCAGAGACTACTTACATCCAGATTTTGTAGGCAGTACCAGCAAAATGTGTGCTTGCAATTTTTACACATCATTTGAGCACAGCCTTCATTCCGCTCAATATGGATCCGACAAACTGGACACTGCTTAATTGGAGCTTCTGAGTTGCTTTTAATAAGTGTTCTAGGGGAAAAAAGGGAGGGAAAACTCAGAAACAGTCTTAAGGGTACCATGGCTATTTCTCTAATCATCCAGACTTCAGTTGCCTACAAGAATATTGACCCATGTAAATGTGCTTCAGCTGGAGAAAAGTACTTCCCTTATGCAACAATTATTTACTGCAACCTTTCAAACACATGCAAAAATAACAGACAGTCACCCATGTGCTCTGTTGTTGTGTTTAATGGTTGGACAATGTTGGCATTCAAATATTTGTTTCCATTGGGAAAATGAGCAAGTAAGTTCATCTTATTTCTGCTTTAGTATTCTGCCTTAGCAAGTTGATATGAAAGTAAAATGCATCTCTCATTCCATGCTTCTTCATAATGTACAAAACAGCCCTTCAATAATTCCCTTTATTTACTCTGCTGAAGTTATACCCAGGCAACAGCTTCCATTGCACTTGCCCACCGAGAAATTGCCATATTGTCTAGCCAGTCCTGACCCCCAAATCTGCCATTTGGGCTGACAAAAAGCCAGTCTAGCTGAAGGTACGCATGGAACTGGCCTTCTAGAATCAAGAATGCTGAAGCAGCACATCAAATACCTGAGATGCCTCAGTCAAAGTCCAGAATGTCTTCCTTTCAGCTATCAAACAATTAATTATGTTATTTAACCAGTGTCAAAAATGTTTTTTTCCTAGATAAAGAAATATAGTGTTTATAGCAACCTGAATGATATAAAGATTTTGCAACAGCTAGACAGATTTCTTTTCTTACCCTTGCTCACTTGCAAGCCCCAGGAAATGGCTTTCCAAGCATGATCCCTCCACATGCCAAGGCTCTTTGCATGATGAACAGAATGTCAAGTAACACTTCTGACATTTTACAGACACTGGTAATCCAGAGTCACTTGGTTCAATTTGGCACACAGTCTGACAATTAGCAGAGGGACACCAGGTCCTCAATGGATCCAAATGCACTTCTGAAAATGTTACAGATCAAAACGTAAGTTAAGAAAAAGGTGAAAGATTTATACAATCAGAAGAGAAAGCAAAGTTATAAACATAGGATATGATATGGTTTATATCATATACCAGCATACTCTCAGTACAAGATGAAAAATGTATGATTTCCCTAGCATGAGTTTCTTTATTGTACGGTGTGTTAGGAAATGTGAGATCGCTTCTGAAAAGTAAATGAACATCCAGCACCTACAGGGAACCAATCATTATGCAAAAGGGATTGTTCTTTCATTACATCAGAATCCACCCACCTGTTGTCTGAATCCTGCAAGCATCCTCAAAAAAACTTAATCATATAATTCATTTTACATTTTACAAGAACTAGAGCATCATAGTTATTCTAGCCTGGTAAAACCTGCAACAGGAAATTCTACTTCTAGCCCAATTTCATAAAGGAAGGAAGGAATGCAATTTTCTGATTTTTAAACATTTACAGTGTAAGGTTATTATTATAAACACAACAACATGAAGTCACCGCTACCAGTTTTTTTAGCCAGTGTTGGCCTTCATCTTCCCAAGAGCGTAATGAATTGGCGTAGTACATGCACGGATTCAAGAAGTATGGCCTTTTGTAATTTTGTCAAGGTGCAGATTTTGTCAAGTGTCATCCAAGGCCTTTTGGTATGGCATCTGGTATGCTGGTGACCACTGGGGCCACCTCTGCCAGTTTATGCCTTAATCTTTCGAATGGCTTATTGTTATTAATTTATTTAAATTTATTGCCTCCCAACTCCAATGGACAATGAAAGAACACCATGAAGAATGGACAGCAAGGGTTAAATTTTTTCTATGGCAAAAAATGCCACACACATGTAAGTAGGAAGTGTGGTTTCTGACCAGAAAGTAAGTGGCAACCACCTTCCACCTGCAAATTGTGTGCACTAAAAACCTGTTCTCAGAATGAGTCCTGTGGGTTCATTAAGGATAATCTATACCAGTAGAGTACATAAATTATATTAGAAATTATTTTTAAAAATCTGTATAATTTTAAATCTATACCAGTAAAGTTATAGACTTTTTGGTTTAGGACTGAGATCTGAACTATGTTAAGCTCAGAGACTCTGAGCTCGGGGGATCAGCTGACTTTTTTTCCTCTTTTTCTTCCCTCTCTTCTCTAATTTTCTCTGCTAGCAATTTATTATTACATATATATATATATATATATATATATATATATATATATATGTAGATCTAGAGTCTCGGGTTTCTTCCCGCGTTCCTTTCATCTTCAGAAAGTTGTGGCGACGTTTCAACGAAATCACATCCGTCATCATCCTCCTGCTGCTTCCCGGAGCAATGCGTGGTCTGGCTGTTCCTTTCTTTCCAACTGCCGGTGGGGCTGAGTTCCGACTGGGTGGAGGCGTGGCTGCTTTCTGATTGGGTGGGGGGGGGGTGTCCTCCGACTTGGTGGAGGCGTGGTTGTCTTCTGATTGAGTGGAGGCGTGGCTGTCTTCTGATTGGGTGGGGTGTGTTCTGAATGGGTGGGGTTTTTTTTGTTGTGTTGTAATATCCTGAGTGTTGTGATTTGGTGTCCTGAGGAGTGGGCTGTGTAGTGGCCTCCAGAGCCATGGTTTGGCTCCGAGTTCGAGGACCTGCTATGTATCTCTGGTATGGGTCAGTCAGGTTCGTGTGTGCGTTCTTCTGCTTGGGTGATGGCACTTTTGCTTGTCTTGTTCTGTCTTCTGTGTGGGACAGTTTTTGTTCTGGGTGTGGATGAGTCTTGCTGGGGCTGGTGGCATTTGGGGTTGTTTGTTGGTTTTTTAAATCCTTGTTTGCTGAAATTCTTTTCTCTATCAATGCTGGTTTCCAAATGGCATGTAGGCGGGAGGTGTCGTCTCGCTTGTTCATACTATCTGGGTGTTTTTCTATTTCAATGGCTTCTCTGATTATTCTGCTATTGAGATGTTCTATTTTGGCTATTGTTTTTGTACCTTCAAAATTGATGTTGTGTCCCGTAGTGTTTATGTGTTGTACTAGTGAAGATGTGTGATCTTTTTTCTGTACTGAGTTCTTATGTTCTTCTACACGTACCTCTATTCTTCTGTTAGTCTGTCCGATGTATGTTGCTGGACAGGAGGCGCATGGGATTTGGTATATGCCCTGGTTTTCCAGTTTTATTTTGTGTTTGGGATTTCTCAGGATGGTTGATATCTTTCTGTCAGTGTTAAATGCGGTTTTGATGTTATGTTTGCGTAGTACTTTACTGATTTTGTCGGTTGTTCCTTTTATGTAGGGCAAGATGGCTCGTCCGTTGTTCTGTTCTTCTTCTTGGATGTTTTTCTGTTTCGGAGACCCCTGCTGAATCATATTGGTGATCATGTTTTTTTGGAACTTGTTTGCTGTCAATATGTCTGTCAGGGTGTGTAGTTCTGTTTGTATATGTGTTTCATCTGCAAGGCGTCTGGTTCTTGTTATTAGTGTTTTGGCTACTGAATTTATTTGTGCTGGGTGATGATGTGATTGCGCATTGAGGTAACGGTTGGTGTGTGTTTTCTTTCGGTAGACTGTGTGTCCTAGGGTGCCGTTTTGTTTTTTGTATATAAGTACATCCAGGAAAGGTAACTGGTTGTTTGTTTCAATCTCCATGGTGAATTTTATTTTGGGATGTAGGCTGTTCAGGTGTGTTAGGAAGTTTTCTAGCTCCTTTCTTCCATGGGGCCAGATCACGAAGGTGTCATCCACATATCTGAGCCACAGTTTTGGTTTGTTTGTAGTCTTTTCCAGAGCGTTAGTTTCAAATTCTTCCATGAAAAGGTTGGCGATAACTGGTGATAGAGGGGATCCCATTGGTGCGCCTTCTATTTGTTTGTATCTCTGGCCTTTGTGTATGAAGTATGTGTTTGATAAGCAGTGTTCTGCTAGTTCTATAATATGGTTTGGTGGTTGGTATTTGCTTCTTATTGTTGATAGAGCTTCTTGGACTGGCACCTGGGTGAATAGTGATACCACATCGAAGCTGACTAGCAAGTCTTTTTGGTCTATCTGTAGATTTTTCACTAATTCTATAAAGTGGTATGAGTTTTGGACATATGAAGCTGCCATTTCTGCTTGAGGTTGTAATTGTTTTGCTAGGTATTTAGCTAAGTTTTGTAGTGGTGAGCCTATAGAACTTACTATGGGTCTTAGTGGGATTCCATCTTTGTGTATTTTGGGGAGGCCATATAGTTTTGGGCATCTGGATGACTTCTCCCTAGGAATGATTGTTTGTTGGATTTCTTGGCTTATAGAAGTTGATTTTATCTTTTTCTTGGTGGTCTTTTCTAGATAGGTTGTGGGATCTGTATATATAGGTTTGTATGTAGTTTCTTTGAGTAATTTTGACAGTTTCTCTTCATAGTCTGATGTGTCCATTACCACTGTAGCATTGCCTTTATCTGCTGGTAGTATGATTATGCTGTTGTCTTTTCTTAGGTTTTGCAATGCTACTTGTTCTTCTTTTGTTAAGTTGCTTTTGGGTGGTTTGCTTGTGCATAGGATGTGGGTGACTTCATGTCTGACTTGGTCTGCTTCATCTGCATTGAGTTTAGTTAGGCTGGTTTCAACTCTAATATATATATATATATATATATTAGTTTAAGCTACAATTCTATAACTATTTACCCAAGGTTAAGTGTCATTGAACTAAATGAGACTTATTTTTGAGTAGACATTAGTAAGACTGTACAATCAGTCAAGTAGTAACTTTTCCTACAACTTCTTTGCTATTTTGTGAATTTAGCAATGCAGTCTTAAAGTAAAAATTTCACCTCTTTCAAATTTCAACTTCTGGTACAATTGAAATTGGTCCGCAGACACCAAGCTGGCTATCTGGAATGAAGAACACAATAACAAGATGTTAAAAAGAAAATGTGGATTATAATCATTCATTTCTAAAAATAGCTCAGTCAAGATTCCCCCCCCCTCACTCATTGAGAAATTGCAACACTAGTGATTGAGGTGAATTTTAAAAAGAAAATAGTCTGAATACAATTATTAGTAAATACTCTCAAAATCTCTGTAAATAAAAATTTTTTTAAAAAAGTTTCTCTTTCTCAAACTCACCCCTACCACATGGATTTATTCATATTGTTTTCTTAGCAAAAATATCAAAATATTTGAATTTTACATCTAGTCCCCTGCCGTGATTGGGGTTTTTTTTATGATTATCCAAAAACTAACCAGGTTTTGCTTTTTAAAGATTATTCAGTCAGCTAGACGCTGCTATCTATATTAAGCCAAAAGGAGTTTGATCTATAATCCAGAAGGGGAGAAGGAGAGAGGGGAGGATCCAATTTAGGTATTTTCATGACACATTGTTATATAATCATGCCACATTATCATGTTTATGTATTATGGACACTGATTGCAAAGTATAGGGATAATTAAGTCAATAATTTTTTTCATTAGTTTGCTTTAATAAAACATGTGCCACTGAGGATTTGGGAACACTGGAAGAGGGTTTAACCATTCAATATCAACCTGTAATCAAAAAGCAGAAAGACCATGATATCTGAAGGAATTATATATCTTAAAATGTGTATGGAGCTGCAAACAAATCTCTAGGTCATTCACATTTAAATAATATTAAGACAACTATTTCAAGTCTAGCTATGTACAATCTCTTATGAAGGCTTTCAAAGACAAGCCATGTTTTTCAATATTCAATATAATTTGCTTTGGGTTTGTTTTTTTTACTGGCGACAGTAACACCTCTAAGATGATGATTGACTGTGTGCCAGTATGGAAGATTCAAATGACCAGAACTGTCACATGATAATGATCATAATAACTAAAACATCACTTGCTGAATATACTCAGATTATTCCCCTGTGCAATATTCTAATCATTCAAGCACTCAGCTCCCTCCCAAAGCAAAGCAAATGCATCCCTAGACAAAATGGATTTATTATCAGACAGAAAGGGCCCTGTTAGCATCTCCCACTGATATTAATCATTTAGATTCTATTCTGCTTTCCATCACAGCAGTAATATAACATCTGTGATTATCCTAAATTGAAACACTATTCTAAGACATACCGTTTGATTCTGACATCTGAGAATCAGGAATTTTATTTATTTTATGTATCAAATTTCTATACTGCCCATCTTGAGAAGAAGCATATGTTTATACAAAGGATTCTGCCCTTTTAAATTTTATACACACACACACACACACACACACACACACACACACACACACACACACACATATATATATATATATATATATATATATATATATATATATATATATATATATATATATATATATATATATATAATTTGATGTAACAATAAAAACATACCTATACATACACAGACACCAAAAAAAAACCAACCAGAGAAGGAAATGGGACAAAGATTACAAGATACTATTGTGGTAGAAACCCTGCTGCTATCTGCCACCATATACTTCAAAAGGGAACAGGATATGCTAAAACTGCCTCAACCCCTACCCACATATACATGCCATTAACCTCTTTGACTCTCACAAGAATAGCTACTGTGTAAATTCTTGTTGTTTCAGAAATTCTAGCTCTGCAACTAATAAAAGTGCCTCATCAAAATACTTCTCTCCAACAAATAATGATAAATAGTAATATTACTATCTTACTCTTTTACTGTTTTATTACAGAAGCAACTTCAAAATAATTTCTCAGGGACATTCAGTTTCTCTTTAATGTTAATATATAGTAGACAACATAACTGTCTACCAGTAAGTCACCTGGAGCAATCCTTATTTAAATGCCAGTAGTAAGTAATGGATGCAAGGTAATGAATGCTATTGACACTGTGATTTCAGAATTGTATTTCTACAAATGATAGATTTAATGTGCTTTTTCTCTTACTCTTTCTTTCATCATTCCTATTTTAGATTTTCAGTGGATGTCTTGCTACCCCTACTCTAGCAAGAGAGTGCACATTACTCCTATCATAAAATATTCATTTCTGTTCATTAAATACCTCCCTCGCCATCGCAAACAAGACTTTGAGGATTTGTTAGGAGCAGCAGAAAGAAAATGAAATAAATGGATATAGGAAAGCAAACATCTTTGGGCAGTGTTTCTCCTTTTTGCTATGGAATATAAAAATAAAACAAGCCTATACTAAAACAATGGAATAGTAAAAAGCTATCACACAAGACAGCATTGTGTTGTTATTAATAATAAAGAGTTTGGTGAAGTACGTACCCAGAGACAGAGATTTGTCTTCCCCAGACAATGAGGTTATATAATGCAAAATTTTATAGCAGTCAATGGAAAGCAGATGTTTACTGTCAGATCATATTTGTTGTGATAGGAAATAAATGCACAGCTCTCCCAAACAAAGCCATTTATCTCCCAAAGCTCTCTTCTTACAATACCATTAACAAGGGATCTCAGAAAAAAAAAAGACAGCAAATGACAGGTCATGGAGAAGCCAAAGGCAACAAATAAGAGACACGGATTTAAGCACAACAAAACAGCCTCTGTGGAATAAAGTAAATATATAACTAAATTAAGATGGTATTTCCTTGCTATCCTATCCTCTAAGCCAGACATGTCAAACACAAGGCCCGGGGGCCAGATCTGGCCCGCAAAGTGGTTTCATGTGGCCCACAAAGCCATCCTGGAAACAGTGAGGGAACAGCCCCCACCCACTGCCTTCGCCCTGGCCCAGAGACCCTCCTTCTGCCAGAGACCCTCAGATCTGTCCCACTCCTGCCCAGGCCCCCATAGGCATCCTTGATGCGTATGATGTAGAGCTGGCCACGCCCACCCAGTAGGCCATAGGCACTCTAGCCATGCCCACCCAGTAGGCCACGCCCACCCTGGCCATACTTACCCAGCCCCCTGAGGGCAACCGCAATGCTGATGCGGCCCTCAATGAAATTGAGTTTGACACCCCTGGTCTAAGCCCAGGACAAAAGCTTTTCAATGTCTCAAGCTTCCCTCTTGAATCTGCACTAAGGAAAGAATTACTTGCACATTTTAGGACTCTGTCTCACCACTCTTGCTAATGTACGTTTCAGAATAATAATAATAATAATATCCCAGCATAATCTGCACTACTCCAAGCATAAATTTTACTTGCCAACAAGGCTTGTGAATTGTTCTCTTTTAGACGTTCACTGCAGGACAATTCAAGGGAAATGAGGGGCAAAGTTCCCAAGCTGCAATTGCTTTCTCACCCAACATCACAAGCTGACAGGAAAAAATAAATAAATAAATCAGCAATTGAAGTCAGGGGCAGGTCTGAGCAGAATGATTAAGTCACTGTTTCTCAAGCTGGACAACTTTAAGACGTGTGGTCTTCAACTCCCAGGATTCTCTAGCCAGCATGTTGAGAAACAGTGGAGTTAGGTGGCTGGGATGGAAACTACAGCCACCTTTCAAGTTGTCTGTGGGAGAAGTTGTCACAGCAAAACTGTTCCATAAAATAATTAACACTTGAACTGTTTTGTAAACAGGGGTCTACTGGTCTTCTGGAAAACCAGTCAATCTATCTCCAAAAATAACCCAACTGATAGGTTGGTGGGGCAAAGAACGATTGTAAAACTGGAGAAAATTCACCCAGCACTCATGCTTCACCCTGGGTCTGCCTTCTTTTCCTCTGCCCCTTTCCTCTTATCAGACAGAATTTTAGCAATCTTCCAGAGAAGTGACCTTACTTTCAGTAATAGCCTGAATAATAGGTCACAGGCAGTGAGGGCATGGCTAACTGACCCTGGGAAAGTGGAAGAGGAAAGAGGACTTTGGGCAAGGAACACCATAGCAAGGGGAGGGGAAAGTGTGAGAAACAGACACAGAGTAACTCTGGCTTAATTTTATGCTGGGTATAACCTAAGCAAGAGAAATGCTTTGACAGGCTTTCAAGATCCTGTAATATTACCTTACTAGCAATACACATCTTTCCAGAAACCTAACTGCTGCTTGTTTGCCAACTTTGGTCTCAGAACTAAGGACTCACACGGTTAATCCCAAGTTCCCAATGTTCCAAAGCCACTAAGGGAAATGAATAGTTGTAGAAGGCAGCATCTCGAAGTATCCTATGGAGAATGTAAAATGTATGGGTGTAAGATAGTATGTAAAATAGAATGGCCAAATTGATTTATTTATCTATTTTTTTTTATCCCACCTTTATTATTTTCACAGATAACTCAAGGCAGCAAACATATAAATACACCTTCCTTTTATTTTCCCCACAACAACAACCCTGTGGGGTGAGCTGGGTTGAGAATGAGTGGTCCACGGTCACTTAGCCAGCTTTCATGGCTAAGGCAGGACTAGAACTCACAGTCTCCTGCTTTCTAGCCTGGTGCCTTAACTAAACTGAAGTTCTCCCCACCCGCAAACAATAAAAACTGTATAAAGTATAGCTATACAAAAGCCCTCGTTGGCTGAAGTAGCGGAAAACTTGTACTGTAATATCCTAACTTAGGGCAAAATCCACAACACACATCTGACAAAAGCAGTTTTTTTCCCAGTTTAAAATGACCTTACGTTCATAGAGCACCAAGCTCACTGAATAAGATTTCAGGGAAATACTATTTTAAAGTACTTATATTCATTCTCATTAGGAGGCAGTTGTTTTATTGCCTTCAGTTTCCTTCTGTGATGGCAACAACTGTTATCTAATAAATTCAAGTCAAATATTTTGTTTCCACAAATATGCATTTTGTGTTTCCTTTGAATGACAGACCTTTGAAAAAGGAAGCACACATTCAAATCAAGTTAGGCAATAGCATAACATTTGGGTTAAGCACCATGAAGACGTTTTTCCTGGTTGTCTGTGTTAGGTATTCAAAACCTGACTTAGGAAGTGAAATACTATTTGTTATACTTTAGGCAGCAAAATGGGCTGAATGATACCTACCTGGCAACCAATAGCAGAGAGTTGTCTGTAAAATTTTCATCTTTCAATTTCAGCATCCATCATTATAAATTATCATGATTTTTCTACAGAAGCACTAGTTTTGCAGTGTATCTACTATTTCTGCTTTTACTCAGTACAAACAGAAGAATATGGAACAACTGTAATTTGAAGATAGATTTCATTTTTAGAAATATTATGAAACACTGGCAAGGTTAGAAGCAGTTTCTGAATGAAGGTTTTTTTAAAAGTGTTTAATGTTTTAAAATAAAGATAGGTGGCTAATGTTTTCTCTACGTCAACACTTTTATACATATCACTGAAATGATGGCAAAAGATATCCATTCCTGATTGCCATTCCACACCTTTGGTAAGGTGCAAATGAGTTCTTTTTTTTATTGAAAAGTTTTACAATACATTTTATCTTTAACAATCCCCCCTCCCTCCACCCACCCCTACCTAACCCTCCCTATCCCTCCCCCCCATTCCCCCCTCCCCCCCACTTCCCAGAGCTAAGTACAAGGTATAAAAACAAAGAACAATCATAAACATCCATATGCTAACAACAATAAACTATTAAGTCTATCGCACTCTAGCTCATATGAAATGACTACAAGCAATACTAATATTACATAAAAAAGGGGAAAAAAAGAAAAAAAAAACCTTGGGGGTCGCATAACTAGTTAGCATGCCAGAGTCTCGTTCGTTATCGGAATTAACCAGACAAATCGCTCCACCAACTAAGAACGGCCATGCACCACCACCCACAGAATCGAGAAAGAGCTATCGATCTGTCAATCCTTTCCGTGTCCGGGCCGGGTGAGGTTTCCCGTGTTGAGTTCTATCTGGCAAAGGAACGTATACACGGATGAAAAAAGAAAAAGTTCCTTAATGAATGTTTAAATCATATGTATATTTGCTAGAAAAACAGCAGCAGCATCTTTGTACTTGAAATACAAACAGTTGTGTGATAGCTTTGTAGCAATTCTTCATAAAATATGCACTAAACGTAAAGGTAAAGGTTCCCCCGCACATGCGTGCTAGTCATTTCCGACTCTAGGGGCCGGTGCTCATCTCCGTTTCAAAGCCGAAGAACCAGCGCTTGTCCGAGGACGTCTCCATGGTCATGTGGCCAGCATGACTAGATGCCAAAGGCACATGGAACGCTGTTACCTTCCCACTGTAGTAGTCCCTATTTTTCTACTTGCATTTTTACGTGCTTTCAAACTGCTAGGTTGGCAGAAGCTAGGATGAGTAACAGGCACTCACTCTGTTACGCGGCACTCAGGATTCGACCCGCCAAACTGCCGACCTTCTGATCAACAAGCTCAGTGTCCTAACCCACTGAGCCACCGCGTCCCTAAAATATGCACTACTATACTATTATTCTGGATTTATGCCATGGAATTTAGATGTCCATTAAGCTTTATACTATTGATTGGGCATATCTCTAAATTATATATATTAGTATTTAGTAATTGTCCATATTTGCTAAATGTTACACACTTCAATCAATATCATAATTGGATTCATATGTTCCTGTAAGACTGGGTTCTCCAAAGTTATCTTTTGCTATACTAATATTCTTCTGGTCCTTGCCCCTCCCGGCTTTTTTTTTTAAAAAAAGATTATTTTCCAACAGAGCTGCAAAGCAAAGTCCCAATCTCCTTCATCGGGTTTATTTCCAAAAATGTGCTCATAAGGTTTTCATGGAAAATAGGAATAATGTGCACTTGTAGTCCTGTTCTTCCCCCAAATTTATAGACCTGCTCAGAAAAAGGTTAGAGATATGCAGTTGTCATTCTGTAAGATAAGATGCTAGAGGAGAAGGCAGGTGACATCCTGATAAACTGGCAAATTTTCAGCTCAGCATGTTTTGTGAACTCAGCTATTGTGGTTTATAAACCTTGGTTTTAGGGATTAGTACAATGCGAGAACCAAGCCAATCAGGGAGTCTTCTTCAAACCATGATGAAGCCAGTTATGGTTTACTAGAATATATAAACAAGATAATTTTTGTCCTGTTTTTTTTCTTTCTTCTGCAGGTTCCTTGAATTATTTGAATAGTTCAACCTTAACTTTTCTGTTGCTTCACACTGATTCACATATCTATCAGTTCAATGCAACTTGCCAAATAAAGTTGTATTTGGATGGGTTGAAGGCAACAAGATGTTAGTCCTGTGAGAATGAGCTTCCCTGTTCTATACAGGTAATCCTTGATTTACAACAGGTCATTTAGTAATTGTTCAAAGTTCCAACAGCACTAAAAAAAAATGTGACTTATGACCTGTTTTTCACACTTGTGACCGTTGCAGCAACCCTATGCCATATGATCAAAATTCAGAGTCTTGGCAATTGGTTCATAATTGTGATGATTACAGTGTCCTAGGTCATGTGACCCCATTTTGCAAACTTTTGACAAGCAAAGTCAATGGGGAAGCCAGATTCATCTAACAACTGTGTTGCTAACTTAACAACTACAATGATTCGCTTAACAACTGTGGCAAGAAAAGTTGTAAAAAAATCAGTTAACAAATGTTTCACTTAGCAACATCAATTTTGGGCTCAGTTGTGGTCATAAGTAGAGGACTACCTGTCCTTACAGCTGCCACTTCTTTGCCTGCTGCCCAAGCAAGGCAGCACCAAAGTAAATGCTGAGCAGGCATTGCAGGGCGATTACAAAGACACTTTATCCCTTTCTAGCACTGCCAGCAAATTTTTTGAAAATGTACTCACAAATAAAGGTAGCAAAAAACCATTTGGCTTGTCTTTTAAATGTCATTCATCATTCACTTCCTGTCCCATTTCCCCTCCATACAATTATCCTCCATCTACTTCAGATTCCTATTATTCCCCTCAAACTGAAAAGAAAATGAACAGCGCTCAGGAGGAGCCTTAATCACCCGGCTGTATTCTGTGAAAAGACAGGATAAGCAAACTAAATAGGAGCTATGTTACTATTTTTAGGCACCGAGTACTATTCAAATCCTGTTTCAGTTGCCATGGAAGTGTTCCAAAGGCTTATTATAGTTGTTTTTGAACAGAATTTATTCCAAGAAAAGCTATGTAACCAATTAATGCTATTTCAAGTTTCAGGAAAATGGATATGGAGTGGAAATTATTTTTCTGCTCTAGTGGGTAATGTGGGCCTTGGAAAGACACTCAAAACAATGTTATTCTTGTTGACCAACTTACTCTAGGACATTAAATGGGGCTTGTAGATGTACTTCAAATGGACTACTTCCAATTCACTCCTCACAATAGTTGAAGTGCATATATTAGAACATCTTGTAGGTCTCTGCAGCCAACAAATTACTGCAGCAAAGAAGGAATTTTAAAAACCTAGATTTTCAAGTGGAAATCTGGGATTTGAAGACCCACACCGTAAAGCTGCACTGCATACTTTTCCATAGCAATTTGTATTTATCATTTGGACACTGAATAGTGCCTGTTTAGTGGAATATGCAGAGATGACTTTTTAAAAAAATATCATTAAAGGACCCTAAGGATAATAACCACACAACCAGATTAGAAGCTACAACTAGTTTGACCGCTTCCATCATTCCTAGTCATTTACAGTCTTGGGCTATTCTTTCTGGAGTTAACTAGAAAGTAAATTAAAATGGCTTATATTCTCTCAGTCACTGAGCTTCCGTTATACTACATTCACATACGCAGTAAAAAAAGAGGTCTTTTTCAACTAAAGCTTTCATAGAGCTCTCATTCTTCTTAGTTCTAATGCAAGTCAGCAGACTGTACCTCTTTTTGTTGATCTCTAAGCTGTTTTAATCTAGAGCTTTTGAAGTAAAAAATTGGTTTTACCATCTAAGCTAGGGGTCTTCAAACTTGGCCCTTTTATGACTTGTGGACTTCAACTTCCAGAATTCCTCAGCCAGCGTGCCTGTAACTGCATGTATCAGCATATAAAGACTTCCATGCTTGGATAATTTCTAGGTGACAAGCCCCTGACTATTAAAAAGGAGAACAGTTTGAGGCAAACTTTTAAAGATAGGTCAAGACCTCTAGGCAAGTGGAACTAAATCTGGGAAGAGATATGGGTTCCATGTACTGTATGTATCAATTCCAAATATCTGTATTTGACAGGTTTCCTTGGAGATCTTCAGGTTCTTAGCATGAAAATCTGAAATGAAGTATATATATGCTTAGCTACTGCCTTTAACTAAGGACCCCGACAAGAAATTGTCTTGAAAGTCCTGCTAATTATTCTAACAAGCCCTTTCTGATCTTGAAAATTTTATACCAAAAGGACAGGGACAAGAGTGGGTGTCCTTCCCTCTTAAACTCTCTGAACCCTAGAATACCTCCTTGCCCATGTCATGTGTTATAATGTGTAAGACATCTCTCTCTCTCTCTCTCTCTCTCTCTCTCTCTCTCTCTCTCTCTCTCTCTCTCTCTCTCTCTCTCTCTCTCTCTCTCTCTCTCTCTCTCTCTCTCTCTCTCATATGATCATGATGATATTTTCCATTCAGTTGTGTCAAACTCTTGGAAATTGTATGGACCACGTTTCTCCATGTCAGTTCTGAACTTGCATTATTTCTTTCAGTTGTTCTATGCTCTAGCTCAGTAATGGCAAACCTTTTCGAGATCGAGTGCCCACATATGTATCATTGGGTGCCAGGTGGGCATGCCCATTGGGTGGGTGTGGCCCATTGGGTGGGCGTGGCTGCAGTGGTAACGGCAGACTGGGTGGGACTAAAAAGTTCAATCAATCAATTCCAACTTTGCGAAATCTTTTTTTTCCCTGTGAGAAGTTGAAATTGACTGATTGATTGAAACTTTTTTTTTTTTTGCACACAGCGGCGGAGGCCTAAAGCAAAGGTTTTATAAAACCCAGCTGAAGGCCTAGGATTGGAGCGATAATGCATGTGCCCACAGAGAGGGCTCTGCGTGCCACCTGTGGCACCCGTGCCATAGGTTCACCACCACGGCCCTAGCTGGTGTCAGCTTTGATGGTGATGTAATAAATAAACCTGTTTAACAAATATTTCCGAGCAACTATGATCAAAGGCCATCAAGACTATCAATGTAACATGTTTGGTGGGCAACAAGATAAAGCTGGTCTTAGGGATAGATAAAATTTAGAGATATAAGCAGAGCAGCATATGAAGTATTCTATAGTAGCAAAGTGTAATATACCCATATTGTTTATTTATTAAAAGAAGTAAAAGCTTACTAAAGCTTTGGCCCAGCATAGATCATTCGCTGCTTTTAAGAGCATCTATTCTGGTCAGAATGATTACTCGTCACTATATCAGTGAAGATCACAAATACATAAGGAACAAAACCCATAACAAACTCCAGCACTTCCCACCATGCATGGCCCATTAAATGTCTTTCTCATTGTTTATTCATTCAATATTTAGGGTTGCATACAAAAGAAAACACTAATGACCCATTAGATGCATACCCTCAAGTGCCCTCTTGCCTGGCTAACTGAAATGAAACTTAGATTTCAGGAGCTTTACAAACAATAATCTTGAAACACTCTACCATGATTTTCATGCATACTTTAGCACTGCATTTTCTCTACATTCAGAATGTCAAAAGCTTATTATTATTTCAAGTCTAAGTGAATAATGCTAGAACATTGATCTAAGAAAGCAACTTCATCCCTCAACAGATTTGCCAACTGTATAATTCAAGGTGAACATGTGCAATATACCCCTTGAAAATTCAACTTGAAAATCATGCAAATTCTATGTAAATGTGGAGATCTTTTATTTGTATAATTTTGGGGTGAGCTTATTACTTTACAGCACTTTTTTACAAAACTCAACTTTTCATATGTCAAGAAAGCTATTTGATCAGGTGGTTAAAAGTGGCCAATGGGAAGTTTTTATCTTTAGGCCTTCAAGATTAATGTCAGCCTTCATGGGTAAACCAGATTTAAAAAAAAACATGAGCTAAATGAGATAAATCTACTTTATTGTAAGGCTACATTAACAGAATCTTGCAAGTCTGAAAATATAAATTCTCTGCCAGCACTTTTAATCACTTGATCAATTATGTGAAGTTTTTTCTAAGTTTCTTCCTCTGACCATTAATCCATTGGGGGCCCCTCCCTCTCGTCTGACTGTTTCCTAGGCAGCATTTCTTCCCTTCGTTCCCCAAGGTCTTCCACACATTCTATTGCAACACCTTCCAAGGAAGGAAATCTCATGTTCTATTATTTTATCAAACCTTTTAATGAATTATATTAACATGAAATGTCTACACTGCTCCTAACCTTTTGACCAACTGATAATCCTTGGACATTTTTAATCCTATTATATATCAACTTAATTTAAAATTGGCAAATTTTGCCATCTGCTAAATCAGACATGTCAAACTTGTGACGTCATGTGATGTCGCACGACATATTGGAAATATTCCCCCATTGCCAGCAATGGGGGTAGGCGCGGTTTCATCGTGATGCGTCCGGCCTGCGGGCTGCCAGGTCTGTGGTAAGTTATCTTGAGAAAATTCTGTTTGGAATGCAACATACAAGTAATTTGTATAATGACAATAGGTATGATAAGAACCATGAACAATAATGTTTCATGAAGAGATTTAATATAAATTGGCCATGTGATATTTTTTTATCCTGAGTTTTTATTAACAAGAACTGCATAGTTGGGGTATACATAACACTTCAGACATCCAATGAACTGCACTTGGGGTTCATATATACTCTTCCAAGTATATACAAACACCATTTCCTCCATACAAAAAAAAATCCTTCTCAAGCGACATGTAACATTTCTACCATTTGTGTTTTACAATTCTGAATGCCATAGTACATCTTCCAGAATCTATCACTAACAAAGAACTAGGGATATTCAAATTGAGAATGTTCTTGTTACAAGCAAGCAATTCTGAGACTGTCTGGATGCCAAGTAAACATTTCCCCAGGAAAGGGAAAACAAGAGAAAAACCATCTGCTTGTTTCTAATTTCTCCTTGAAGTGGGCTTTTTGCCAAGTAGTCATTAGGGTAATTAAGGGGGAAAACAATCTAATATATTCATTATGTAAATGAATGACGAAGATTAAAAGCAATGAGAGAGGAACTAAATATAAATACCTCTGTTTCTTGTAGCATCCCATGGCCTAAACAGACCATGTCTGGACAAGTGATGGGAGAACCACACCCTTCACGGATGGCCAATTGCATGTATTGTTTTAGACACTAAGGAAGAAGAAATATGTAAGTTATAAATCATATGTAAAGTATAATATGTAAGTATTATATTCCAATGGATGGAAACTAATAAAGGAGAGAAGCAACCTAGAACTAAGGAGAAATTTCCTAGCAGTGAGAACAATCAGCCAGTGGAATGGCTTGCCTTCAGAGGTTGCGGGTGCCCCAACACTGTAGGCTTTCAAGAAGACACTAGAAATGGTATAGACTCTCCTGCTCATGCAGGGTGTTGGACTAGATGACCTCCGAGGTCCCTTCCAACTCTTTTATTCTATATTCTGTGTTCTAAGTTATAAATCATAAAACGGCAAAAGGCACCTAAACTAGCTATTGGAGCTAACTCACCTTTTTCAGCACCATTGTAACGTTGAACTGTCTTTAATCAAACAGTCATAAGTCAGGGACTGTCTCTGGGTTACTATGGGAGGATTGTTAGATTTTTTTGATTAATCAGACAAAGAGTTAGACTTTAGAGGAGGACAAAATTAGACTTTATATTTATTGGTTGCCATCTAATGGTCATACAAATTCATATAATCAAGCTATAGGTGTATACTATAGGCCACCCAACCAAACAGAGGAAATAGATGAACTTTTTGCTAGTCAGCTAACTAAGGTATGTAAGAAGCACATCACAATAGTAATGGGTGACTTTAACTACCCTGACATCAACTGGAAGACAAACTCTGTACCAAGTGGAATATCAAACAGATTCCTGACAAACCTAGCAGACAACTTTGTCACCCAAAAAATAGAGAAGGGAACTAGGGGATTAGCCATTTTGGATCTAATTCTCACTAACAGAGATGAAATGATAGAAGGTGTTGAAGCCACAGGAACCTTGGGGGGAAGTGATCATGCAATATTGGAATTCAACATTATGGAAGCACAAGCAATAGAATACAGTCAAACTAGTGTCTTGGACTTTAAGAGACCTTATTTCAATAAACAGAGAGATCTTGGGAAGGAGTCCATGGATGAGAATCCTTAAGAGGAAAACAACTCAAGAAGCTTGGGAAATTTTGAAAAGTGAGATAATAAAAGCCCAGTCTAGCACAAAACCAACAAAGAAGAAAAATAACAGCTCTCAAAAGAAACCAGCATGGCTGCATAAAGAACTCTCTGATAAATTGAAAGATAAAAAAGACAAGTATAGAAAGTGGAAAGACAGGCACATAACTAAGACAGAATATCAGCAAATAGCCCGAGCCTGCAAAGACAAAGTGAGGAAAGCTAAGGCTCAAAATGAACTAGGTCTTGCGACCAAAGTCAAAAATAACAAAAAAAAAGCTTCTTTCAACATGTAAAAAACAAGAAAAAAGTGAAGGAAATGATTGATCCATTAGTGGGTGAAAGTGGCAAGAAGGTAACAAGCAACAGGGAGAAAGCAGAACTATTTAACTCATTTTTTGCATCTGTCTTTACACAAAGGGAAAAAACAGACCAATCTATCAAAAATAGTGCCATAAAAACAGAATAGAAACACAAGTTAAGATAGGCAAGAAAATGGTTAGTGAGCACCTGTCCAGCCTAGACAAGTTCAAATCACCAGGACCAGATGGATTACACCCCAAGGTTCTCAAGGAACTGGCAGATGTGGTCTCAGAACCACTGAACTATATTTTTCAAAGATCCTGGAGCACTGGGGAACTACCAGAGGACTGGAAAAGAGCTGATGTAGTTCCCATCTTCAAAAAAGGAAAAATAATGGATCCAGGAAATTACAGACCTATCAGCCTGACCTCAATACCTGGGAAGATTCTGGAAAAGATAATCAAACAATGAATCAGCGAGCATCTAGAGGCAAATAAAGTCATTACTAAAAGCCAACATGGGTTTGTTAAAAATAGATCATGCCAGACAAATCTTATTGCATTTTTTGACCAAGTGACAAAATTAGTGGATCAGAGGAATGCTGTGGATATAATTTACTTCAGTAAGGCATTTGATAAAGTAGATCACAAACTACTACTTGATAAGATAGAAAAATGTGGGTTAGACAGCATCACCACCAGATGGATTCATAGCTGGCTGACCGGCCGTACTCAGAGTGTGGTCCTCAATGGAACTGCATCTACATGGAAGAAAGTGTGTAGTGGGGTGCCCCAGGGCTCTGTTCTGGGCCCAGTGCTCTTCAACATCTTCACCAACGATTTGGACGAGGGGATAGATGGGGAACTCATCAAATCTGCAAACAACACCAAGCTGGCAGGAATAGCCAACACTCCAGAAGACAGGCTTAAGATACAGGAGGATCTGGACAGACCTGAACACTGGGCGCTATCTAACAAAATGAAATTCAATGTTGAAAAAGTAAGGTTCTACATTTAGGCAAGAAAAACCAAATGTACAGGTATAGTATAGGGGGTACCTTGCTCAATAGTAGTAACTGTGAGAGGACTCTCGGAGTCCTAGTGGACAATCACTTAAATATGAGCCAGCAGTGTGCTGCAGCTGCCAAAAAAGCCAACACAGTGCTAGGCTGCATTAACAGATATCACGTGAAGTATTAATACCAATTTACAATGCCTTGGTAAGGCCACACTTGGAATACTGCATCCAGTTTTGGTCACCACAATGTAAAAAAGATGTTGAGGCTCTGTAAAGAGTACAGAGAAGAGCAACAAAGATGATTAGAGGTCTGGAGGCTAAAACATATAAGGAACGGCTGCTGGAATTGGGTATGTGTAGTTTAATGAAGAGAAGGACTAGGGGTGATATGATAGCAGTGTTCCAATATCTCAGGGGTTGCCACAAAGAAGAGGGAGTCAAGCTATTCTCCAAAGCACCCGAAGGCAGGACAAGAAGCAATGGATGGAAACTAATCAAGGAGAGAAGCAACCTAGAACTAAGGAGAAACTTCCTGACAGTTAGAACAATTAACCAGTGGAACAACCTGCCTCCAGAAGCTGTGAATAATCCAATACTGGAAGTTTTTAAGAAGAGACTGGACAGCCATTCGTCTGAAATGGTATAGGGCACAGGTCTGCAACCCGCGGCTCCGGAGCCACATGCGGCTCTTTCAGCCGTCTCCTGCGGCTCCCAGTCCTCTACCATGTGCAGTCCGAAACAAAAAAGGTGGGACTAAAAAAGTTCAACCAATCAATTCAAATATGCAGGGTAGGTGCATATCTCGCCTTGGCTCCACTCTTCAGTCAAACCCTGTTCTGCGCATGCACGCGCATGTGCACACATTTTTTGCGGCTCCCAGTTTTTCCTTTTGTGAGGGAACCAGTTCAGAGTGGCTCTTTCACTGTTTCAGGTTGCTGACCCCTGGTATAGGGTTTCCTGCCTATAGGGTTAGACTAGATGACCTCCAAGGACCCTTCCAACTTTACTATTATGATTATGAAGTACTGCATAGCTGACAAACTGAAACATCAGAAAGCGATTATATTGTTGAGATTGGATGGGAGCTCTAGACTGCCCTAATAACATTACATGAGGAGAGGAAATAAGACAAAGGACTTCTCTGGAAACATCCACTGATAAGGCAGTTCTCACTACCCAAGAGTTAAATCATTTAAGTTATACTTTCAATTCAGTTCAATTCAATTACACATATTAATCTAGGCACAGATTAGTTATTTTAGGGCTTTGCATAGTCTAGGTCAGGGGTCTCCAAACCTGGCAACTTTAAGATTTGTGGACTTCAATGCCCAGATTTCGCCAGCCAGCTACTATAGTTCATCTGTTACTGGGCCTGCTTGGTGGAACATGACCCCGGAGATTCAGGTGGCCCAGGGCAGGATATATTTTCTTAGTTTTCATTTCTGATAGTTTTCCTTTAATGGCGTGGATGTAATTTGCATGAATTGATGCATGGATATACTTAGCAGTATAAAAACGTTATTTAGTAATAACTCTGAAGCAAACACATGAAATTAAAGATGAAGGTCTATGCAGGGGTTCCCTATCTTGGGAACTTTAAGACGTGCACTTCATCTCCCAGAATTCCCCACTCAGCATTAATCTTGGTTAAGTTTCCAAGATTGATAAAACTGGTCTATAACCTTGAAAAGAAAAGCATTTCTCATGTTTTATTTACCCTTTTGATAATTTCCCTTTAAAAAATCATTCACATACGTTAATGCTAATTTGTTAATACATTCATGTCAAGGAAGTGACATGCTTGCAATTTTCAATTAACGTCAGATAAGTTCTTTGAATAAGGTTTCCGGATTCCCATAAGTAAATGAACTGAATTCTAATTTTTTTAAAGCTTTCTAAAGCATTTAAACATTATCTTGCAATATAATTATGACCATCAGAGATATAAATGTAGGTTGAGGTTTAAGATGAGCTGGTAAATGTGAACTGGGGAATTTATATCCCACAAATCCATCTCTATTTTGTGGCAATTACACCTAATCCATAGTATTAAGTACATATTCAATGTTAAGTATTTTGTATTACACAAAGCCCTACAATAGGTGATGTTATAAAATGTTATTTACTTATTTTGTCATGGTTAAGAACTGCCAATCTCCCTCACATAAGGTGTTCTGATCTTATAACCTTACTATAAACTGCTTCATCAGGTATCACAAATGGTGCCATATAAAAAGACTTCTAAACATTATATCCTCCCACAGAAGTGCTACTGCAAATTAAGATTTTAAACATCTGGAGTAAAAGGGACACATCAGGGACTTCCCACATTTCCAGAATTTCACAGGAAATTTAAGCAGCATCTCTAGCACAAATTGTGTTTTTCAGCTAAATATTAAATAATCAATATCACTTGGCAGCCCATCCCGATCAGAAATAGTCTAGGCAAGCGGCAGGCAACTGTTGTGCACTTTGAAAACAAGTCAGGGATGCCAAGGTTTGGGACTTGTTGCCTATTCACAAAATAGCTGTTACAGTAGAAGTGGCTCATCAGAAAACATCCATTAACTAGGTAATCTGGTAAAATTGCTCTTTGACATCCTCCCAGTCTGAGTGAAAGAATGGGAGAGAAGGGAGAAGTCATGTTTAATTCAGCCTTTTTTTTATTGAAAAGTTTTACAGTACATTCTTTAAAAGACAAAACCCCTCCCAACCCCCTCCCCTCTCCCCAAACCTCCCCAACTCTTCCCTCCCCTCTCCCTCCCCCCTCCCCGACTTCCCAGAGCTAAATACAGGGTATAAAAGTACAAACAATCATAATCTACCATATGCAAACAACAATAAAATATTAAATTCTATCACATTTTAACTCTTATTAAAATAACTACAAGTAATTTATATATCACATAAATCCAATATTTATTCAAATGCTAGGTGAAACTTTTTAGTCCCGTATTTATTCTGGATGTAATCAATCCATCTTCTCCACTCCACAATATATCTCTGTTGCGACTGGTCTTTCAAGTACGCTGAGATCTTTGCCATTTCCGCCAAATTAGAAACTTTTAAAGTCCATTCTTCTATAGTCAGCAGTTCTTCCTTCTTCCAATATTGCGCTACTAAAAGTCTCGCTGCCGTAATTAAATTCAACATCAACTTAATGTCCACAACAGTA
Source organism: Vipera ursinii (assembly GCF_947247035.1). Classification (NCBI taxonomy): domain Eukaryota; kingdom Metazoa; phylum Chordata; class Lepidosauria; order Squamata; family Viperidae; genus Vipera; species Vipera ursinii. The sequence goes on along the minus strand of NC_139516.1, from coordinate 148,956,338 downwards.
GTATCTGTAATAATGCCCAGTAAAAACAATTGCGGACAAAACTTTATTCTTTTCTTGAATATTTTTTGCATATTCCACCAAATTTTAATCCAAAAAGCTTTAACCTTTTTACAAGTCCACCATATATGAAAATACATTGCATCTTCACAACCACACCTCCAACATTTGGGCTGGCAGTTCGGATACATACTTGCTATTTTTTTAGGATCTAAGTGCCACCTATAAAACATTTTATAAAAGTTCTCTCTTAAATTTTGGGCTGTTTAATTCAGCCTTGAGTTGTGTGTCCAATCATATTTGGTCAATAAAGAATTCTGTTCTGTTCTAGGTAGGAAACTAGGAATTGCACTGCAGACAAAGATATAATGTATGAAGGAAGGTTTTCCTCTGTGCCTCACATAGGAGTTCTCTATCTTTCCAAGTGCCCAGCATGCAGTGGTCATTCCACACAGTTTTGGGTTGGCTTCACCTTTTCCATGTTAGTCTGTTCAATATTTACCTGTACCTTTTTCTACCCCCCCGCCCTCCCCCCCTGAGAATTCTGAGTGCCTTGTCCACCATGTTTATAAAGAAACTGACATACATGGGACAAGTGAAGGGAGAAGCACAAATAACTTGCATCCAATGACGATGAGGAAAGATTTAAGTGCACCATTTGCTGCCAAGCGTCTGCTCAAATTTTTCATTTCAAAAACCTTTAGCGATTTATTTGCACTCAGTATGTAGCTCAACCCATCAGGCAATGTGTTCAAATCTCGTGGTGCTAACTAATGGCTTAAGAAGGCATTTTGTACTTCCTCTCATCTCAAATCCATCAAGGCCACTTTTAGATAATCTTCCTCGGAATTCACAAAGGGCTGACTTGTTCAGGTCATCATTTCAGCCTGTTACATTAACTATCCCTGTGATTCAACACTTTAAAAGGCTTCCAGCTGATTAACTTCAACTCTTACAAATTTTCAGAAAGCAAATGGAAAAAAGAAAAATGCTATAGCAATATGGCAAATGTTAGTATGGAAGATGAAGTTTATGCAGAACATAGGACTTATGCCTGTATAAACAAACATACTTAGTCTATTTGGGGCAAGAGGCTACCCATGTAATCTGGTGAGGGCCATACAGGTAGCTCTTACAGCCATTCGTTTAGTGACCATTCAGAAATACAACAGTACTTTAAAAAGTTACATGATTTTTTTTCAAAGTTACAACCCCAAGGTCATGTGCTCACAATTCAGTTGCTTGGCAACTGGTTCATATTTAACATGGTTGCAGTGTGCCAGGGTCATGTGATCACCTTTAGTGAACCTCCGACAAGCAAATCAATGAGGAAGCCAGATTTACTTAACAACCATGTTAAGTAAGTGTTCACCATCATCACCTCCTACGGCTGGTCTTCCGATACGCTACCCCTCGCCACTGGGCTGCGGAGCCGACCAGGTGGTTCCACCCCAGGCGCCTAATGGATCCAGAACGATTCCAGACGGCACTTGGGTCTATACCTCACCCACAGCCCGGCTGATGCCTTGGTGGAGGCTTGGGAGAGGGCTGCCACCGTGGCACTTGACCGGGTTGTACCCTTGCGACCCCTGATCCGGCGTAGATCCCGATGGGCTCCATGGTTTTCTGTGGAGCTACGGGAGATGAAACGTCGGAGACGGAGTCTGGAGAGCTGTTGGAGATCCAGCCGGTCTGAATCTGACGTATGTGAATAAGATCTTTTACTAGGTCTTATCTCGCGGCAATGAGGACGGCGAAGTCTAATTACTTTGCCGCCCTCATCGCGTCTGCAGATAATCGCCCAGCCGCCCTGTTTAGGGTAACTTGTTCCCTCCTTTCTCAGGAGGTGAGGGAGGAGCCCTTGCAGGGGCGGGCCGAGGAGTTTAGCCAGCATCTGGTGGACAAAATCATTCAGATTCGGACCGGTTTGGACTCTGACTGGGCAGAGTCTGACAGGGAGGAATCGAGCGGTCTTGAGAGTATTATCTGGACTGAGTTTGATCCTGTGACTCCCGAGGAGGTGGACAGGATTATGGGGAGGCTGAGCTCTACCACCTGTTTATTGGACCCGTACCCTTCCTGGCTGGTTTATTCAGCTCGGGAGGAGACACGAGGCTGGTTCCAGGCAGTGATATCTGCTTCTTTGAGCGAGGGTGTCTTTCCCGCCGCCTTGAAGGAAGCGGTGGTGAGACCCCTTCTCAAGATGCCTGCCCTATCATCCAGTCTCTAATCTTCTCTTTTTAGCGAAGGTTGTTGAGAGTGTGGTGGCGCATCAGCTTCCTCTGTTCCTGGAGGAAACTGATTATCTTGACCCGTACCAATCGGGTTTCAGGCCCGGGTACAGCACAGAGACGGCATTGGTCGCACTGATGAATGATCTCTGGCGGGCTCGGGACAGGGGTTGTTCCTCTGTCCTAATCCTATTAGATCTCTCAGCGGCTTTTTTTTTTTAAATTCCATTTATATCCCGCCCTTCTCCGAAGACTCAGGGCGGCTTACAAACTTAGCAGTAGCCTTCATTCTATGTATATGCCTGCTTATTAGGGCTTTCACACACACCCCAGCGGCATTATTACAAAGTCAGCTTAATTGCCCCCAACAATCTGTGTCCTCATTTTACCTACCTCGGAAGGATGGAAGGCTGAGTCAACCTTGAGCCTGGTGGGATGTGAACCTGCACTAATTGCAGGCAGCTGGTGTTACTTAGGGAGGCATTAGTCCACTGGCATTAGCCCACTGCTCCACCAAGGCTCATTTTGATTCCCATCGACCATGGTATCCTGCTGCGACGTCTCAGGGGGTTGGGAGTGGGGGGCACTGTTTTGCAGTGGTTCTCCTCCTACCTCTTGGGCCGTTCGCAGTCAGTGTTGACGGGAGGGCAGAGGTCCGCCCCGAGGTCTCTCGTTTGTGGAGTTCCTCAGGGGTCGGTCCTCTCTCCCCTCCTGTTCAATATTTATATGAAGCCACTGGGTGAGATCATTCATGGTTTTGGGGTGGGGTATCATCAGTACACCAATGATACCCAACTTTTTCTTTCCACCCCAAGCCAACTCAGTGATGCCCTCGACATGATGTCCCGTTGCCTGGAGGCGGTTCGGGTTTGGATGGGGAGAAACAGGCTCAGACTCAATCCTGCCAAGACTGAGTGGCTGTGCATACAGGCATCTCGAGTGAACCATTCTATTCCATCTTTAATGATGGGGGTGAGGTGTTACCCCCCGTCGATAGGGCTCGCAACTTGGGTGTCCTCCTGGATTCGTGGCTCAGCCTTGAAAATCATATAGGAGCTGTGTCCAGGGGGACTTTTGCTCAGGTTCGCCTGGTGCGCCAGTTGCAGCCCTATCTGGACCAAGATGCCTTGTGCACGGTCACTCATGCGCTCGTGATCTCCCAGTTAGACTACTGCAATGCTCTCTACATGGGGCTGCCCTTGAGGACCACTCGGAGGCTTCAACTGGTACAGAATGCAGCTGCGCAAGTTGTGATGGGGGCCTCCCGATACTCCCATATAACACCTCTGCTCCGTGAGCTGCATTGGCTTCCGGTTGCCCTCCGGGTGAGATTCAAGGTGCTGGTGATGACCTATAAAGCCCTAAATGGCTTGGGTCCGGGGTATCTGAGGGAACACCTGCTGCCGGCATCAAGTTCCCTTCGTCCTGTGCGCTCCCACAGGGAGGGCCTTCTCAGGGTGCCACCGGCAAAGGATTGCCGGCGGGCAACACCCAGGGGGAGGGCCTTCTCTGTGGGCGCGCCTGCCCTCTGGAACCAGTTACCCGTAGAGCTTAGGACTGCCCCTGATTTTCGTTCGTTCCACCAGGACCTGAAGACCTGGCTCTTTGAGCTTTCCAGCCAGGACTGAGGATTTTTTAATTTTTTAACTTATTGTAATTGGGTTTTTAATCAGAGATATAGGGGTTTTAGATTTTAATCAAGGAAAATTTAATCTATTTTAATTGCTATTAATTTTTGTATTGTAATGTTGTTTTAATTGCCTTGTGAACCGCCCTGGGTCCTACGGGAGAAGGGCGGTATATAAGTTTAATAAATATAATATAAATATAATATAATACTAACTTAACAAATACAGTTCTTTGCTTAACAACTGTGGCAAGAAAGGTCATAAAATGGGGCAAAATTCATTTAACAACTGTCTCGCTTAAGAGCTCAGTTTAGTCTTAAGCCAAGGACTCCTGTACAACTTCTCCACGCTTCATTACAAAACAGTCCTTTTACTTTTAAGTTGGTGGAGATGCAGGGTGATTTTTACTGATTTTAACAATACTGTGACAATCTCCTAAATGTATACAAATCTTAAATTTCATTGCACAAAAATTTGTTCACTTAGAACTGTTATATCTTGTATAATTAAAGTACAGATTTGTTAATTAAGTCAACTAACAAATAAGTGAGCTTCTAATTTGCTGGCTAGATCTTTGATATCATTTATGGAAAATATCACATCATTGGACAAAATAACAGTCTGACTCCACTAAGAAGATGAAGATATTCCCTCAGATAGTGACATTTTACTCACCATTTTGGATTTTGATAAAGATAACCCTGAGGTAATCTTTCTTTCTTGGGCCATTTTCTCTGCAATGAAATCTAGTCTCTAATTTTGTTCAAGCATTAACATATAAACCAGATCACTTTCTTATCTTATGTAAGATATTATTAAAATTATTTAAAATTCTGTGGATGATCATTACCAACCAGACATTAAAGTTTACGTTCTCTGTCTGCCAAACACTTTTTTTTGTACTTGGGCTTTTTGTCATATTGTTTTTAAAAAGGAAATATTTTTGCCATGACCTTTCTTATTTGCAAGATAGCCTTTTTTTTCTTTGAAAGGCTTTTATGCTGGGTTTCTGGGTTTGCTCAAGAAAATGCAAATGTTTGCAACCCCCTCTAAAAGCCAGGCAAAATAACCAAAGAAAATTGACAACACTCTGTGAACTTTTCTCCTCCTTTTCAATAGAAGAGCCACCTGCACAGGTGCCAGAGAGCTTTAATTGTTCCTTATTTATAGCATTTCTGACACTTCGAAAATAAAGACATTTGCTGGCTGCTTCCAAACGGCTCTTGGATGTTGTTTCTCATTCCATACACTAAGCCAGCATTTCTACACTTTACAGTCTCCAAACTGGCTTCTGTTAGTATTACTTATAGAGCTTGACTACTGTAATGCACAGTACATAGAGCTGCCCTTGAAGACCTCTTGGAAGCTTCATCTTCTCCGGAATGTAGGCAGTAACAGACATACATTTTGTGTCCATGTAACACTCTTCTTCACAAGCTGCACTAACTGCCATTTTTGGTTCCAGGTGTGATTCACGTTGCTGGTCACTACCTATAAAGCCTCAGAGGGGCTTTTTCAAAAGGCAACTGGACTGTTTCTTCCTTAAGGAAAAAGAAAATGTTTCACTTCTCATCCAAGAAGCTTCATCAGTTCTGATGGATCATCAGAAATGATGAAGAAATGAAATCTCTTGGATGAGAAATGGAACATTTTCTTCTTCTTTAAGGAAAAAACAGTCCAGTTGCCTTTTGAAAAAGCAGAGACAACTATGATCTAGATCAGACATATCAAACTCATGACATCACATGACGTTGCACGATGTATCGGAGCTTTTTCACCATTACCGGCAATGGGGTGGGCATGTCTGGCCTGCAGCCCGACAGTTTGACACCCCTGATCTAGATGACTAAGAATCTCTACAGACATTTACCTATAAAGCCTTATGTGGCATCGGATCATATTACTTGAGATATCACCTGTCTCCCATAACATCTGCCTACCTGGTTCAATCTGGCAAGGTTGGCGCGCTCTGGGTTCCGTTGACCAAACAGTGCCATGTATCAAGTCCCAGGAAGCATATCTTCCTTGTGGTAGCATGTGTGCTCTGGAATGAGGTTCCCCAAACACAAATACACCAAGGTTTGCATTCTCCACCATCTTTGTTCCTTGGTTTTGTGTTTCTTGTAATGTTAGTAGCTTTTAAATGTTTTTTTATTCAAAAATTTTTATTTTATTCAAAAGTAAGTTAAAATACAAAACTCTAAAAAAAATCCCCCCAAAAGAATAAAAAATGAACACTAAACACAAAATATTTAAAACATTAAAAAGGTACATTAAAAAAACAACCCATATACATGTTATCCCCCCTAATTGAATACTGAGCAATACATCACTACCACCCCTTGTAAAACATGCCCCATTTAAAAAAAAACTAGTAAATCTATTTGCAAATTAATGATCTGTCTCTATATGCTATATTAACAATAAAATAATTAACAGGAAGAAAATTGCTTTTAAATATTTTGGCAAATTGTAAACGGCCCAGTCACAGAGAGTCTGGCAGCATATACATTTAATAAATTATTCTTATTATATTCTATATTTTAGCAGCAACTGCAAATAGAGCTTTTATTTCTCAAGTAAACTTATTTTCCAAGCAGGCTAAGCTACAGTGTAAATTTCCTGGGCTTTGGCCTAGTGTGCCTTTTGATACAGGCAATTGTGATAGAGCATGATGACAGTATCAAGCAAACTTTAGCCTTAGTGGAGCAGTGGGCTAATGCCTCCTTAAGTAACACCAGCTGCCTGCAGTTAGTGTAGGTTCGCATCCCACCAGGCTCAAGGTTGACTCAGCCTTCCATCCTTCCGAGGTAGGTAAAATGAGGACCCAGATTGTTGGAGGCAATAAGCTGACTTTGTAATAATGCCGCTTGGGGTGTGTGTGAAAGCCCTAATAAGCAGGCATATACATAGAATGAAGGCTATTGCTAAGCACATTGATTTGTGCTTTAGATTGTAAGCCACCCTGAGTCTTCGGAGAAGGGCGGGATATAAATAGGATTAAAAAAACAAACCTTTAGCTCCCTCATAAAAACATTTTGCTGGCCATTGACCCTTTACATGGTAATTTTCCTAGCAAAAAGATTAGTCTGGTAGGATTATTGCCATGAGCTTTTTAATGGTAACTGATTTCTCAGTTTGGATGAAGGTTGCAGCTAAGGCAAATAAAAACTTGCAATTGCTATTTGTAAAGTAAGGCTATACAACATTCTCTAGCTATATTTAGTTATTTGTCCTTCAGTAATTTATAGCAGCTTATAATATTCGTTTACAGCTTTTCACTAATAAGTTACAAGATTCAACTGAATTCGGCTATACTACTCCGTTCAGGCACCCTTCTTCATTTCCCCATATGATATATTAAACTTAAAACATTTTAATAAAAATCCACATATCAGTCAGACCTTCTGGCTATGGTGCTTACTCCTAGATAACTCATAGGAAAGCAGCCTTAATTTATCAACCTCTCAAAATTAGAAAAGTCCCATTTATTTATCTAGATGTATATATCCACTAATTCGACCACACAGCTCCTTTGCTATATTTTTCACTGCAATTATTTTGCATCTTCTGCAAATCTGTCTTGGCATGCTGCCTTAGAGCTATATTTCAGAGAAGCTACATCCAAATAATCACAACCAACAACCCCACTTGGGGTTCAACAATCATGCCATTTGCTCTTTATACAGCTATAGGTGGTAAAACACCAGGTTCTCTTATTCCAGTGTTAAACATTAGTCATACATTTTAATGATCTGACTAAATTTGCAATATGTTTTGTTGTTTTATTTTTAAATAAAATACTATACACGTAGAGATCTGGAGCCTAACAACTGTAAAAAGTACCCTTGCAATTGCCATTAGGATCTTGATGTAATTCTATCAAGGGAGTTGCCAACATACAACTTTAAAATAGTTCTTACTGTGGTTCCCATAATCAATCCCCTTTTAAAGCAGGTTCATGTACTGTGTGTGTTAAGCAGTAATTAGCGTGTGATGCACAACATCCATTACACTTGATCTGCTATTCAGCAGAGTAGCGTGTTTCCTGGCTCCTTTCAACAATTTTAGGAATAAAACACAAATAAAAAAAACGTATCTTTCAAATCAAGCCCAGCTGCTTCTGATGTCATGGATACAAGCAAGTTATTTTCTTAAGAAAAATAGATAAATGTTTGCTATTGCCATTTTCCGACATGCTTTTTTCAGTCTAGTCTTGACAGTTCTGGGTGCTCTCCCATCCTGCTTAGCTTTCTGAGATCAACTGTCAGTTATCTGACGATACAGCAATTGAAATACTGTTTCAAAAAGGGTTAGCTGTTAAATGAAAAGTGAATACAAGCATTTTACCTTGGGGAGCACCTGCGGCCGGCGTCAACTTCCCTCCACCCAGTACGCTCCCACAGAGAGGGCCTCCTCAGGGTGCCACTGGTCAAAGAATGCCGACTGGTGGCCCCCAGGGGGAGGGTGTTCTCTGTGGGCGCGCCGGATTTATGGAACCATCTTCCAGTCGAGCTCCGGATGGCGCCTGATCTCCGCTCCTTCCGGCGCGATCTTAAAACCTACCTCTTTGAACAAGCCGGCCTGGCCTGATGGGATGGGGTCGGGTTTTATAAATTGATCTTAACCTTTTAATCTGTATTAATTTATTACGGGCATTGCTGTTTAATTACTTTTTAATTTTTGTACCTTGTTTTTTATTATGTATTGCCCTGTTCACCGCCCTGAGTCCTTCGGGAGAAGGGCGGTATACAAATTAAATTAATAAATAATAAATAAATAAATTTTAAATGGCAGGGCTCAGTTCGAAGGGGTCAAATAGGAATAGAATGAGATGTGTATCTAAGTGGAATAGGTCTCTCAGAATACCATTTCTAGAAGCGCAAAACCAAATTCCACAAAAGCCCATTCATCCTTAATTCATACTCTTCTTCTCTCCGTAGGTCTCAAGAATAGGGCATTGAGAAACAGGATAAACAACTGAAACCACCCGTTGCTGCATATCTCTACTTCTGCAAAAGAATTTAACCTAAAACAAAGAATGGAAGTGACAAATGAGTTTACCTGCCTGTTCTCAAGAGACATATTCAAAACAGAAACTGGATACAAATCTTCACTGTACTATACAGTACACAAGATAAAGTAGGTTTATAATGTTAACCTTTTGTGAAGGCCACATTCTCCCCCAAGAGAGTCTTTTATTAAAGACAAATTTGTAGGTATTGTTTTAATTTAAAACAGAACTAGCAGTGCTTTTTTTCTTTAAAAAAAAAAGGTACCGGAACTCACACATGTCATACAACCCGCCTTGGCTACCCTACAAGGTTGCATCCAAAAAAAGTTGCCAGAACTCTGTTCTGGGCGTTCTATGACAAAAAAAGCCCTGAGAACTAGTCTTAGGGTGGATGAATTTCTCATACCAATGCAGAATTCTCTATAGTCAGAGACTCAGAGATATAGTATAATACTTCACAATGTGTTGTTGTTAGTTGTGAAGTCGTGTCTGACCCATTGTGACCCCATGGACAATGTTCCTCCAGGCCTTCCTGTCTTCTACCATCTTCTGGAGTCCATTTAGGCTCACGCCTACTGTTTCAGTGACTCCATCCAGCCACCTCATTCTCTGTCGTCCAGTTCTTCTCTTGCCCTCAACCTTTCCCAGCATTAGGCTCTACTCCAGTGAGTCCTTCCTTCTCATTAGGTGGACAAAGTATTTGAGTTTCAGCTTCAGGATCTCGCCTTCTAAAGAGCAGTCAGGGTTGATCTCCTCTAGGACTGACCGGTCTGATCGCCTTGCAGTCCAAGGGACTCGCAGGAGTCTTCTCCAGCACCATAGTTCAAAGGCTTCAATTCTTTGGCAATCAGCCTTTCTTATGGTCCAACTTTCACAGCCATACATTGCAACTGGGAAGACCATAGCCTTGACTACATGCACTTTTGTTGGCAGGGTGATGTCTCTGCTTTTTAGTGTGCTGTCTAGATTTGCCATGGCTTTCCTCCCCAGGAGCAAGCGTTTTTTAATTTCTTGGCTGCAGTCCCCATCTGCAGTGATCTTGGAGCCCAAGAAAATAAAATCTGTCACTACCCAGTGGCGTAGCGTGTGGGGTGCAGGGGGGGCCGGCCACACCAGGCGCAACATCTGGGGGGGCGCTCGCACTCGCAGCTCTCTGCCCCTGCCTGGCTCACTCACTCTCTCTCACTGCAGTGCTGGCTGTGCAAATCCGATCTGAGCCGCCGGGTCGCCGCCCACTGTGGAGGGGGGGTGCCAGGCGTGCTGTGCGGTGCGGAGAGAGAGCGAGGGACTATCTGGGGGAGGGACAGTGCAGCGGCCGCCCAGCGGGTTAGGGGGCGCAAATTACTTGCCTTGCCCCGGGTGCTGACAACCCACGCTACGCCACTGTCACTACCTCCATTTCTTCCCCATCTATTTGCCAGGAATTGAGAGGGCCGGATGCCATGATCTTGGTTTTCACACTGTATATAACATTTTTAAAATGTTAGTATTGCTGACTTTAAAATGTTAGTATTGCTGAGAAATCAAATGTAAATTTGTTTTTCTTCAAGCCATCCCAAAATAAAAAGCACTGAAATTTCAAGTAACTAACTTTATCTCTGCTTAAAAACAATTCTTTTGAATCAGACCAAAAGCCCATTTAATCAATATATACAGAAGCCAGCCAGATAACTACCCAAAGGATAATGTGAAGATAATAATACTGCACATGCTGCCCGTAATTCAGAAGGTAGTGCACTACATCAAGACTCATGACTAGGACAGTTCTCTATTGCTTTGAGTTTATTTTGTATTCTTTTAAAACTATCTGTATCGATGAATATCACCATAGGCTGATAGCGGTGAATTCAGCAGTTAAGTATCTTTTGTATTAAATCACCATCTATTTAGTTTCAATAGATGATCCTATCTTATATCTGAATCTGTCACGGACCTCAGAATTTTAATAAAAGCAAATTGGGTCCTTGAGAGCCCCAAATTGCTTTTTCAAATATTATAGCACAGTTTTGAGGAGTCAATGGTCGCTCTTGAAATTACTAGATCTTCTATAGACAGCTAATTTAGTATAGAAAATCTTTTGGAAGTGAAAAATTTGTTGCCAGTCCCAGTACATTATATTGCCCTTGCTATGAGACATATCTCTTGTTAATACGGATAACAAAACATGGTTTATTAAACATATGGTGTCTGAATGAGTTCATATAACTTATTAAGCCCAAAAGTAAACAAATCATATCTGACTCTTCTTTTCCTTCATTTTCACCTAGCAACAGAAATTTTGGGCTCAATTGTGGTCATAAATCAAGGATTATCTGTATCCTAACAGTTATTTGTGTGGGTTGGTTAATATATTGGAAGTGTTACACAAGGTAAATTGTTTAATATTTGCAGCCTCAAGCAAATACAGAGTCCAGTTCTCTGTCATGTGGTATATTAGACAAAATAGGTCCACAACTGGTTCAGACAGATTCTTTTTTAAGAATACCAGGAATATCATACACCAATTATTACAACTACTATACTGTCTTGTGTTTATCAATGTCTAATATATCACTAGGTATAGAGAACCTATGGAATGATCTTATAGGATGGGAAAATAAAGCACTACCAGGGCAATAATCATATTAAGTGGGGCTTTAACCTGGGCCAAAAAATTAGTTTCAATAAACATCTCAAACAGGCCCCTCCCTAGTGCACAGAAATATAAAAGGGGGGGAGGGTAATGCTTATTCAGACTTCCAAACTTCTGCTCCCATAACTGTTACAATAAAAGTAATCCTAACCTCTACAATCTATGACTGTAATGAAAATACTTCCCTTGAAATGAAACTTACAAAAATATAATTACGGTAATGATCTATAGATATTATCAACTTAATTGTAAGATTAGATTTTGTAAGAAGAGCTATTAAGGCTAAAAGACACTGAGACAACACCCCAATTCTAATTTACATAAACAAAATGCTGAAATAATACTCAGGTTTCAAAATAAAACATATATTATCAAACTCACTCCAATGAACTTGTTAAGAGTTTACACAAATGTTGTAAGAGTTCATGTAAGCAAACATTTTGTGAAATATGAAGTCTCTGCCACTGAACTTTAGTTGCCCCCATTCCTATTCCTAGCAAATAAGATTACTAGAAGCTTCAGCACTCAAATTATTTTTTATTTACATATTCACTCAGATGTATGTGCTGTTCCAATCACATGCATATAAATATATTTATACATGTGCATAGAAATGCATAAAAAATAGATAATATAGGCCTGGAGAGCAACAGGAATATATTTGTTACAAATTGCTACTGGTATTAAGAGCCGTACTTAAGAGGAACCTATTATATCTGTGTGAATACTGAAACATAGTATTTAAATTATATACATACATACATGGGCAGGTGTATATCAATAACCATTGAGATGCCCTTTCTGGTCTGGGATTGTCTAGACCAGGGGTGTCAAACTGCTAGCCTGCAGGCCAGATGCATCATAGCGAAAACATGGCCACCCCATTGCCGGCAATGGGAAAAAAGTCACAATACGTTGTGACACGTCACATGACATTGCGAGCTTGACACTCCTGGTCTAGACCTTAATATCTGAAAACCCTTCTCACGATCTTGCCTATGGACAATAACCAGAGTATCTTCTTAGTTGTGGCTGTCTGTAGAAATATGTCAGGAATCTTCTGTTAAGGAATTTGTTGTGCAGAGATCTCCTTGTGCTACCAAAGAGTTGCACAGAAAAGGAAGGGTACTGAGAGCAGCAAGAGTCACACAAGAATACACTGAGTTGTAAAAGCAAAAAGTAGTTTACTTTTGAGGTGGTGTAAAAACAAAAATGCACAGTCAAAAATAAACAGTCCAGGTCATAAACAATAGCAACAGTCCAAGGAGTAATCCAAAATACAAAGTCTTCTTACCGGTCCAGAGGTCAATACACAGTTCAGGTTTACAACAGTAGTAAACCAACAGCAGAGCAAAAACAGTAATAGTAGAGATCAGTAAATTCAGAGAGAGAGAGAAGCTATGTTCCTAGCTTCCTCTTATGGCCATGAGAACACTTACACACCCATTGGCCAATTAACTTCTTAAAGTCATAGCATTATGGTTAATATATTTTCAACCCAACATTGTAGGCTAACACCATATGCCTAACATCTTCAATTTACTAGTTCCATTAAACTGCACTCTTCATTATTCTGTTTTAGTCCTTTGATGGGATATTGGAATATGGATTTTACTTTACTGAAAAAGTTTTTGGATCTGAAAGTTCCTAAACCAAAAACTTGAAGCATTAGGAAAACTGGGGTTATGACTGATACTTTTATTTTCATATGGGAAACCATCCTAATGCAGGTTATGAAAAGCTCTGTATACGTACAGCTAGTAGAAAAACATTAAATAAAGCAGTGATGGATCAAATAAATGATTGTCGGAGGCAAGAAGTGGCCCATCACAAGTTCACAAGCAGGACTCTAGCAGCTTCCACTTAAATTCTTAGCAATTGATAGGAAAAAAAGCTTACTAAAAATCACTTATATTTTCCTATACATTTACTATTACAATTGATATGATAGCTGAGCGACAAATCTTTTTCACATCTGACAAAATATAGATCTGAACACTATTAATTCCTTACCTCTGCCACTATTGCAGAATTTTAATTAAAAAACTAAATTCCAAAAATAATTAAGGAAAGCACAAAGAGTATAATTTCTGGAGTTCTTTCTAATTTATTTTTTTTGTCAACACCTGCCATAGGAACCACCTGTATTTTCTTACGTGTAACAAAACAGTGCATTGCACCTCATCTATGTCCCTCTATTCCACTTCCATCTGTGTGCTTTTGTGCAAGTATGTACACTAAGAAGCACAAATGGGGGGAATTGGATAGGCTCTGTTGGATAGGAGGCAGGATAAGGGTTACAATTGGAGCAGGAGCTACTACCATTCTGAATCACTTCCATCACTGCCCATCCCATAAGGATTTTTTTTCCTATACTTCTATAGTTTTTTTCACCTCAGTCCAAACTTTGCCCATTTTCAAAGTCAATCTTTTTTTCCCATTGATTTCTTCTGCCACACCACATTTGGACCTATTCTATTTTCAGAAAATTGTCTTATTGACAGATAGAGTGACAGACAGTTTTGCACTCCTTTACATGATTTTTCTCCATCATTTCACTGGGCTAGCAGGAATAAAAAGAGGAGCCACAGCTTGGCAGACAAGGACATGATCTGTATGGCTGTATTTTAGGTATAATCTCTCGCATCTACAAAATGTCAGCAATGGATAGGGGATGCTGTGTTGTAGAGGCACTGCAGTGCTGCTACTCAAGTAGGACAGACAGCCCTGAGCCAAAAATATTCAATGTAATAAAGCATTATCAGAAGAATACAAGCTGTATATTTATTACTGATGGAAAAGGTCAGGGCTTTGCAGGTGCTAGTTTTCTTCCTCTCTTTTTTTTTTAAATTAAAGTATCTGGAAAAAAAAGTATCTAAAAAAATAAAAGAAGATGTTTAGAACCTGGTGCACAAATGAACACGCATATTATGCTGTCTATCCTGCTCTAGAATATAATGTTGAAAATATAATTCTTAATTACTGCATTAATCTATTAGCTAATGTTACAAAGATGTTTTTAGCTCATTCTTTTCTTTCAATGATAGATGCATTGCTGTCCATACTTACTGAGGTACAAAAGATGCAATTGCAATCCTGAAGAGCAGTCATCTTATCCAGTGAATATTCAGATAAGCACATTTTGCAAGTCACCAAAGACTCCAAGGGTAATTCCCCGACTTCTGCTACTCCGGTTGTCATGGTGCTGAAGCAGTTTTTAGTAGCAGAGGACATCAGTTTAAACACAACCAGCAATTCTACAAGATATAAATCAGAATGTTCCAGTGAGAATGATTTTGCAAGCTAAAATTTAACATAATGGAATTGTAAGCAAGGTATAACTGACATCTTCTACAGCTCCATTTTTTAACCGGTTCTTTTACTCATCAATATAGACTGTCAAGGGATGCGGTGGCTCAGTGCTGAGCTTGTCGATCAGAAGATCGGCAGTTTGGCGGGTCAAATCCCGAGTGCTGCGTAGCAGAGTGAGCGCCTGTTACTTGTCCCAGATTCTGCCAACCTAACAGTTCGAAAGCACGTAAAAATGCAAGTAGAAAAATAGGGACCACTACGGTGGGAAGGTAACAGCGTTCCGTGCGCCTTTGGCGTCTAGTCATGCCGGCCACATGACCACGGAGACGTCCTCGGACAAGTGCTGGCTCTTCGGCTTTGAAACGGAGATGAGAACCGGTCCCTAGAGTCAGAAACGACTAGCACGCATGTGCGGGGGAACCTTTACCTTACCTTTACCTTATAGACTGTCAAATACACTGATAGGGCTAACCCACTTATATTTTGTGCAGAATAAGATAAATACATTCCCTCCTAATTCTACAGCAGCCTTCATCAATTCAGGTGGAGCAAACACATTCAGATCAATCAACAATATAAGCTTAGCAGAAATATTTTCTATCAGAAATGTTCATAACATGCCATAAAAGCTACGGCTTGGTCCACAACTAGACAAAATGAGCCACTTCCTCAGACTCTATAAGCTCAAAATAATCCCTGATGATTCCACAAAACTTTGCCCTGTTCACCACTGTAGACCAGCCCTGCCAATATGTAGCTTTCCAAGCAGACCTGCACAGCCCACAGATGTTTTTTAAAAGTTAATAAATTCACCATTGCTGCCCCAAAAGATGCATTCTCAAGAACCTACGAAACCTCCAAGGCCACATTACCACCACCAGCTACAGCAATGCTGCCATTCCATCAGCTGCCAAATATATCAGGTTTTCCTTTGTGGCCTGCAATGATTTTTAATTTATCAATGTGACACTTTCCTGTGTACTAATTCTGCAAATCTGCTATGGACTCTTTCCAATTGGCATCCATCCCAGACCGTATACCCCTAAGGAACCAACAACTACAACCTGTATATCTAGTGAAGCACTTCCCAGAAAGATCCAGCTTACCCAGTCCAGTAGACAGTTGACTTTATGTTTGGTTGACCTATGTAATATGGACAGAGCATTTGATAAAATTGCCCTAGCACAACTTCTCTGCAGTCACTAACCCAAAACAAATGCCTGGTCTGCTGAGGAAATTTGAGGGAAACGAAGTGCCTGAAGAGATGTTGGCATAAAACTCAAAGTGGACACCACCAAGGACTGTTAAGAGCACAGGTCTCAGCCTACACTGGTGATAAGAGTGGCAAAGTGTCTGTTCTTCTCCATGCCGATTGTATCTGCAGACTTCTGAGTAGAAGCCCTGTTTCATGTGTGGACTACTGCAGTACGCTGTACATAGGTCTGTTCTTGAAGACCATTTGGAAGTAAGGCTGGTCAAAATGCAGTGGTGCAAGCAGTTGTGCTTGCATCTTGGTGCACTCATGTAACATCTCTGTTACACAAACTGCATTGTTACCAATATGTTCTACGTCCTAGGGGATCACCTATATATCTCTTCATGGCAAAGACCCTTGCATTCTGAGGATCAGGATTTTTCTTCTGACATTTCTGCCAGCCCTGTAAAATCTGACAGAGTGGGTGTCTTTATATCCTGACAATTAAACAATGTCATCTGTTTAGGTCAGGGGTCGGCAACCTAAAAAAGAAAAAGAGCCACTGGGAACCGGTTCCATCACAAATTAAAAAAAGAGGGAGCCGCGTGCGTGTGTCCATGCACGCGCATGCGCAAAAAGGTTTTTTGCGCATGCGCGGACGCACGCGGCTGCCATTTTTAAAAAAATGAGATGGAACCGGTTCCCGGTTGCCCGATGGCGACGGCCCGTCTGCAAAGCTGCCGCTTTCGGCAGCTTTGCAGACGGGCCGTGGCAGCTTCCGCAAAGAGCGGCGCCCCTGCCCATTCCGAGAGGTGCGCGCGCACCTCTCCGAACGACCGGAGGTGCGCGCGTACCTCCGCGCGAATGGGCAGCGGTGCCGCTCTTTCAGGAAGCCCGCCGCGGCCCGTCTGTGAAGCTGCCGAAAGCGGCAGCTTAGCAAACGGGCCGCGGCAGCTTCCGCAAAGAGCGGCACCCCTGCCCATTCCGAGAGGTGCGCGCGCACCTCTCCGAACGACCGGAGTTGCGCGCGCACCTCCCCAAACCTTTGGGGAGGTGCGCGCGTACCTCCGTGCGAAGGGGCAGCAGCGCCGCTCTTTCAGGAAGCTGCCGAAAGCGAAGGGGCAGCGGCGCCGCTCTTTCAGGAAGCTGCCGAAAGCGGCAGCTTCCTGAAAGAGCGGCACCGCTGCCCGTTCGCGCGGAGGTACGCGCGCACCTCCCCAAAGGTTTGGGGAGGTGCGCGCGCACCTCCGGTCGTTCAGAGAGGTGCGCGCGCACCTCTCGGAATGGGCAGGGGCGCCGCTCTTTGCGGAAGCTGCCGCGGCCCGTCTGCTAAGCTGCCGCTTTCGGCAGCTTCACAGACGGGCCGAGGCGGGCTTCCTGAAAGAGCGGCACCGCTGCCCATTCGCGCGGAGGTACGCGCGCACCTCTCCAAAGGTTTGGGGAGGTGCGCGCGCACCTCCGCCCATTCGGGGAGGTGCGCGTGCACCTCTCCAAACGGGCGGTGCCACTCTCCATTTGGAGAGGTGCGCGCGCACCACTGCCCGTTGGAAGAGGTGCGCGCGCACCGGGCGGCTGGGAGCCGCAAGAGACGGCTCAAAGAGCCGCATGCGGCTCCGGAGCCGCAGGTTGCCGACCTGTGGTTTAGGTAAACAGTTTATTCTGTCAGGGCTCCTGCCTTTTAAAATGGCTTCCCCCCAGAGTTCAGACTGTATCAAATCTGCCAGCCATCAGAAGGCCTTTAAAAACCTCTTTTTCCACAAACACTGGAGCAGGTCACAATATGTCAATCTGTTACATATTAATTGCTTTCTGGTATGTGTCTCCTGATATTTGAGTTTACTTTGGGTTCATTTTGTTTGCTTTTTTAGCATAAAAACATCCTGAGTTTTTAATTTCCACTCCTCCAAATCAGTTTCGAGTTGGGGAAGCCTTTTAAATCAAAATTATAAAGAAGCATAAATACATAAATAACACGCAGCAAATATTTTGGCAATCCTGGTTGGGAGTTTTGGTGGACTGCAAATCCAAATGGTTTACCAAGTGCCAAAATGAGAAAGCCTGGTTTACTGAAAAGCTAATACCTTGGTTTGAAATCCATTAATGCTGCTGCTTTATACTCTGTACATGGTGAGTTTCTAGAACCATAGATTTTATGGTGGCCTAAATACCTCATAAGCATTTGCAAACGTAATCAAATTGAATAATTCAAAAGTCTGGCTTGCCAGCAAACTTGTGTACTGTTAATAGCAAACGAACTTTGAAGTTCATCAAGGTTTTACAAGCCTGCTAGTTACAGGCAAGACTTTAGGAAAGTACCCAGACAGAATAATGCTGCTATAAAGCAGAATCACATAGATGATTTCTGCTATACAGACACTTTGAGACCACCTGCTGCCAATGTCAACCTCCCATCGCCCGGTTCGGTCCCACAGAGTCGGCCTCCTCAGGGTGCCGTCAGCCAGGCAATGCCGGCTGGCGACCCCCAGGGGGAGAGCCTTCTCTGTGGGTGCACCGACCCTCTGGAACGAACTGCCCCCGGAGCTGCAGATGGCCCCTGACCTTCGGTCCTTCTGCCGTGACCTAAAGACCTGGTTATTCCAACGAGTGGGCCTGGACTGATCATGGTTTTTAAATTTGGTTTTTATTGGTTTAAATTGTTCTTATTTCTTATATTGTTTAATCCTCTTTTAATTTTTGTATTTATATCTTTTAACTTTTTATTGTTGTGAGCCACCCTGAGTCCTCAGGGAGAAGGGCGGCATATAAATTTAATAAACCTTAAACCTTAAATGAGTTTTATCCAATAGTTAAGCTGGTTTGTTTTCACCTATTATATTCTTTATTCATGAACACTGGAAGCTAGAATATATATTGCTTTTAAACTTTCTGCAAAGTAAGAACTTGACCTGCAAATTTATTTGTCTGAATGTGTTCTTCCTACAGATAGGTTTTTTCATATTAACAACATGCAATCTGTGCCACAGGTCTCTCACTATTCATCGAAGTACCAAAGAGTAATTACTGTTTGTGTTGCATCAGTCAGCTACTTAAATTTCATATATGTATGTACTAACAGATATTCAAGTTTATGCACAGAAAAACTAATAATTGTGCCCGCTTTCAAATGAAATTGCACAATGAAGGCTCATTGGATTGCAGAATCCCTTTCTATAAAAGTAATTGTCTTCCTCTAACTGCGTATAATAACAACAAACTATTCCCTTTCAAACATTACCAGAAATTTTGGCAACATCTTTTAGCAAACTCACAGTCCACAAGCTACTGTTCTATAACTGCTGCAGCTATTTGTATCAGTGAAACAACAACACATCAAAGGTTTCATTTATTTGGGTTGACAATTTATTTTACATTTGATCCACCCATACATATTCCTCCTGCCTTCTTCAGGCTCTCTTCCTGGCCATGCCTTCCCTATTCTATGCCCTGTAAAATCATTTGCATATTTGCTAATATTTTATTAATATACAGATAAAAGTAACATTTCCCTTAAGTCAGCCATGACTCCTGATAACATCACGAGCAAGTCTACAGAGGGTTGTTTTGTTTTGTTTTTGGCAACCCTACAGAGATAACCCATAGGCCCATGAGTAAAGGAGAACAGAATGATCTGGATAAAATTATTGAACCAGCAATCCTAGTTCACAGCTTCACTACGTGAAGTTTGTTCTTCCTATCCTACAATAAGCAGCAAGTTAGAATCGGAACATTGTGAAATTCTATTTCCAGTATTATTGTAGTATAGGGACCATATGACATAAGACACATTTGTGTCCCGGAAATCTTAATCAGTGTAAAGATACTTTCAAAGAGAGCATGGTGTCAGCTTCCAGCAGGAGAGTCGCCATCGCTTCATTTCATAGACTCTCTGCACATATCTACAGTAGCATCGGCATTTCTGTCCATTCTGTGTAGCAGAAAGCTAGTACTTTATCCTGTTGATCTCTGGTGTTGTTGAATGTCCTTAGATATCTGGTATGCATCAATGTATAAAATTTGTCTTTGTTTTGCTGGTAATTGCTGTTCCATCAGCAGAATGACATGACTTGATGCAGTCATATATAAAATAGATTTACCAGGATTGACTAGTTGTCTGTCACTAAGTTTTACTCATGGTTGAAAATAGTAGATTTTTCCTCGGAAAATAGAATTAAATTAGAATTGTCCACTGAAATTCTTTATTTGGAACATTATTGTATATTCTTTCTCCATATGCACATGGGAATTCTCTTTTATGATTTTTTCCCAGGGATTGGCCAGAATCAAGCCTGCTCAACTTCACAGCTAAAGGGTATAAAAATACTCAGCAGACTGAGTGGGATTCTAAGTGCTACAACTCTTAAGGTTAAAACAGCAGCCTGTTTTTTGAGAAAATCAAAGTTTGATTAACAACTTGCACTTACTTTGAAACATGCTAGTCTGAAAATCTGAGTCCTTAATGTATGCTAAAGCAATCATCTTTTTTTATTGGCTTCGGGAAGCTTTATCTTCACCACTGCAACACAGTGTTTTTGTTTCTAATTTTTCAAGAACATTATGTGTATAGATTATAACAAAGTATATTTAAAAATTAATTTCCCCACAGAATATCGGGAAAGACTAGAAGAGATAAGCAAATGTTAATACTTCATCCATTTAAAAGCACTCAATGTGCAGAATATTTTATGTTGCTTGGAAGCAATAAAGCCCAACTAACAGGAAAAAGGAAAAAAAAATTGAGTGGCAGCTATTCAAGATATTTTTACCATCAAGATCCTTGTTATGCACAAAATGTGTTACTTTCCAAAGGCCAACAATTTATTAAAGCAGCTTTTCTCAACTTGGTTGTCCCACAGAAGTATTTGATTGAAATCATCCTACATAAAGAAAGAAAGAAAGAAAGAAAGAAAGAAAGAAAGAAAGAAAGAAAGAAAGAAAGAAAGAAAGAAAGAGAGGGAGGGAGGGAGGGAGGGAGGGAGGGAGGGAGGGAGGGAGGGAGGAAGGAAGGAAGGAAGGAAGGAAGGAAGGAAGGAAGGAAGGAAGGAAGGAAGGAAACCAAAACCTCTAAAGTCAAGTGTTGTCGTTTCTTTCATTATTTCTTTATAATTTTTAATCCCATTTTATTATTTCTTTATTATTTAATTCAACTTGGACACTGCCTGACTCCAACTGACTCTGACCACCAACAGTAACATAAACTAACGCAAACCCAAAACAAATAGCATCCTAAACTCATGACAGTCCCAAAACGGTGTACAATTTTCCAAATGACATGCTTTTTTTTAAGTAAGGAGGCCAGTTTTGCACAAGCGATGTTGAGATATTTAGAGAGCTAACTAAGGATGGCAGAAGCAGGAGTTATATGACATGCCTACAGCTACTGAAAATAAAGAAAATATGTCAGATGGTAAATACATCACAGCATTGCCAACACTTAGATCTACATCCAAAAGCCCTAGTGGGCTGAAATCTGCTGCCCATTTTCCCAAATCATCTTTTTCCTGTGTGAAAAAGCTCCCATTTTCTCCCTTGCTGTCAATGTACTTTACTAAAGAAATAGTTAATGTTATTTGGCATATTTTAGGGTTGCAAATAGCAGAGGATGTCAGTTTTGCTTCCTTTGCCCAGCTCTTCATTATTGTATGATTTCCTGGGCTGATGGTGGCCCTACTTTCTTGCCTGCAAAATCTCCTTGGGTGTTCTGTACCAGCCTGCTGCCGGCCCTGCAGAAAAGGTAGGGACAACCCCTTTTACAAGAAGGCAAGAGGCTGGAATTAAGCCTGCCAAATTTATTGATACAAAAACAAACAAGACACGAACCAAGAAACAGGAGCTTTTCAAGCGGTTGCCTTCAGCAAACCAGCCCTCCCACGCATTCCCCTTTTATACTGTACAGTTTAGGGCGTGGCTTCTCTCTGCCTCCTTCCGAGGTGCCCCATTGCCTTCCTCTGTTTACTCCTGATTGACTGCCTCCTGCGTTGGGCATCCTTGAACAGGGCCAGCTGTGGGTCATCTTCATCCACGCTGTCAGGCTCACACAGCTGGGTCTCTGTCGTGACCAGGTGGGAGGGGCCTGGCTGAGGGCTCTCATCAGCAAGCTCTTCAACACCCCCCTCCTCCTCCTCTGAGTCGTCCGACCCAACTGCCGAACCCACAGGCTGACCCTGAATCACAACACTGGGAGACATTCCAGGAGAAAGTTTTATGCTAGGATTTATATGAAGAAGTGGAGCCTGCCTACCAGTTAAAAATGACTGTGTGAAGTCAGGACTCTTACGTGCCTTGACAAATCTTGTAACGGCAGTAATGAAGGAAGATAGAATTTGGGAGAAAAAAAAATAAGCAAACTCTTCTCCACCATATTGGTTAACAGGACTACAGGGGGAAAAATCATTACTATCTACAGGTAGTCCTTGACTTACAACCATTCATTTAGTGACTGTTTGAAGTTACAATGGCACTGAAAAAGTGACATATGGCTGTTTTTCCCACTTACAACTATTGCAGCATCCCCGTGGTCACGTGATCAAAATTTGGACGCTTGGCAACTGGCACATATTTATGACGGTTGCAGTCTCCCAGGGTCACGTGGTCACCTTTTGCGACCTTCTGACAAGCAAAGTCAATGGGGAATCGAATTCTACTTTATAACTGCATTACTAACTTAACCACTGTTACTAACTTCACAACTGTCTTGCTTAGCAATAGAAATTTTGGTTCCAAAATTTTGGTCGTAAGTCGAGGGCTAGCTGTATTCACAAAGCCCATGTCATATGGAAAGCGAAATTAAAAAGAAGCTACCTTTAGTTTGCTGCAATTTCAACCCCATTACAGGTCCCCGACTTACGACCACAACTGAGCCCCAAATCTCTATTGCTAAGCAAAACATTTGCTAAGTTGTCCTCACTTTACGACCTTTCTTGCCACAGTTGTTCAGTGAATCACTGCAGTTGTTAACTTGGTAACATGGTTGTTTAAGTGGATCAGGCTTCCCTATTGACCTTGTTTGTAAGAAGGTCACAAAAGGTGACCATGTAATCCTGGGACACTGCAACCATCATAAATATGAACCAGTTGCCAAGCCTTTGAATTTTGATCAAATGACCGTGGGGATGCTGCAATTGTCTTAAGTTTGAAAACAGTCATAAGTCATTTTTTTCAGTGCCATTGTAACTTTGAATGGTCACTAAATGAACTACAAAACATTGAGGGCTACCTGCATTAAAAAGGTAAGGTAAAGGTTCCCCCGCACATGCGTGCTAGTCGTTTCCAACTCTAGGGCCGGTGCTCATCTCCGTTTCAAAGCCAAAGAGCCAGCGTTTGTCCAAAGACATCTCCGCGGTCATGTGGCCGGCATGACTAGACGCCAAAGGCGCACAGAACGCTGTTACCTTCCCACCGGAGTGGTCCCTATTTTTCTACTTGCATTTTTATGTGCTTTCAAACTGCTAGGTTGGCAGAAGCTGGGACGAGTAACAGGCACTCACTCTGTTACGCGGCACTCGGGATTCAACCCGCCAAACCGCCGACCTTCTGATCGACAAGCTCAGCGTCCTAACCCACTGAGCCACCGCGTCCCTTACCTGCATTATTTATCCATTATTTCTTTACTCATTTTCTCCAAGTTGTAATTGATACCACCTCTCTAAGGTCAGCCTTCCTCATGCATTATAACAATATTTCCCAGAGTCCCCAGACTACATTAGGTGAAAAATTCAAGGAATTACAGTTGCAGCAGTTTGAAAAGTTCTGGGATTGGAGAAGGCTAATTGTCAGCCTTGAGAGTCTGAAAGTATATCTGAAGGGCAGAGACATCTAGCTTTAGCCACAGAAACCCTATTTTGTCTATCCTAGCTTTCAGTTGTTTCCCTTCAGGCCCCTTGCTTTGCCCTGCAAATTGCTGGAATGGTCATGTGGTGGTTGTTGTTGTCAAAGAGCTCATAGAATCCTGACTCAGAGCAGCAATAGGTTCAAGGCTAACTCCCTTTTCTTGTTGTAGATATCAATCAGACCTTTATTAAGGTCACAGGCCAGCATAAGAAGAGTGGAATATAAACAACAATTTTTAAAAGGCTAAAGATATTATATACCTACGCAAGCACCCACACACACCAGCATAAGGAGGGTGGCGTTCACAGGATTAAAGAAGTATAATAGATAAAAGTCTAAGAGTCTTTAAAAATCTAAAGGGAGAGGTAGGAACATTAGATGGATGTAGGGGAACTTAAAAACTAGTATAGGGCAGACTAAATCTATCACAATGCAAGGAATTTGCAAATAACAAATTAGATGCTCGTTAAGATTAGTTTATGACACAGGTCCTCAACGATGGATTTTAAGTAGTGGTGGGATTCAGCTAGTTCGCACCACTTTGGCAGAACTGGTAGCTAATTTTTAGTTGCCCAAGCCCAGAATGGACTTCCGGAAGCGGCATCCGCACAGGGAACCGGTTGTTCACATATTTGAATCCCACCACTGATTTTAAGCACTGCTGCCCAGAACCTGGCAACATTATATGTTGTAGCAGGATCTGCAAGCAACAGGAAGGTGTGGAATTGTCCTACGCACTCTAGGTATTTATATTGTAATGGTGAGATGACACTAGTATGAACCTCTCTGTAATACAGGCACTGGAAAAGTACATGCTATGTTGCTTCTATGTGTCCAGAGTAACAAGGGCATTGTCTCTCTGGGCAAGGAATTTTCCTGTTATCGGCCTTCAAGGACAGCTGAGGGCATGACATTGTATCGGAGTAAAGGCCTCTGGTGGTTAGGTATTTTTAGTTAACTATGTCACAGGGGAGGCAGAGTATTCATTGGCAATAAAGTTTAGGGACCTGGCTAGCTCCAATTAGTGCTCTGTGTCTGTTACACACTGTTTAATGAGAGCCTTGGCCTGATCATCACAACCCATGCTGCATGGAAAACCTGGAGAGAAGCCCAAGGATGAGATTTTAGCTGCCACTGTTTTTGCACAGTGGACTGAAAGTCATCCCTCATAGTTAGTTAGGCAAGACCAAAGGAGCGGGGGAAAGATAGGATCCAATCTGGGTTGGTCACCAGGACCAGTAGCTTTGTCTTCTGAGCTTTTGGACTAGAGCCCATCTTCAGTGCACACACTTTGCTAGAGAGAAGTTCCCTAAAGGTGGGAAATCCAAAAGCTCAGAAGACAAAGCCGCTGGTCTCAGTGATTGACCCAGATTGGATCCTGCAACATTATCCTGGGACACATATATTTGCCTTCATTTGTGACAAAAAGGATAGTCTGAGCTAATAGTTGAGTATGTCACCCTCACTCTAGATCAGGGATCCCCAACCCCCAGTTCATGGACCAGTATGCCAATCAACCGATCCGGACAAACAAGCAAAGCCCCATCTGCAGGATGCAGGCAGCACACAAAACCACACCCCCTCCAGTCTGTGGAAAAACCTCTCTCCATGGAACCGGTCCCTGATGCCCAAACTTTTGGGGACCTCTGCTCTAAGATGCCACTTTCATGAGGCCTGTCTCCAGTCTCAGGATGGCATTAGAAACCCATTTTGGGACTTGAAAGGCTGACCTTAGAAATTTAGATCGAACAAGTTCTATTGACCCAAAATTGGGGAGGAGGCTCAGGAGCACTATAAAGAAGTTGTGTTATTGGCTTAGCTTCAAATAGTTTGAGTGCAGCAGGTTATAGTAGCCACCTCTTGAGTAATTTGAGGCTGAAATTTTCAGCAGTGAAGTCTCCATGGTGATCCCTATGGTTGGCAGCATGAAGGACTATTCCCAGGTATTGAAACAGGAGACCTGCTCAACCTTGCATTACTCTGTTAGTTCTCTCAAGATTCTTTTAAGGCCAATAGATTGCTCTTGAAAATGTTACTACATTATCTGTATAGATTAAAACAGAGATGTAAGTCTTCCAGCAAGCTTTGAGTGTTGGTTTGGGAATGTGTGAAAGTTCATGTTGAGAAGATGGCCCACTATGGAGTTAATATAGAAATTGAATAACAGTGGGGTCAGTATAAAGCCTTGCTTTATGCCTTACTCAGTTCCAATGCCATTGGTGAGGTGCTCCTGGGAGTTATTTTTCTTATTTTGAGTGAAGTCCCTTCATGTAGCACACGTATTAAATGAAGTAGATGTTGATCATTCAAAGAGGCTTCTAGTTTTTCCCACAATTTAACTTGGGATGTTGAAGTTTGAGAAGTTGCTTTGAAGTCTATGGAAGCAGCATATAGGGAAGTTTGAGGGAAGAAGCATTTTTCTATGAAATAATGGAATACAAGGCATTGATCAATGGTAAATCAGCCTCTCCTAAAGCAGATGCCTTTGCAAACAACACCAAGCTGGCAGGAACAGCTAACACTTCAGAAGATAGGCTTAAGTTACAGAAGGACCTTGACAGACTTGAACATCGGGCACTATCTAACAAAATGGAATTCAATGGTGAAAAAAGTAAGGTTCTACATTTAGGCAAGAAAAACCAAATGCACAGGTACACTATAGGTGGTACCTTGCTCAATAGTAGTAATTGTGAGAGGAATCTCGGAGTCCCAGTGGACAATCACTTAAGTATGAGCCAGCAGTGTGCTGCAGCTGCCAAAAAAGCCAACACAGTGCTAGGCTGCATTAACACAGAGATAGAATCAAGATCACATGAAGTGTTAATGCCACTTTATAATGACTTGGTAAGGCCATACTTGGAATACTGCATCCAGTTTTGGTCACCACGATGTAAAAAAGATGTTGAGACTCTAGAAAGAGTACAGAGAAGAGTAACAAAGATGATTAGGGGACTGGAGGCTAAAATATATAAAGAACAGTTGCTGGAATTGGCTATGTCTAGTTTAATGAAGAGAAGGACAAGGGGGGACATGATAATAGCAGTGTTCCGATATCTCAGGGGTTGCCACAAAGAAGAGGAAGTCAAGCTATTCTCCAAAGCACCTGAAGGCAGGACAACATCTATATGTTGCCGCTGGGCGAGATCATTCGTGGTTTCGGGGTGGGGTATCATGAGTACGCTGATGATACCCAACTTTTTTTCTCCACCCCAAACCAACCCAGCGATGCCCTCGCCGTGATGTCCCGTTGCCTGGAAGCGGTCCGGGTCTGGATGGGGAGAAACAGGCTTCATCTCAATCCTGCCAAGACTGAGTGGCTGTGCATACCGGCATCTCGGGTCAACCAGACTATTCCATCTCTAACGATGGGGGGGTGAGGTGTTACCCCCATTGATAGGGCTCGCAACTTGGGCATCCTCCTGGATTCATGGCTCAATTTTGAAGATCATATAGGAGCCGTGACCAGGGGGGCTTTTGCCCAGGTTTGCCTGGTGCACCAGTTGCGACCCTACCTGGACCGAGATGCCCTACGCACAGTCACTCATGTGCTCGTGACCTCCCGTTTAGACTACTGCAACGCTCTCTACATGGGGCTGCCCCTGCGGACCACCCGGAGGCTTCAGCTGCTGCAGAATGCAGCCGCGCGAGTCATGATGGGGGTCTCCCGATACTCCCATGTAACACCTCTACTCCGCGAGCTGCATTGGCTTCCGGTTGCCCTTTGGGTGAGATTCAAGGTGCTGGTGATGACCTATAAAGCCCTAAATGGCGAGGGTCCGGGATATCTGAGGGAACACCTGCTGCCAGCTCCCTTCGTCCAGTGTGCTCCCACAGGGAGGGTCTTCTCAGGGTGCCGCCGGTTAAAGATTGCCGGCGGGTAACACCCAGGGATAGGGCCTTCTCAGTGGGGGCGCCTGCCCTTTGGAACCAGCTGCCCGTGGAGCTTAGGACTGCCCCCGACCTCCGTTCATTCTGCTGGGACCTGAAGACCTGGCTCTTCGAGCTCTCTGGCCCAGGCTGAGAATTTTTAATTTTAATTTTAACTGGGGTTTTTATTTTCTCTCAGAGTTTCATTTAATCTTTTTTAATTGTTTTAACTTTTGTATTGATTTTCTTTTAAATATCCTGTAAACCGCCCTGAGTCCTTCGGGAAAGGGCGGTATATAAATCTAAAAAATAAATAAATAAATAAATAAATAAATAAATAAATAAATAAATAAATAAATAAGAAGCAATGGATGGAAACTAACCAAAGAGAGAAGCAACCTAGAACTAAGGAGAAATTTCCTGCCAGTTGGAACAATTAAGCAGTGGAACAACTTACTTCCAGAAGTTGTAAATGCTCCAACACTGGAAGTTTTTAAGAAGAGATTGGACAACCATTTGTCTGAAATGGTATAGGGTTTCCTGCCTGAGTGGAGGGTTGGACTAGATGACCTCCAAGGTCCCTTCCAACACCATTATTGTTGTTGTTGTTGCTGCTGCTGCTGCTGCTGCTGTTGTTGTTATTAGTATTAGTATTATTAGTTCCAGACAGGAATTATTAGTATTATTAGTTCCATTGAACTGGAATTTCAATTGTAATGTCCTACATAAAGTTTGCTGATGGTGTTGAGGAGGCTAATTAGTCTATAATTGATAGGCTCACCCTTTACACTGTAAATGAAGAAATCAGTTTCCCTAGAAATAACATTTCACAACTTATCATTTTACCAGAGTGATGAAAATAGATGAAACACGATCTTCAGGATTATTTAGAGGCCTGGGAAAGTTTAAAGGGAAGTTAGCAGTTTTCAATATAATTTTACCAGAAGTCTGTTTCAGAATTTAGAACTGGATTTAAAACTAAATCGGATCCAATAAGTACATACCGTAGTTAGAATTTCTAGTCAAAAGCAGCCTTACATACATTCTTCCCTTTGAATGGTATCAGCAGTTATCTGATTTGGGGATAAAGAAAATTGATATCCTTTGCCTCCTGAAATTTTCTCTCCCAGAGTGTAGAGGCCTCCAAATTCTTTTCAAAGGCACTGTGTCATTGTAGTGAAAATCCATTCATCTGAAGGTAAATAGGGCAAGACTGACAATACATAGATCATTCCTGTCCATAAAAAGATGCAGCTGGTATACTAACGTATGTTGGAAAAAAAGTATTTCCAGCCATCATTGCCACTTATCATTGCCACCTGATTCAGCCTAGCCAAGAGCAGAAGTATAGTATAGGTTTTCTATTACAGTCAGGGACCAGATTTCTGTAGGTTAATAAAATAAATGAATTCCATTTCAAATGAAATAAAATATAAACATACAATTGTAGCTTCATCTTCAAGGCGACCAAGTAATGCAGGCTTTACAGATGGTCTAACACTGTTTGCTCCATTCAAGGAAATGAATTTATATTAGTCTGACAGGATCAGAGCAGCTCTACATAAAAGCTGTTAAATTAACTTCAAAAGAGCAGGCATTGGATACCAAAAGCAGTCTCAAGGCACTAACTTCTTCCTAAAGTGGGAATAATACATTGTCCATGTACTCAAGCAACATTCTGCCGCCTCTTCCCAGGAAGAGCAATCTTTTTAATAGATGACTCACACTTGTATATTTCTAAATGCTGCCTCACAAACCCCATGATTACAGTAGAGGAAGAGAGACAAAACAATATATCATTCCTCACCTTTCCAATATTGAAATGTCAATATTTATAAGTGGGAATAAGCTTCGGTCCAAAAGTCAAAAAGCTTATAAAAAATAAGGTTACCATCCCATCATGCCTCCTTGCAATCGTCTTCCCCTCTTTCCTTGAGACCCAATAAGTAGTCATAACAGCTCCAAAAACAATACAGGTAATCCTTGACTTGCAGCCATTCATTTAGTGACTGTTCAAACTTACACTTACAACCACTGCAGCGTCCCCACAGGTCAAGTGATCAAATTTCAGATGCTCGGCAACTGGTTCATATTGATGATGGTGGCAGTGTGCCCAGGGTCATGTGATGACCTTCTGAGACCTTCTGGCAAGCAAATTCAATGGGGAGGCCAGATTCACTTAACAACCTAACAACTGCAGTGTTTCATTTAACAACGCTGGGAAGAAAGGTCATAAACATGGGACAAAACTCGCTTATCAACTTAGAAATACACATTTTTGCTGATTGTAAGCGGGGGGGGGCTACCTCTATGAGGATCCTTGCAGTAAATTAAAAGCTTGGTTCAATCAGCCACATAGTTTTACTTTTGTAAAGCATCAGCAGAAAGCAAGAGCAGAGATCCTGGTCCTCCCAGAATCCATGTCCCAGGCTGATGTAGCTTAATTTTCTTCTCACAACATTCAGTGGAAGCATTTCCACTGTGGTAAGAAGTGGAGGAAAACCAAGGTAGAGAACAAAAACATTGTACCCAGTCTGTGACCAAACCTTGAAAATCTTCGTAAGAAAGCCAGGGCACTGTGGTATTGAAAAGGAATGTGGCATTATCTCTGCCAAGTCTTGTGGATATCATAAATGCTAGTGTCTCCAGATAAAGGTCAACAACACGGTTAAGGTTCACTAACCAATTTCCAGAATCGAAACCCATGGAACAAAAGAACAGCATTTATCAAAGCAGGAACTGCAAGGCTCCTTTGTGCCAAGAGGCACATTCAGTCTTGTACGGAATGTCAAAGAGTGGGCAGGGCCGAGAGAGAAAGAGGTATACGGCCACACATATCCCCCAGTGCTAATTTTTCTAGCTGATTAATCACTCGTTTATTCAAATTACACCAAAGTTTTATCCTGTCCCGTTCTACAGTACATCAATGAGAGGTAAAGCCCTAATTAAATTCCCCAACAGTGAAAGTGGGCTTGGTAGATTAATATAATATAAGTCAACTAAAGACAAAGAAAAACAAAAGAAAAAAACGATAGGAGCAAAACACTCTAGTCTAGTCCCATCCCTTTCGTTAGCATTAGAATGAAATCGACCAGACCAAACATGCAGAATAATTAGATGATGGTGATGATGTAGCTTCCCTCTAAAAATCAGGGACAAACTTTATTTTCACCAGTTTTCACAAGAAAATGAAGAGGGAGGTCCTGAAGCTGTAGGAAGATACATTCAGCCCAAAAGTTGCTAACGCCTGATCTATAGCTTAAAACCTTTTCTGGCCACATAGTATTTCCTACACTACTCAGCTATAGGCTGCTTTCACAACGCCAATGGAAAATTTAGCCTATTATTCATCATATAAGAATTTGGAAGTATCACAGCTAAGCCAGTTTAATCATACATTTTATGCTTTGGCATTCAAACAAACAAGTGTATCAAGACAGGAACTTCACCACTACACTTGGCCATATCGTTTTCAAATTAAAATTTAGTTTTATACTTTCTGGTTACTATATAGTAAAGATCAGTTAGGTCCCTCCTGGAAGACCCTTTTCTATAAAAATCAAAGACAGCAAACTCTGAGCACAGAGTTATTTGACACAGACAACTAAGTCAATATTTGGAACCTTGCTAATTTACCTACTACTGAACAATACTCAGAATTGTCTCGTAATGAGACTGAAAGTACAAGGGATCCCAAAACTTTTGTGTTCAGAAATGTCAGCGGAGAATAAAATAAAATATAGTATTACTCCTGTGTTTATTGCTTAAGAATATTTGCCTTTGCCTCAGTTAGGTACTTTGTATCTTATTATTTCAGTAAGTTAAGGACTGTTGTTTCTACTCACCAAACCTTAAGGAGAATGTAGCCAATGTCCAGACGGAGCCATAGAATTATGGCTTTTTAAGACCTGAAGTCCTAATTAATTTAGTGCCTCCCACTTGGAGGAGAGCCAAGTGGTAGTGATAAGGCAGTGTGCACTGGAATTCTTGTTTATAATCAATAAATTAGGGACCTGAAGCATTCCAGCCCTAGCACATTGAGAGAAGTCAGCTATGATCATTTCTAATTCACATGGCTGGGGAAAAAATCCTTTTTGAGAAAATTCTGGGCTGTTTCTGGCTTATTCAAAGGCAAAAGGTTTTTCCTGTAGTCCGTTATGGATGTGTTTGAAGCGGAGACTAAACAATAATTT